>NW_012154507.1:6940001-6954156 GCF_000956105.1 Propithecus coquereli | reverse complement strand
GCCACCACCCTGCTTGTTTGTAGCCATGAACTTTAACTTACTCTGGTCTGTAGCTGTTGGGGGACTGGATATGGCTCTACCAGAAGGTAAGGGCTGTAAATCAGCACAGGCCTTCAATGATCCCATTTTAAAACCCCAATGGGACATCTAGGATGGCTGTAGGAACTACTCTGTGATCTGCCTTGGCAAAGGAAGAGAA
Source organism: Propithecus coquereli (assembly GCF_000956105.1). Taxonomy (NCBI): domain Eukaryota; kingdom Metazoa; phylum Chordata; class Mammalia; order Primates; family Indriidae; genus Propithecus; species Propithecus coquereli. The sequence goes on along the minus strand of NW_012154507.1, from coordinate 6,953,957 downwards.
AGAAATGCTAGTGAAGCCCACCCTGGAGTCCTGGCACAGAGCTAGCCGCCTTCTCCATCTCTTCCTCTGGGGAACCTGCAATGCACTCACAGTCTCTTCTGTCAGAGACGGTCAACCTTTCCACATATTTACAAAACACACCTAGAGAGCCATTTGATACAGATGTATAACTTTGCATGTGAAGGCTTATTCACATGGCTCTAGCCTTTTCCCCTCAGAATAGTATAGTCTTCCTTATTCTTCCCTTTTCTTTTTTTTTAAAAATTCAAGTATGAACCCTCTCCTTTTTCTCCACATTTATATTCTATTTCATATAGCCCCACTCCATGAGTAGTATAGGAGAGGTACTTATTTTGCAATTTTCAAAGAATAGGAGGTCAGTCCTTATCCCAGTAAACCAAGGCTCAGCCTTCCAATTATCATAGCAGGTTTTCCAAATACTGACAGTGACCCCACCACTGCTGGGGAAGAATCCCTCAGTGGGGGGCTGGCATCTATACTCTAATGAAGCTGCCTTGGTGATTCCGCTGTGCACCTCCAGTTAAGAACCCTGGCATTAAACAGGCTTCTTGAGGGAAGGGGGGGACCTTGGCTTTGTTCATGCTGTGTTCTCAGCGCCCAGCATCCTTTTTGGCATAAAGAAGGCCCCCGATGCCTCTCTGAGGCGTTACATACTTAGCTTCCAGGACATGCCTGCTACATGGTAGGTGCTCAATAAATATTGAATTATTTGTGATTTTTTAACTTGGATATTAACAAATTCACAAGTGCTGTTGAAATGTTCAATCCCAGGCTCTGCCTAAACCTGGGAAAAGTCAAGTTTTGATCAGACTAACCCGGACATTTGCCTCACTTTTTTAAAATTGGTTAATGGGGCCCTGCTATTTAGATTTAATTATTTTAAAAACCCCAACTTTTAATTAACCATAGTAAACTGGTTTCCTTTAAAAATATAAACTTACAAACTTTAAACTTACTTTACTTATAAACTTACCATGTACAGCTGACTGACTTTTTCTTGACACTTGACATAGGCTTCATAGTCTGCAAAGACTTTAAACCTTTTTTTTTTTTGTGATTGGAAGGGGAAAAAAAAAACGATAAAAAGCTTCATTATCAGGTGCATGCTAAGATCCCATTTAAAATTCTCTTTTGCTTAACATCGGGCATGGCTGGTTTACCAAACTCATATTTCTGTTTTTAAGAATTTTGACCAGTCCTCAACCTTTTGTGTTTCTTCCCACATGTAAGAATGCCACATTTGGATGCATTTGAAAATTGGGAACACCAGTGGAAGGAGAATACTAGATTTGTGGGTATTATTCTTAAACCTTTCTGGCATTGTTGGTGGAGAACATCTAACTTTTTTTCAATCCTAGGTTACCTGATCAGATCACAGATCTATGCTGATCTACAGGAGTGGGTTGGAGTTGGTTTAAGATAGTCTCCTTTCTTTTTCATGGTCCAAACAGTACCATCTTCTTGTGGGAACTCACCTGTCATGATAAAAGAGCATGTTGACGATGTCTTTGAAGAGGTCGGGCTGCTTGGGAGAAAAAAAGCCCTTGTCAATTTGATCGATGACCAACTTCAGTTCTGGAAGTGCCTCATAATATTCTTTTGCTTCATACCTGCAGGGTAGGGGTGGGTGGGTGATAAGAATAAGGCTCTGTTAGTGTGTGATTAACAACACTCTAGACACTGTGTTAGCTGTGAAAAATGCACTAAGAAATACTAGCATTTTAAAAAATCATTATAGATTTCACTATGGGTATAAATGATTTTTGACTAGATCCTGAAGCCTCCTCTCCCCCATTTGATTCCTTGTAACCGAAGACACTAAGAACAGTAGATAATGAACATTCTAGTGAAAGAACAATAGTCTAATGTGGTAGAATACATCAAGGTCCATTTCAAAGCAGATTTTATGGCTCTAAACAAGCATTAAGTGACCAGTTGATTTTTGGACCCATAGATTCTCAAAAATTGCTACGGAGTGCAATTTACTTCCTAGGCTCAGGAAGTACATTCAACATCCTCCAAATGTTGTGATCCTCATGGCTCCTTTGCGGAGTACTCTTTCTTTATTTCTTGCTTGAACTCAGCTTAATAAACCTGTCTAGATACTCAGTGGAAAAGATGTTCCTTAGTGCTTCTGTACATCCGTATCTACTCTCTACCACATTTTAGTCCATCTCTTTGACATCTTAAAGGAGCCCTAGATCATGGTTTACATTATAGGCAAATCCTTCCAGCTAGAAACTGGTTCATCTTTTGATCAAAGTCAAGTCACAGACACGGAGAGCTGAATAGCTCATTGAGGTCAGCACTGCCATCTCTGATAACAAACAGCAACTACTCCCTGTGCCTGTGCCCAAGGGCCCTTTACTTTTACTTGCTGGGTTTACTAATTCTAATCTGTGGACAGCTCCTCATGGGACCTGTTCTGTTCCCACCTCTCATGTGATTCAGCCTCAGTGGGATACTTGCCTGGGCAGGAAGCCCGCTGAGGTCACATACCCTCCTGGGGGTGACCTGCCTAACAAAGAGGAGGTGCTTTCTCACCCTTTCTTGTCCAAAGCAGCCACATCATCTACCCTCATGCCAAAGATGAACAGGTTCTCTTCCCCGGCTTCCTCTGCCATTTCCACGTTGGCCCCATCCATGGTCCCAATGGTCAGGGCCCCATTTAGCATGAACTTCATATTGCCTGTCCCTGAGGCTTCAGTGCCTGCAGTGGAAATCTGCTCTGACAGGTCTGTGGCTGGGATGACTGCAAGGAAGTCAAGTTAAAATTAGCGATTCTGTCTCTCTTGATCCGCTTGTATTGTACGGGAGCATTTATCTCGTTGGGCTGTTTTGATCCTTAAAATAATACATGCACATCAAGATAAACATTCAAATGGTGCAGAAGGCAGATCTTATTCTTTCCCTTTGATTCAGGCAACCACTTTTGTCTTATATGCTCATACTAATCTTTTCTTGATCTGTAAAGGTTTTATCTATTGACTGTGCTATAAATGTTGACACTATATTTCTCTTCTCCTCTTTCTTATTTCTAACTTTTATACTCTCTTCTTTCTCCACATTTATATTCTATTTCATATAGCCCCACTCCATGAGTAGTACAGGAGAGGTACTTATTTTGCAATTTTCAAAGAATAGGAGGTCAGTCCTTATCCCAGTAAACCAAGGCTCAGCCTCCCAGTTATCATAGCAGGTTTTCCAAATACTGACAGTGACCCCACCACTGCTGGGGAAGAATCCCTCAGTGGGGGGCTGGCATCTATACTCTAATGAAGCTGCCTTGGTGATTCCGCTGTGCACCTCCAGTTAAGAACCCTGGCATTAAACAGGCTTCTTGAGGGAAGGGGGGGGACCTTGGCTTTGTTCATGCTGTGTTCTCAGCGCCCAGCATCCTTCTTGGCATAAAGAAGGCCCCCGATGCCTCTCTGAGGCGTTACATACTTAGCTTCCAGGACATGCCTGCTACATGGTAGGTGCTCAATAAATATTGAATTATTTGTGATTTTTTAACTTGGATATTAACAAATTCACAAGTGCTGTTGAAATGTTCAATCCCAGGCTCTGCCTAAACCTGGGAAAAGTCAAGTTTTGATCAGACTAACCCGGACATTTGCCTCACTTTTTTAAAATTGGTTAATGGGGCCCTGCTATTTAGATTTAATTATTTTAAAAACCCCAACTTTTAATTAACCATAGTAAACTGGTTTCCTTTAAAAATATAAACTTACAAACTTTAAACTTACTTTACTTATAAACTTACCATGTACAGCTGACTGACTTTTTCTTGACACTTGACATAGGCTTCATAGTCTGCAAAGACTTTAAACCTTTTTTTTTTTTGTGATTGGAAGGGGAAAAAAAAAACGATAAAAAGCTTCATTATCAGGTGCATGCTAAGATCCCATTTAAAATTCTCTTTTGCTTAACATCGGGCATGGCTGGTTTACCAAACTCATATTTCTGTTTTTAAGAATTTTGACCAGTCCTCAACCTTTTGTGTTTCTTCCCACATGTAAGAATGCCACATTTGGATGCATTTGAAAATTGGGAACACCAGTGGAAGGAGAATACTAGATTTGTGGGTATTATTCTTAAACCTTTCTGGCATTGTTGGTGGAGAACATCTAACTTTTTTTCAATCCTAGGTTACCTGATCAGATCACAGATCTATGCTGATCTACAGGAGTGGGTTGGAGTTGGTTTAAGATAGTCTCCTTTCTTTTTCATGGTCCAAACAGTACCATCTTCTTGTGGGAACTCACCTGTCATGATAAAAGAGCATGTTGACGATGTCTTTGAAGAGGTCGGGCTGCTTGGGAGAAAAAAAGCCTTTGTCAATTTGATCGATGACCAACTTCAGTTCTGGAAGTGCCTCATAATATTCTTTTGCTTCATACCTGCAGGGTAGGGGTGGGTGGGTGATAAGAATAAGGCTCTGTTAGTGTGTGATTAACAACACTCTAGACACTGTGTTAGCTGTGAAAAATGCACTAAGAAATACTAGCATTTTAAAAAATCATTATAGATTTCACTATGGGTATAAATGATTTTTGACTAGATCCTGAAGCCTCCTCTCCCCCATTTGATTCCTTGTAACCGAAGACACTAAGAACAGTAGATAATGAACATTCTAGTGAAAGAACAATAGTCTAATGTGGTAGAATACATCAAGGTCCATTTCAAAGCAGATTTTATGGCTCTAAACAAGCATTAAGTGACCAGTTGATTTTTGGACCCATAGATTCTCAAAAATTGCTACGGAGTGCAATTTAATTCCTAGGCTCAGGAAGTACATTCAACATCCTCCAAATGTTGTGATCCTCATGGCTCCTTTGCGGAGTACTCTTTCTTTATTTCTTGCTTGAACTCAGCTTAATAAACCTGTCTAGATACTCAGTGGAAAAAGATGTTCCTTAGTGCTTCTGTACATCCGTATCTACTCTCTACCACATTTTAGTCCATCTCTTTGACATCTTAAAGGAGCCCTAGATCATGGTTTACATTATAGGCAAATCCTTCCAGCTAGAAACTGGTTCATCTTTTGATCAAAGTCAAGTCACAGACACGGAGAGCTGAATAGCTCATTGAGGTCAGCACTGCCATCTCTGATAACAAACAGCAACTACTCCCTGTGCCTGTGCTCAAGGGCCCTTTACTTTTACTTGCTGGGTTTACTAATTCTAATCTGTGGACAGCTCCTCAAGGGACCTGTTCTGTTCCCACCTCTCATGTGATTCAGCCTCAGTGGGATACTTGCCTGGGCAGGAAGCCCGCTGAGGTTACATACCCTCCTGGGGGTGACCTGCCTAACAAAGAGGAGGTGCTTTCTCACCCTTTCTTGTCCAAAGCAGCCACATCATCTACCCTCATGCCAAAGATGAACAGGTTCTCTTCCCCGGCTTCCTCTGCCATTTCCACGTTGGCCCCATCCATGGTCCCAATGGTCAGGGCCCCATTTAGCATGAACTTCATATTGCCTGTCCCTGAGGCTTCCGTGCCTGCAGTGGAAATCTGCTCTGACAGGTCTGTGGCTGGGATGACTGCAAGGAAGTCAAGTTAAAATTAGCGATTCTGTCTCTCTCGATCTGCTTGTATTGTACGGGAGCATGTATCTAGTTGGGCTGTTTTGATCCTTAAAATAATACACGCACATCAAGTTAAACATTCAAATGGTGTAGAGGGCAGACTTTATTCTTTCCCTTTGATTCAGGCAATCACTTTTGTCTTACACGCTTATACTAATCTTTTTTTGATCTGTAAAGGTTTTATCTATTGACTGTGCTATAAATGTTGATGCTACATTTCTCTTCTCCTCTTTCTTCTTTCTAACTTTTATGGTTTTATTTTTATTTCTTCTGCTTTATAATTTTTTTTCAAAGTATTGGGGGTACAAGTGTTTTGTATAATGCTTAAGTCAGGGCTTTTGGTGTGCCTGTCACCAGAATCACGTTCTTTGTACCCAACAGGTAAGTTTTTATCCCTCACCCCCTCCACCCTCCCACCTTCTAGGTTTCTCATGTCCTTTTTATTGCTTTGTGCTGTGTATACCCTACTTTATAAATTATATTAAAACTTCTCTTTCCTGGCCAGGCATGGTGGCTCATGCCTGTAATCCTAGTACCTTGGGAGGTTGAGGCAGGAGAATTGCTTGAGGTCAGGAGTTTGAGACTAGCCTGAGCAACATAGAGAAACCCCACCTCTACAAAAAACATACAAAAATTAGCCAGGTGTGATGGTGGATGCCTATAGTCCCAACTACTTGGCAGGCTGAGGCAGGAGGATAATTTAAGCCCAGGAGATTGAGGCTGCAGTGAGCTATGATCATGCCACTGCCCTCATACGCCCAGGTAACAAAGGGAGACCCTGTCTCTAAAAATCCCAAACTAACAGATCCCCCAAAACTTCTCTTTCTTGATCCATGAAATTCAGAGCATCTCTCCTAACTCCTCATTTGCAACCTGAGATTGGATTGTCTGCACTCTTTCCACTTCTCACCTCCCTCCTTCCATTTTCTCTACCAAGAAATAACTGAGGTGTGCCTGGGGCTAGACACCAAATCTCTGACCTTTCAGGCTGATTTGCACACAAATTAGAGATGCTGGAAGGGCCTCCTTTAACTACAAAGGTCAGGACCAGTCTCTGCTTTACTCTGAGAGCTTATTTGTTGACTAGAGCTATCTTCATTTGCATCCCTAGGAATCTAGCTCTTTTCTCTTTATACAGACAGTTCTTAAACAGTCACATCGGGGGCCCAAAACACCACAAAAAGAGAAAGTTCCCCTTCTATCTTTTCAGTTTGGGAAGTGGGTGAATACACAGTTGGCATCTGCATGCATAGTGCTCTGTGAGCATGTGTTGCAAATAAGTAAAGATCTCAACGGTAGAGAAAGGGAACATTGGCTTCTTGCCCATCTGGCTGTCCCCATGCGGGAACTTCATGCTTGATCGCAGGGTGCCCCTGTGAGGCACATGTAGGCCTCGTGCTTTGGCAACCTGATATCTGCCCTCATTTCTTGTTGCAACATGAACAAATGACAGCCCTTCCTCTCATGCAGTGACCAGAGGAATACCTGGGGACTGGGGAATTGGTGTTCTCTTGCAAAACTGGGGCTGGGAACTGAAGACCTTTCCTCTCTTTTGTAGAGCAGGATCTGTACCACGCCAAAACCTCAGGGCTTCCTCTCCAGCACCCAGCTCTCACCGGCTGGGAGGAAAATGCGCTTGCAAATGTAATTCTGTGATATTGACTCCAGGGACAGCAATCTCATTGCCATCTGCGTCATTTTAAAAGCTCTTGCCTTAGGCCCTTATTCTGCCCAAAACTTCTATCCTAAGTTACAAGCTCCACAAGGTCAGCCATCCCATTTTCCGCACCATGTAATCTCTAGAATTTACCTTGGTCTCTGCATGTTTTGCAATGAGGACAGTACCTTTTTCAGCAAGAGACACTCTGTAGTTCTCCAAGAAGATGACTTTCAACTTGCTTCCAACCATGGGGTCATTGTTCACCACAGCTGCCACAGAGGTGATCAGCTTTATGATCATTTTGGCCATGTGATACCCTGGGGCAGCCTTGGGGAAGAAGGTCAGACACATTGGAAGAAGGCAGCCATGGTAGAGCCGGGAAATGGCAAGAGGTTAGAGCCCTCAAGTCCCCACTGAATAGAATCAACATACTTTACCACCAATTATAACTGTCCTTGGCACAAATAACTTCTTAGGGTCTTTCTTAATGCCTGAAAAAGATGGAGAAGAGGATGGAACAGAAGACAGTTGACAGCTAGGGTGGCAAGACCTACGCCGAGACTGCTGCTTCCACCTCCAAGGGGGCTTGTCGGTGGCTACAGGGCTGAGGGCTGACTCACGGTTGTACATCGTGATCACGTGCAGACAGTTCAAAAGCTGCCGCTTGTACTCATGTATCCTCTTCACCTGGACGTCAAACATGGAGGATGGGTTGATCTTCACTTTGTACTCCTTCTCCAGGAACTGAGAAAACTTCAGCTTATTCTCCTGTTGAGACAGTGCACGGCGCCAGAGCCCTTTTGACTTAAAATCACTGGGTATGTGTTTTCAAAAACTAGATAAAAACCCTCAAGGGAAGGGCCGGGGAGGGGATCCACACCTGGAAGCCTCACCTGCTTCACATTAGCCAGTTCCCGGAGAAAGACGTCATCACTCAGGAAGCTGTGGAGCTTCGTCAGCTGGCTCAAGTCTTTCACGTAGTCTTCCCCGATTTTCTTTCAATTTAAAGGAAGAGGTGACTTTAATTCAGGGGCGGGAATCAAGTCCCAAAGAGCAGGATGTGGTGAGTGGCGCTCACTCACCTACAACAGTATAGTTCATGTACCACACAGTATGTAGGACAATTTCACTCAAAGAAGAGGCTATACATTCTATATGGGAAGAAGACTTTTGCTAGCATCTTAAATGTAGTTTCAGTGGTATTAAAATGTTAAAAACAGGAAATCTACTTAAAAGAGTAACCAACAACCCAAGTTCTATTAGTTATTTATAGGAGCTTTATTATCCTCTCTTACTAAATAGAGATACCATCTTCTATCTGAGTGTCATATGAATACTGTGAGCCACAACCAGCTACATAATTCACAGGATTCGCAATTACTTAATTCCTCAGAAATTAAGAATTTCGAGATGGTTACAGCAGGGAATTAAACCCAGCATGGAGCCCTGTACAACTGCACAAGCCACTCACTGTGGAAGCCGTGCTACAGATTGGGCTTGCAAATTCTAAGTGCGCTCGTATGTCTCTTACATTCTAGTCAGGCCTCCCTCCTCTCAGCACTTCCCAGTTACCTCTGCTATGAGCTCTGCAAGCCCAGGGTTGCAGAGTAAGAGCCAGCGCCTCGGAGTGATCCCATTGGTTTTGTTCTGAAACTTGTCAGGTTCTAGCTCGCTGAAGTCCTTGAACCTGGAGATGGAAGAGACGCATCACTGAATTTGGCTGAAATGGCAGGGTCCCACACAGTGGAGAAAGTTCAGAGTTATATTCAAGAAGCCAGGTGTAGGCTTAGAAAGATTAAATAAAGGTAGGGGGAGGGGCTGACAGCAGCTATGGCTGTCATTCTACATAGAAATTCATCTGCAATTCAAAATAATTACAAGAAAAATTCCAAATCTAATCACATTAATCACATCCATCTGAATTCCTGGCCCAAACATATATACCAAAATTTTCAGTAGAATAGGTTTTTTTGGCGGTGGGGGTGGGGGGCTCCTAAGTCTAGAGTTAGGATGGTTTGGAGATGAAGCCATTTTTTTTTCTTTCCTTTCTTTCTTTTTTTTTTTTTTTAAAGAAAAATGTTCTTCCTATAGAAGAAAATACTTCTAAACATTTCAACAGGGCCTTTTCTCATCCCCAAATGCAGCCTTGCAATTACTAGCATCACTCCATTAGTGGACCAGTGTCAGACCCACTGCCAGAGTAACGGAGGCTCACACTTTCGTCTTCACGATGTCTGAGTGGATTCTAGCCACGCCGTTCACGGCATGGGAGCCCACAATGCAGAGATGGGCCATGTTGATCTTTTTGCCTCCTTCCTCTTCTATCAGAGACATCCTTCTCATACGGTCGACGTCTTTAGGAAACAAGGCCACGATTCTCTAGCCAAAGGAAGAGAAAGACCTTGCTGGTCACTCAAGTTTAAAGCAACACTGGAATTATGCTGTTCACTCCCCAAGCAAAATCTTTGGTAGAATGAATATAAAGCTTCACTGCCATGGAGAGGGGCTGAGTTATCCCTAGGGAGACACCATCCCTCCATTTCTGCACTTTCCAAAAGTGTCTAACTGAGCCCCACTCCGACTTGAGTACTTTTGATGTATCAATGATTGAAAGATGTTTATGCCTCAAGTTTCGTAAGGGGAACATTGTCGCTACCCTTAAAGCCTTGAGACCTCATTCTCCTAAGGGGTAAGAATCTTTTGAAATGACTTACATCTAGATGCTTCTGATTTATCTCATAAATTATTTGCAAATGTCGAGGAAGCAACTTCTCCACCAGGTCGACAGGCCAGCGCTCCAGGGCTTCTGGGAGCACCGTGTGATTGGTGTAGGCAAAGGTCTTCTGGGTGATCTCCCATGCCTGGGGGAAAGGGGGGAAGTCAGGTGTACACCCATCACACAGGGCCACACATTTCCTCAGTCCCAGCTTCTGCAACTGGACAGCTCTAAGTGTATGCAGTCAGACACACTCAAGTCTACTAGGTGCCCGAATGGTCTGGATAATGGGGAATCTTTTTTAGGGGGGAAGAAAAGCTGTTTGTAAAACTGTCTGATAAAACTTAAGGCAGCATTGTGATAAATCTCTACTATCCTTACATATATTTTATTTATTAAATACACAAAGGTTGAGGAATAAAAATTTAAGCAATACTCTTAGCAGATACAAATTATGTTTAAAATGCTGACTTCCAAAGTTATGGGGACACTTTCAATTAGTTGTCTTCTGAGGTGAGAGAATTTCATTTTAAATCTATTTAGACACAAATTATGTTTAAAATGCTGACTTCCAAAGTTATGGGGACACTTTCAATTAGTTGTCTTCTGAGGTGAGAGAATTTCATTTTAAATCTTTTTAGACACAAAAATGGTAAACACAATATAAGCCTTAATACAGCTAACCAATGCATCCCATTAGGAATGTATTCATTTATTCATTTTATAGTCTTAATCCCTGTAAAGCACTAAGGATGGAGAAATGTCAGCATTCGGGCAAAATATACTTTTAACTATTGGAAGTTAGCAACAGTAACTTACATTGAATAACTATTATAGAAAAGGAGCTTTTGGCAAAGAGCCAAGAAGCCATTCCGGCTAATTAAAGGAAGAAGTCAAACACTCCAGACCTTGGACCAGGGCAGTTTTTCAATATCCACGAAAATCCTCATCAGCTCAGGGATGGCGAGTGCAGGGTGAGTGTCATTCAGCTGGATGGCCACCTAGTGGGGAAAGGACATCAACATGATGGTCACTGGTGACCAGGGTCTGGCTTCCTCATCCTCACATGTCTGGGGGAAGCACCAAACAATATGCCCACCTTCTATGAAACGCTTGACACCTACTACTCTTCCTACTCAACCTTTCCAGCATTAAGAGAGAGACACATGCATTTGATAGGCAATCCTGATCCCTCGGTGGATCCCACCTGCGCCCACAGACTAAACACTTGCCTGATCTGGGAAGGCATCAAACACAGTTTCCGCACTCTTGGTGGAGCCAAACTTGGAGGCTTTGAAACGGCGGATGACATCTTGCAAGGTTGCAGCCACCACAAAATATTCCTGCTTCAGTCTGAGCTCCTTCCCTTCAAAAAACTTCAAGCCAGAGAGACCAAATGAAAGTGGTTTGTTCACATTGTAGGTGTGGCCAAAATGTGACCAGTGTCTCCTGCCCTGGGAACTTTAAGACTGAAGCCCATTGGACATCTGGTGAAAGACGGCAGTTTGAATGCCACGGCACGGGTTTTTGCTCTTTGCTGAAACCCTATTAAAGTGGCAGCAAAGGGGTTTTAAAAAGGGATACAGATGAAGGGTAAAGAAGCTGGGAGAGAGACAATAGCATCGACCTTTTAACATGAAAAACGGATGAGTGGTAATTGAGCCATGAGACCCAAGAAAGCCAAATCCTGACCTGGTGGTGGAAAAGAGCCAAAATTTTGAGGGTTCCATTTATACACTGGAACCCCTAAACACTCAGAAATTGGTAGCACCAAGTGTTTTTGGAAGTAGGAATGAAAATATGGGGAAAGGTTAGTTGAGAGTCTGTCTAAAGAGCAGTTCACCTCAGACCTCATCTCCAGTTCCCACACTTGAGCAGTTTCCCTTCCCAACTCAGGCAGAAGCTGGAGTATATTCTCTGGAGATGGTAAAACGGGGGTCTCTGGACTGGGGGGCAGCAGGTACAGTTGAAGACAGGGGTGCCATCCACATTGAAAATGTGGGGGGAGGGGCTTAGTGAAAGTTTATGTACTGAGTGTTGAGACCCTCGGCTGCCTTCTCCCAATCAAATTTCAGAACATAGGCGGTCAGTATTAATTCCACCAGAATTAATTAATTATGACTATTAATGAATCCAATCAGAACTACATTGTACTTCTCAGTAACACTGAAAACCAGAAGACAATAAAAAGATCTGAGTGTTCTGTATCCAGGCAAACCATCAATGTGAGGATGGAATAAAGACGCTTTGTGATATGTAAGGTCTCAAAAAAAATTAGATGAGGACAGCGGTCCTTGGAATCATAGGGAAAGAAGATCCCAAGATGATGGTGGAGCAGCAGACCCAAAGAGCAGCCAATCCAGGAGAGATCCATAAGTGACTGTCCAAAATACGGAGTTGGCAGTAGGCTGGGGACTTCCTGAGGAGTGTGGCTGGCACTGCATCCCTGACATTCCTCCAATGGCTGTGGTCATATTCCTGGTGGGCAGTGGATTGAGACACACCAGCAGAACTACGACTGGCCGAGCATGCCCTACCTGGCCTTGGGACAGGAGCATGGCCACGCCAAGGTGTGCAGGGTGGAGGTCTTCAATGCCATGAAGGTGGCTGACAGGTCCAAGTTCCTCCCACATGGATTTGTTGTAGACCAGCCCAACTATCTCAATGTCACCAAGACACTGAGCCATCACCCTTTGATCTTATAGATCAGGGGGCTTCCCTGTCTTTACCTGGTCCTGGAAGTGAAAAACTGTAGCTTCTATAAAAATGTGAGCCTTTGGAACAGAGTCTTACTGAAACAAACAAACAAACAAGAGCACAAGGGACTGCATATAGAATATCTGGGGCTCTAAATTCCCTAATACTTAAAAGTATAGTCACTGGCCTTTGTGTTTCTTGTTTCTTTAGCCCGACAGGAAAATATCAGGGGTTTCTTGGGTCACAGATGATATAAAACATACTCTGTTCAAAAGCTGCCAACTCTGATGTGGGGTCTTTGCTTAATATGAGATACTTCATGGTGGCCTTATCATGCAACATTAAGTTTGCTTACCTTCTGTCGAGAATAATTGGCTAAATTTCAATGGAAATATGAATGTTTCCAGTTAAACATACTTCTAAAAACAGCATTTTCTTCTGGGATTTGACTACTAAAAGTGGACATTTAAATAAAGTAAAAGATATTTATCAGGAAAAAAATAAAAGACTGAGTTAACGGAATACCTAATGTGTTTGCATATATTGAGAGGAAATTTATACAACTGGTATAGAGTGTAGAATAAATCAGGGAAAATTAGAAAACAAAGCAAGCAAGCAATAAACAATTATTAACTCCAAGAAAAACAAAACATTTTAAAGAAAGGAAAGTAATCATTGGTAATCACATATATGCACAGATCAGCTGTCTGCATCATTTACATAGTCATAACAATGTGAACACTGATTAAGGAGCTAGTGGAAGTTATGATGTAACTGTGTTGTGAGAATTGGGGGTGTGAAGTATGTGTCTGCGTGGTGGCGATGGGAGTGCCTGTGAGATTGTGAGCTATGTCTTCATCTTCAGTGGTGGGGAGTCAACAAACAATTACAAATATGGAAAAATCAAAGAGTAGCAATAAGTGTATGTTATTCAGAAACATGGAGGTAAGTATCCAGAAAATCAATTGCATGCAAGTATAACTTTGATAAAAAGTAGAAGTTGTGTATAGAAAACTATCTGTATTGGTACTATAGGTTGAACATCCCCAATCTGAAAATTCAAAATCTGAAATGCTCCAAAATCCAAAACTTTTTGAGCATTCACATGACACCAGAAGTGGAGTATTTCACACATGATCGCATGTGACAGGCTGTAGTAAAAATGCAGTCAAAACTTCCTTTCAGGCCAGGCGTGGTGGCTCACGCCTGTAATCCTAGCACTCTGGGAGGCCAAGGCGGGTGGATCGCTTGAGGTCAGGAATTCGAGACCA
>NW_012154507.1:6920365-6938906 GCF_000956105.1 Propithecus coquereli | reverse complement strand
GAAGAGGCTAATGTCTCGATTAGGGTTATGGCCAGGCTTAAGAAAGGGAATGAACTTGTAATTACAGTGTAAGAATGATTTATCAACTCATTATTTTTTAAAAACAAAACAAAAACCAAAACAGGACCCTGAGAGCTACCTTTTACTCAACAAATCTACTCTGCTTTGTACCCCATGCTAACTTAGTATGTTTTGTCAATTACTGCAGATGATTATTTCCCAGTAAAGTTAGGTTTGGTCCTTACTGAAGATAAAAGGATAAATTCCAAGCCCCTTCTGTTTATACAGTGCTGCAGGCCTGGGTTTGGCTAGGCGGTACAGTCCCAGGCTTGGAAGGATTCTTACTTTGACCATGAAATAGAATAACCTTTTGCTTTTGGGTTAGAGATTTACCTGAAATGTACTGAAGTCACAATCTTTTCCCCAAAGGAAAAATAACATATACCATTAGGTCCCTGAAAATGCTGTAGCAAATCCACATAATCCTTCTCTCTTCTGAGGGATTTTGGTTTAACACCAAGTGGACATCTGGTCTTCACGATCACTTATGTCCTAGTCCCCATGATTCTTTTTTTTCTGCCATCTTTGCAAAGTAGGGTACTTGGTTGCTTTTGAAAATACTTTAAAAAAAATCATTACAGCCTCAAGGAAATGATTTTACCCACAGAGAAGTTACAGTTATGTATATTTAAACCAACTAATATCTAGTTCCAAGTTTGGTATTTTTTAAAACTAAGCTATTTTTAGAATAAAGTTAGGATAATCACTGATAAGAAAAAGTTTAAAGATATGAGTGGCATAAGAAACAGGTGTTTGTTCATGGGTCTACCTCAGTGACCCCACCTAGCCCAGGGGGCAGAGGTCCAGAAAGACCCCTGTTAGCAAGGGGAGAGGCCAGGCAGGAAATCTCCAGGGACTTCTGACTGCAGATGAAATTTCTGTCTGTAAAGGAGGTAGTGCTTCCCCAGTGATTCACCTCATCTTTTATATCCAGCTTTGGTTTTGAAATATACCTACAGAGCTTCTCCATTAGTGATGAGGTCACCAGTCAAGGGCAAAGTACCAATTCTGATTTCATGAATTGTACAAATTTGTTTTCCTTACTTGGTTGGGAGGGGAAATCTAGATGATTCTGCACGTGAAGAAAAAAATCAATTTTAAATATGTGTTTTATAGGGTTACTTAATAGGCTCCTGTGAAATAAATTGTTTCTGTTGCCACTGAGAAAGCAAGCTTGATCACTCACATTGTCATTGGGATAGAGGACCCGGGAGATGTTCTCGGCCAGGTTTCGGTCCAGCACAGCCTGAATGTAGTCTCCAACATTAACTGAGGAGAATGTTAGACAAACAGTAAATCAACAAGCTAGGCGTTGTTGTTGGAAGCCCCTTGGTCTCACCTGATGTTTGCTACATGCCATATGGGATTCCTAAAATTCCTAAAAATCCCAAAGGATTTCACCGAACCTTCATGCTGGGCTTCACATGAGAGTCTGAGAGGGCTGAAGGATTGCTTTCAAAATATCCTCCCTACTTATTCCATACAATGCCTGCTTAGTCACTGAAGCGTTCAGATCAGAAACTCAAGGCTTTTTTTTCAAGCTTAATTTGGTTCTAACTTGCGATCAAAAAGATTAAACCCATGCCTAAAGAAAGCAAGGCTCACGCTGTACTCACAGTCTCTGAGGTTAAAGTCATTTGGTGCCCGAGCAGACCAGAGGCGCATGGTGTTGACAGTGTTATTCATATACCCAGGCACTGGGGTGTCATATGGCAGGGCCAGGACCACCTGTGGGATTAAACAGAAGCAGCTGCTCACTGTTTTCCAAGTGTGATGACGTAGGTTGAACAATGGGCTGGGAGTCTGCAATGGAATTCTATTCCCAGCCCCACCACCAATTCAAATTGTGTGAGGCCTAAACCAAGAAGGTCTCAGGGCTGCAGAGGGTATTAGAAGCCATGTGATTCCTTCCCTGACTGGAACAATCTGATGGCTGGAACCATCTAGAATGATGGTCCTTTAAGGGCATTTCCATGTTGATTTTCCATGTAACTCTTGCCCTGATATAGATGCAGTGGAAAGGATGATGTCATATTGGTATTGGAAAAAGTTTATGTTTCATGTTTCAGATCAAGCCATCGTTCTACTAATAATAAACTATCATGTGCCAACAAAGTGACAAATGTGAATCTGTATTCACCACTCCCCCAAAAAATCGCAATAAGGATAAGTTTTGTGTAGGTGTTTCAGTGATCTGATTTTCAAATACGATGAAAATCAATGCAACAGAAAATTTATGAAGATAGCACATCACATATATTTAAAATGTTATGTTAAATTTTTAAAATTTGCATAAAGAGTTATTTTAGTGATTCCTACAGTGATCTGCCAAATCAGCTGATAATTAGCTGAGTTGGGTCTGAGAGGTAAGCTTTGGAACATCTAGTTCAATCTTTGTGACAGTCACTGAAATAGAGAAGAATGGGAAGATGAACTGTATTGCACAGTGCACTTAAAATTTTTGCGAGGCTGGGTGTGGTATGGCTTATGTCTGTAATCCTAGCATTGTGGGAGGCAGAGGCAGGAGGAGTTCGAGACCAGCCTGAGCAAGAGCAAGACCCTGTCTCTACTAAAAATAGAAAAAAATCAGCCAGGCGGGACGCTGAGGCAGGAGGATGGCTTAAGCCCAGGAGTTGGAGGTTGCAGTGAGTTATGATGGTGACCCCACTGCACTCTAGCCCAAGCAACAGGGCAAGACTGTCTCAAGGAAAAAAAAATTGTGGGAGAAATGACTCATTTCTATTCCCTGCCTCGTCACACTGAAGGTCTAAGGAAGAAGAATGACAGAATAATTGAACTGGAGGATAGTAGATATCATTTAGTGCAACTCATTCATTTTGGACACTAGGGGGTTGAAGCTAAGAGAAGTGACTCGCCCAAGGTCACAGTCATGGCAGCGCTGGAACCTAAACACGTATCTCTTTCATTTGGCCTGCTGAATAGCCCTTATCAATCACATATACTCAGTCGTGCTTTCATGATCACTGTGACCTCAAAGTAATCAATCACCCTTAGTTAAATATCTTTCATCAAGAAATAAAGATCCCCGGAGATTTTTAAAGCAGGTTGAGATCAATCAGGGAAAAGTCATCTACAGAGTGAGATTGAGTCTGGCTTCAAACAAGATTTTGACCCTGCTGACCCTTGAAACATAACTGAGGCAGCCTGGGAAGTGCACAGCTCAGCTCTCCTTCCTGAGAACTTGCTCCCTCGGGGCTCTCTCTGGGATGCTCCAGGTGGCTGGAGTGCTGGGGCCAGGACTCCTCTACGGGCAAGCTGTGGTCTGGGGCCTGGCCACTTGCTCAGAGCTTCTCTGCAGTCCGAGGCTCTCCCTAAGAGTCTGTTCCCCTTTTCCCTTCACAGGTGGCACACCTGTGTCACAGTGTGAAGACTTCCACCTCCTCCTGCTCCCTCTGCCCTTCATCTTCCATAGTCATTCCCCCAAGATGCCACTTGCACTTCTCCTTTTCTCTGGAGTCTGCTTCCTGGAGAATCTGAACTGACTCAAGACTGTGTCATTTCAGTTTACTGGATGCCGTCCCACGCATGCACAGGGCACGGCAGGCCTCATGCTCTCTGGCCTCACTACCTGCTAATCTGGGGTTGACGTGGGTGACGGCTTCAATCCATGAAGCTTCAGGGCCTGGGTCAGCTTCCTTATGTTACCTCTGCCCCATAATCTTGCTTCTGTGGGCATAGAAATATACACTCTTCTAACTCAATTTCTGGAAACATTATGAAAATATCTAGGGGTGCTTTGTAAATATAAGTTAGCTTAGCAGTGAGACCCACAGTGTAAACAGACTGCTTCCAGGATTGACTGTGTAAACTGCATACTCTCAGACAGATCAGAAGGCACTGATGGAGTTTTAGGCACCAAAATCTATACCAAATACTTTCTAGTTTAGTATCAAATACATGTGTGAATTCTTTGGGTGTATTAATGACTAATTTGTTTGCAGCTTTATGATATTTATAACCAAGGACAAACTTAGATTGTGGTCTACTGTTTAAACAAAATGGGGGGAACCCCACCAAAATAAGAATTTATCTTTAAATCACAGCATTAGTCTACTCTTCATTCCATTATACTTTAATTACCTATTTCAGCTTCTAATCCATTATTTTGTCTGCTAAATAAATCTATGTTCAGATAGGAAAGTTTTTTAAATGTCTTATTTTTCTGACCTGTGAATAGCTCTACATGGATTAGCAAAAGAAACCAGCAGTTATTAAAAGAAAACAAATTAGCTATAGCATGGGTCTTGGCTCTTCTAAGGTAAAATGAAGAATTTATTCATACAGAATAATCTATAAACCAACCAAGTTTAGCATTACAATCCTGAATTTTACTCCCAATTTTCATATGTAAGAACATATATAAAACGGACTTTGCCATTTTAAGTTTTTAAAGAACGGCCAGTGATAAATCTTTTCCAGCCTGAGACCATGTTTATTAAACAAATAACTCAAGTGGCACCTCCAATGACTGGGCGATGCAGTCCAGTATTTAATAGAGGCTATTTATCAGGAAGTATGAACACAGCAAATCACACACCAACACTGGCAGTGCCCTTGTTCAGTGACAGGGTAATACTCAAATTTAGTGGCATGAAAAATACATGCGCATGAAGTAAGTACACTTGAATTGACACCAGCATTATTTCTGTAGAAGTGATTTGGCACAAAATAACAGAGTACAGTTTGCAATATTTTGCATTATTTTTCTAAGAAAAACTTTGGTAATCCTTTGAATAAATACTTCAGTATTAAAATATTTATTCCTGAGAAGTTGTAAGTAAATGTATATATGTGATGGTGGGGTGAAGAAGGACATTTAAATTTATTCAGTTTTGCTATTAATAACGTTATATAAAACCAGAGAGCTAAGCATGTTGGGTATTATAGAACTGATAATTCTCTGCATAAAGCTGATTGCAAAATGATCCTGCAAAACGATCCATTGCAAAATGATTGATCCCAAGTCACTTGACCTAGGGGAAGTCACTTCTCTCTTGGCTCCAGCTCCTTTGTCTCCAAAATGAATGGGTACATGTGAGAAGTAACAGATATATTCATAAAATAAGTAACAGATTTATTCGTAAAAATATACTCTATTATTCAATATACTATACTCAATATCATATACACATTCTACTGCATGCTATTATCCATTGTGTTATACTATACAGAATGCTTGCCGTCAAGACACTGTGAATACCTGGGTGTCAATCCACTTGGTTCCAGTCTTGGTGTGTTCGACTTTTCCATAGAAGTGCACAGGCAGCATGAATTCGGGGCGGGCCTTCTCCCAAGGGTTTCCATGCCTGAGCCAATCATCTGCCTCTTCTACCTACAAAAAGGATACAGTATCACTTAGAGTTTATTTTTCAGGAGCTGTGGACCTAGCCCTTCAATTATATCAAATTAAAAATATCTTTTAATGAAATAACTCAAAGAATACTGTTTTGGCAAGATAGAATGTTGGTTCTGTCAACCTCAATTCATCTTTGTTATTGTCTTACAGCCTAAATCAACAATACTTGCCAATACAGCTCTAAAAGTTTTATATAGTTTATTGCATTTAATCTTCACAGCAACGCTATAGGAGGGAACTATGATTTCTCCCTTTTTAAAGATGAGAAATTGTAATTGCTCAAAGTCACACAGATAGTAAACCAGAGAGCTAAGATTTGACCTTAGGTCTTTGTGTTCTAGTCAAGATTCTTGTGCCTAGAATACACACAGTCAGTTAAGAAATGCTACTATAGCAGTGGTCCCCAAGCTTTTTGGCACCAGGGACTGGTTTCACGGAAGACAATTTTTCCATGGACCAGGGGCATGGGGGGGATGGTTTTGGGATGATTCAAGTGCATTACATTTATTGTGCAGTCAAACCTCTTTGCTAATGATTAATTGTATTTGCAGCTGCTCCCCAGCACTAGCATCACTGTCTCAGCTCCACCTCAGATCATCAGGCATTAGATTCTCATAAGGAGCACGCAGCCTTGGATCCCTTGTGTGTGCAGTTTACAGCAGGGTTCGTGCTCCTATGAGAATCTAATACTGCTGCTGATCTGACAGGAGGCGGAGCTTATGCAGTGATGTGAGAGATGGGGAGCAGCTGTAAACACAGGTGAAGCTTCACTCGGCTCACCTCCTGCTGTGTGGCCCAGGTTCCTAACAGGCCTGCTGACTGCTACCGGTCAGGGGCCTGGGATTGTGGGGGTAGACTCACAGAACACTCCCTCGGCAAAGCTCATTTCAGGATAGGTACAGAACACTATTACATTTTGCAGTCTTTGATTACCTTAATCCTTATGTAATTTTGATTTGATAACGAACTATACATTACGGTTCATTTTGAAAATAACATATATTAAGAGGTAAGGATCTTATTTTACTGACAATTTCAACATTTTCCCAGGTATGTATTTCAATTTATAACAAAATATTTCTTATAAAAATTTAAAAATCATAGTTTCTATTTAGGGTATCCTGGGCATCAAGTGAATTTTGGTTTGCAACTAACAAACAAAAACACCAAAACAACAACAACAACAAAACACATTTGGGGGGATGTATTTTTAAAGCAAATATATTAGTGAAACCTTTAAAATGTTACATATACAGTCACATGTTGCTTAATGGCAGGGATATGTTCTGAGAAATGCTTTGTTAGGTGATTGCATCAAGTGAACATCACAGAGTGTGCTCACACACACCTAGGTGGTATAGACTACAGGGTAAGGCCTATTGCTCCTAGGCTACAACCCTGTACAGCATGTTACTGTGCTGTATACTGTAGGTAATTGTAGCATAATGGTTAGTATTTGTGTATCTAAGTATATCTAAACATATAAAAGATACAGTAAAAATACAGCAGAAAAGATTAAAAAATGTATACCTCTATAGGGCAGCTCCATTATAAACTTATGGGACCACCACCAATGTACATGTGGTCTCTCGTTGACTGAAATGTCATTATGTGGTGTATGACTGTAAATTAAAGGGTGGAATTGTCTTCTGGCAAGAAGGTGTGTGTGGGGGAATAAAGTACCCTTCTTAATGAGATCATTCCAAATACGGTCATTTAACCTATTTGATTCCTTAGCCTCACCTCTTAGAAAACTCAGCTTTAGTCTTAGAAGATATTCCTTAATTCTTAAGAATTATGACACAATGCTGGGCACCTCATGATCACCAAAACTCGAGTGCAATGCCTGCTCCAGGCACAGTGTGAAGAGAGAGGAATAAATACAGCTACTGTCTTTTGAGATTTTAGACAAAATGTTAATACCAATAGCCAGGAAAGCAAATATATGCATTCATTTACTCTAACATCCATCATGACTTTGTATCAAGAAAGCCAGTAATCTCTAGCACTCTGGGAGGCCGAGGCAGGAGAATCGCTTGAGCTTAGGAGTTTCAGACCAACCTGAGCAAGAGCAAGACCCCGTCTCTACTAAAAATAGAAAAAATTAGCCGGGCATGGTGGCTCATGCCTGTAGTCCCAGCTACTCGGGAGGCTGAGGGAGCCCAGGCGTTTGAGGTTGCTGTGAGCTAGGCTGACGCCACAGCACTCTAGCCTAGGCAACAAAGTGAGACTCTGTGTCCAAAAAAAAGAAAGCCAGTAATCTGCCCATTAACTACCAGCCTAAAGATGAATGAAAAGGAGACATCTTTAGGTAGAAGAACTGGGAGTTAGAGAGCTGCTGTAGCACAAGGAGGCATCCAAGGCATGAAAAAGCCCAGCGAAGGCTGGAGATAGACTTGAGCTGATCAGCAAATCACATGTAGCAGATTCTCAGTAGGTCTGGGGTGGGGTGTGAAATTCTGCAATTCCAACAAGTTCCCAAGTTCCCAGGGGCTCTGGGCTGCTGCTGGGCCCTAGACCATACTAAGAGCAGCCAGGACCTACAATCTGATACAAAGTCAATGGCTGTAATTCTGTAATTCAGAATTAAAAACTTGATTTCTGCTATCCCAGTCATGAAGAAGAACAAAAGATAAAGTCAAATTTTAACAAGGAAATAGTAGAAGTTTACCAATTGATAAGCTTGTTAAGAGTCCACTAACTGGTGTTAATAACTAGAAACTCTATGGGGGAATAAAACACCGTTATCAACAAAAGGATCAAAGCATCTTGACTTACAAAATACTTTACACTGCACTTAGGCAAGGGCAGATTTGGGGTTTTAAAATACTAGTCAATGTGAACACTGTTTCCTGTAACAGGAAAGAACCGCAGGCCTGTTTGCCTCATCCAGCACGCAGGGCTGTTGTAACACGCACCTGAGGGAATTGCATGCGACAGGAAGACAATGAGGCAGAAATAGTTTTCCTTTGGAAAATCATGTGTGTGGGAGAACGGAAAATACATTTTCTGCTGAGAAATGCAGCAGGATCATATGCTATTCTGCCCTCAAGAAGCTGGGAATGCTCATGTTAGAGAGGACAGCCTCTGAACCCCACTGCTGCTCCCTTCCCAACTGCTGTGGAAGTAGAGGTTGTGTTTGCCCTTTAGAGGGTACACTGTTAAGTGGCAAGGATGGCTTAATTTTTCCCTGCCAAGTAATGGTTGCTTTTAATATCCTCAGGCTAACAAGTGGTTTCAGGAGACCCCATTTGCTTGCTCCTTTTTGAGTCTCTTACTGATTTGGCAAAGAATCAGTGAATAATCACATCAATTTTACAAGGCTTGTTTTTTTTGTTTTGTTTTTTTATGCTTTTATTTTATTTTTTATTTTTATTTATTTATTTATTTATTTTTGGGACAGAGTCTCACTCTGTTGCCCGAGCTAGAGTGCTGTGACGTCAGCCTAGCTCACAGCAACCTCAAACTCCTGGGCTCAAGCGATCCTCCTGCCTCAGCCTTCCGGGTAGCTGGGACTACAGGCATGCGCTACCATGCCCGGCTAATTTCTCTATATATTTTTAGTTGTCCAATTAATTTCTTTCTAATTTTAGTAGAGACGGGGTCTCGCTCTTGCTCAGGCTGGTCTCGAACTCCTGAGCTCAAATGATCCACCCGCCTCAGCCTCCCAGAGTGCTAGGATTAGAGGCGTGAGCCGCCGCGCCCAGCCCAGCAAGGCTTGTTTTTAAGGTGGATTGAGAAACAGGTATTTGATAATCACAAGTTGGTCTGAGCAGGTCTGAGGAGAAAGAAAGAACTGCCCTGTGCAGCCTCTGCTAAATCCACAGAAGCTGCGGGATGGGGAGAAACCTCTCCACCTTGCTTTCTTCCAATGAACTGACAAATTGCTCTGTAAATTTAGATTTCCATGTAGCCAGGGCTCCCTGAATGCACTACTATGCTGAGCAGTATGGGGGTGGGGGAGGAGATGGGAGAACTTTCACCTTCATCCAAGTGGGCTGTCCGATCCGTTTCCTCCCAGAGGACACACAGGACTGAAAGCAAGCGTGGCTCTGTGGAGTAGAGGAGCCATCCTGGGTGGGGGTGGCAGTTGGACTTGACATCCCCTCACAGGGGTGGGTAACCAGTGGCCTTCGGATTTCAGGATTGTTCTTTTTTAAGCACCAAAGAGGCAGGAAAAGCTTCATCTTTCTCTGCTGCACCCCTTTTAATAAAAAGATTTGTTCTGTAAAATTTGGATTCAGTCAGAAGGCCACACTCAAGGATCGAGAAAGCCACACGTGGCCTAACGCCGCAGGTTCAGCCAGCAGTGCAGCAGAGGGCAGCGCAGGGGGCTCTGCCAGTGACTGAATTCTAAGAAATGCTTTTCCCCTCAACTGTGGGATACAGAGTACATGAGGAGCCAGTGAACAAACATCAGGAGAGTCAATAAACTTTGCTTTCCAATGATGCAAATAATTGGAAAATGTTTCCTGGGCACACCAAGAATTCAGCAGTGATAATTAGAAGTTCGCTGGGTAACATGAACTGTGCGTGACTGGCTGTCACATACTTCTAAGAAGAGAGGGATTCTAGTGACTTCTAAGAAGAGAGAGTCTAGTAGACACTGTTTGATTCAACTCTGAGATACACACTGTGAATGCCTTCCTCCCCAGAACTTTGGTGTGACTGTGAAACTTTTGTGTGAGGTTGTTGCAGTCACCTTTTCTCCTCTTCCTCCCAGGGGTCAGTCATTTTCATAGAGGACTATGACTGACAAGGTTTCAACAACCCCCATTAGAGTTCATGGTAAGTCTAGAATTTTAACAATATAATTATTTTCCTCAGGGGCGTTCACAATGAATACTTTATTACTCCAAATTTTCTTCAAAGAGGCTAAAAAATTAAACACCCATCAACCTTTACAAATTTTCCCAGCTTGTGGAAGTTTCACTGGCCTTCTCCAAATTTGCCATTGCAAGAGCAGAGATGCACGTCAGTGGGGAACGTGACCACACTCTGGAAAGGCATGCTGCTTTCTTGGCAGGTGCTTTTTGTTTTTTATGGAAATGGCTTCTTTTTATGGTATGATATATATTATGTTTGCCCCTTGAAACCCCATCCCAGTAAACAATGGAGGGGGGGAAGTAAAATTCTATGCCCTTCTGATTTCAATTTCAAGTCATAATGAAAGAAGTATAATGGTTAATAAGGCTAGCTTTGGAATATTCTGAATTAGCAAAACCTATTTGGTCTCTCTTTTTTCTTTTAGAACACTGGAAATATATACTTCCTTAGTCTAATAAAAGAGAAAGGGGTGGTTTTCTGGAATAAAGGCCATTAAAAGGAGCAAAAATAGGTATCATAATAAAGAGAGACCTTTCAGAAAATTTTGGGAAAAATGTACTTGAGAAAAAAAAATTTTTTGAGATGTATTTGCTGAGTTTCTTTTAAATCTTTCACCAAACAGTAGTTAAAAGATAAGAAAGAAAATCCTTAAACATCATGGGGTATCAGGAGTACCATGCAGTATGCTTTCAAAGCTTAAAATAGATACCATGTGTTGTTTGGTCAGGTTGTGTCAAAATGTTTGGTCAGGTCGTACTGAAATGCCTACTAAGCTAGGCTCTCGGCATGCAACTCTGCGTTACTTGACTGGGAAAGGGAACCAATTATTTATTTTTATAACTTTTTATGATTATCAAATACACATTTCTTATGGAATATGAGACATGTAGAAGAATAAAAGAAAGTAAAAGTCACCGGTAATCTGATCTCCCAGAAATAATTACTGCTGAAGCTTTGTTGTTTTTTCTGGCACTTTTCCTTTATCTTTCTGGCTTCCTTTGTATAGTTGAGGTCATATTGTCCACATAATTCTAGCTCCTCTTTTTTTTTCAACTAACAAAAATGAATTCCTATTTTATTAAAATTAATACAAATATAATATTAGTGGCTACATTAATATTTTATTATAGAGCATCACAATTTATTGAATTGTCCTCCTTTTCTTCAGCAAAATTAGCATTTTATTGAGTGCCTGTTTGTGTGCCAGCTATTTTACATATTTTCATAATAATTCTATGATACTGGTATCTCCACTTTGCAGATGAGAAAACTGAGGTTCAGAGAAGTTAGGTGACCTAATTGAGGCAACACACCTTATAAGGGTAATTAGTTGAAATTCAGTCTGAAATTAGAAAGTAGGGCTTTTCTTCTACACCATGCTGCCTCCCAATTTTTTATTTATTTGGGGAAGCTGAAGATACACAGCTCTGGTCCTTAGAAAAATTTGGAAGTTTGGCTTTCACTATGTTCCTAAAATTCTCCTTCTTAGCCTTTTTCCTGGGTGTATTCTCTCACCATACCAAATGTTTTAGTTCTTTCCTTTCTTGGTGCAGAGAGTGTCCAAATACTGAGGGCGGGGAGCAGGGGGACTGTAAAGAAAAGGCAAAAGTGACACTAAATTTGTTCTCATTGGGTCATCTTCTCTTCCTCTGGCACTCTGGCATCAGTTCCAACCCCCAATCCAATCCCTCAGCACCAGGTTGTTGGACTCATCTTGTAAGTGTGGGAAGGGCTCAGAGAATTCAGGCTTTTTGGAGATTGAAGACTTATCTTTTTGTCAATGATGCGTGTATGGGACAAAGATAGGGAAAGAGTAAACCTAAATCAGATCGTATCAGGGAAAACTGTCCACATTAGGGCTGATTGTAGACTCAAAGAGCTACCAGAGATAAAAGAAACAAATACCTAAGAATCTGATTTGGTTATATAAAAGTAAAATTAGTGTCATTTGGACGGATTTGTGTAAATTTCTATGGAGTACTATAATTATACATATTAAATATGTGCCAGATTTATTTGATATAACAGTTAACAAGATTGCCTGATTTCATCTTATAAAAAAAATGAGGACACCAGGCTTCTGTGTCTTGGAAGATAGGCATGTGAAGAAGGCAAGACTGAGCATAGAAGAGAATACTGAATGTGGACCTGGAAGTCTGGGGGTACAGACACATATTGCCAGCAGTGTGATCGGAGGTAACTTCACTTCTTAAGAGATTCTTTTTTCTTGCCTACAAAATGGCTCCTACCATCATGGGTTCTTGGGGGAGATCGTGAGTCAAAGATACGCTCCTCCATTGTGAACGCTGCAGAGGACGCAATGTCATACACTACAGGTGGTCCACATTCCAGAGGTCAGTGATAAATATTTTCAGAGCACCCCTGTGAGTCAGGAGCTGTGTTCAGTGCTATGGATCTGGTGGGGGGTGATACTGGCAGGCTCTCTGCTCTTAGGGAACTTGCATTCCAAATGGAGAAGGCTGACAGTACTCACTGATATTAACCAACTGCCCGGGGAATCAGTAAAGCTTTTTGTTAAATGTCCATAAATTATAAATCATCCAGAACACTATGAAAGAGAAGAACTTTAATGATATAATTTTAAAAGATGGCTCACACACCTGCCATCCATCTCGGATCTTCTGATTGAAGATTCCATATTCGTATCGGATGCCATATCCATAGGCTGCAAGTCCCAGGGTTGCCATGGAATCCAAGAAGCAGGCTAAATTAAACAGAGCACAGGCAAAAGGCAGAGTCATTAAGCTTAGTCAAAATTTCCAGTCTCTCCCTAAAAACCATGGCAGCCACAAAACATTTTTCTATGAGAAACCATATTTATATTTTAAAGCACAGAGATTGCTGCACAATGGATATTGATTTTTTAAAATAACATTCTTCCAATTATAAAATACCACAGAAAAGTCAGAAAATACAAAATGTATAAGGAAGGAAATAAATATCTATTACCTCACCATCTCACACAACCCCTGTGTACATGGTGGCATTTTGTTTGAGAACAAATAAGAAAGCCACTTGCATGAGATATGTGCTTATTGTCCCCCACTCTGCCCTTTCTAAGGGAGGCTGTCTCCATGGCCCCCTGCATGAAAAGACAGCCCCAGGAGAGTATAACTTACATATGACCCATTCCTTTCTAGCACATGACTGAACAGCTTGGTATCCATGGTTGACTCTTTCTTCCTGGCTAATGGAATTCCACAGTTCAGATATCAGGTGACAATTTGTTTCAGGGACGCTGGACCAGGAAGTGAATCTTGCTTGATTGGTCTAATACTCTGAGCCAATCACAGTAAGTCTATTTCCTTCACCCACGATTGGTTTTGGCATGGGCATACAATGACATTTAATCCAATGAGAGGTGCTAGGAAGTTGGCTGGGTGCAGAAGACTTCTAGGAAAGGTTTTCCCTGCTGCCATGATCTTTCCTCCATGAGGGGAAAGCCAAAAGGATCACAGAGACCTAATTGTGCTGCTGAATAAACTAGTCTTAGAATGGCCCAACCTCTGGAGTCTTATTCTGTGATAACACATGTCCTTATTGGTTTGACCTTTCTTTTTTTTTTGCTAGTTTTCTGTTACTTGATGACAGAGCATCTGATCCAGACAGCCAACCTAGAGGCTAAGTGGGGATCTAGCTTGTTGCTGGTGCAAATAAGGGGTAACTCTAATCAGATAGTCCCTCTCAGGCATTTGAACTAAGAAATACACAGAGAATGAGGAAATATATAGTAGGAATTAAAACTGAAAATAAGATCGAAAGCAGTAGACAAAACAGGAAGGAACTGAGTTAGGTTCCTCGTGAAGCCCTGAAATAGACATCCTCAAACACAAATGGCTGAGGCCCTCGAGTTATTCTACTCTCTCCAGTCTCTGTGCCCATGTGGCCTGGCTCGACGCCAGTTCTGCTCTCTGAGTTGTGGCTCTTGGGCTTTTCCCGAGCCCTGATCAGATTATCTTAGAGCCTGACCAGAATGGGGTCCCAACCTAGATGAGATCACCTAACGAGAATTCTCAGCTCCATTCATCAATTCACTGCTGGGTCTTACTCATCAGCTGAAGGGGCAAGGTCATTAGTGTCACACACAGAGTGGGGTTAACCTAGCCAACAAATATTGAGGGTCTCGAGTTTCACATAAAAGCAAGGCAGGGTGGTTCTCACTCTTAGATGTAGATTCCATCGGCACTACTGGTCTTCCTTCAGCCCTAAGGAAAGCCTACTAAATTGTCGATGATTAACTTCCCAAGAAGACGGCAAGTGTCCTACAAGCAGTGTTTTGTTCTGTTTATTACTAATGGCAATATTAAAGCACACTGCAACTAAAGTAGTAAAGATTCAGAAAAATGAAACAGTGGCAAATGGTCTTCTAGTAACCTGAAAGTGTGTGCAAAATCAAGAGATTTTTGAACTACTTCTAAAAGAAGAAATAGATAATTAGTTTTGTAAAGTATAATCTGATACATGTGGCAGCACATTTTTATTATTAAATTTAAATTTCACAAGTAATACATTAATACATTCTTGTTTAAAAAATTGAAATGTTATAGACAGACTGAAAAAAAATTAAAATGCTAAGCATCACCTTTGATTACCATGCCAATTCTGCACTCCTCCCTGTGGGGGTGGTCATTTAGAACCATTTAGTATTTAAAATTCCAGATGTTTTTCTTGTGTGTGTATGTGTGTGTATTTAATTTTTTTAAACATATTTAATTTTTTAAAACATAAATGGTATCACACTGTATGGCTTTAGTGCAATTTGATTTTTTTTTTAAATTAGAGATCTATCCAGGGAAGAACATATAGGTCAATTTCATTCTTTGGCAATTAGATTACTTGTAATATTTTGCTTACACAAACAACATTGTAACAATTTTTTTTCACATGTCTCCTTATGCACATGTTTGAGTGCTTCCTTAGGCTAGAGATCAAGAAGTGGAATTGTTTGGTTATAGGGATGTATATTTTTAAATTAACAGAGCTGGTATTATATTTTTAGCGTTTTCCTTTATATTTCCTAAAAAGACAATCCCTGGATACAACAAAAAACTCAAATTGCATCTAAACACAAAAAGGATATTAATTAACTAAATCATACCAATAATATTAGTGTATCATTGCCCACTAGTCAATGCAAAAGCAAGCTGTCAAGTGCATAAAGCAAGATAATGTTTGAACAACTTAGGTCAGACCACACAAAGTGTGTGAGCTGAGCAGCTGTGAACAAATAATGGTGAAGTAAAGGGCCACTTTAGAAACCCTTAAGTGCACAGGAAGGATCTGGTTAACTTTGAGTTTTAAGCAACATCTCCAAGGGTTTTAAGCAACGTCTCTTTCGGTCAAGTTCCCTTCTCTAGTGTTTGTCTGGAGTTGACCAAACCCAGTGAAAACTCAGAACAAATACATCTACAACAAGGTTATTATACCTTGCACTTCTTCTAGGAAGCCTGTCTAGTTCTTGTAAGCGTGGTCATGCCTGGCATCTGAGACCAGCTAATATAACATACTCAGAATGTCACTTACCAGCAAGCCTCCCAAGACCTCCATTCCCAAGTCCAGCATCTTCTTCCATTTCTTCTAACTCCTCCATATCCAATCCAAGCTGGCAAGGAAAGGAAAACAATATTGTAAGCAGATACAAATGCAGGCCATTTCAGAGATGACAGCCATTTCCTACAGGTCTAGGTCAGGCTCTCAGGTTTATCTGTGTACTTAATCTAGTACCAGCTCCCTCGTGGCTTGTGCTGGCATTAGGCACTGGCTGCAGATACTGGCAACTGTGGGTACCAAGTGTACGAGACGGTGCAGTCACAGCATGGAGAAGAGTGTGGGCTCTAAATGTGCACTACTGACTTTGTTACTTCCTCACTGCATGACCCTGGGCAAGCTATTAAATCTCTCTATGCCTAACGTCTCTTATTTGAAAAATGTGGAGGATGACAGAATCTACTTCATTAAGGGTTGTAGTGAATTAAATGAGATTATAAAAACAAAGCAAGCAGAACTATTCTTGGGCAGATATTCCTCCAGAAATATTAGCTATTATTATTTAAAAATTTTTTTGTGTGTGTTTTAGAACTAGTTTAGTACCAAGCTGACCTTAACTGGACTGAGGGATTTTGAAAATGACCAGAAAGTATGAGGTCAGATTTAGTTAGATGAACTAAAGTTCATCTTTTCACGACCACAGCATATTTACTCAGTAGGGTCAAAAGTTGTTGCGCCAAAACCAGTTAGTGAATCATTCTGCCCCTGAGCCCTGGGGCCTGGCAATAGTCAGGGAAACCTCAGTCCTGTGGTCCAGCTGGATGGGGCTAGAATCCCCTACTTCTCTCTAGGCTGGGGAAGAGGCTGTGGGAGGCCAAGCAGCATCTGTGAACTTGGGGCTGGATGGGCTGGATGGAAAGGGCCAGCCAGCCTCTCGCCCCAGAGCGCTGGAGATCACACAACAGAGTCCACCGGTACCACTGCTGGACCCATCACAGAGTTCTGAAGCCCTGGAAGTCCCTTCGGATTGCTCATCTTACAATGGAGACATTGGTCAGCTAAATCACATGACCTGTTCCATGTTGACTAGATGCTAATCTAGCCCATGCATGGTGTGGCTAAAGGGTGGTTTGTTGTGAAATGACTGGGTTCTTATCTGAAAATTAGGTGACCTATGAACCTGGATATTTTTTTAAAATGGAAACACAAAGCATGCATTTGAAAACATAAATGTAAGATGTAACGGTGCTTGATGCGGATGCCCCTGTTTCCATGGAGCCACCTATTTGGATCCCTACCTTTATGCCAAAAGTTGCTTTCTCACATACATCTTCATAACTAAATCTTACAAGAGCTCAAACCTGGTTTTGCTTCTGTTCACTGTTGGGGCTTTCAGATTTGCTCTGTGGTGGCTAGAGCTTACAGGGGTCCTTGCATAAGCCAACTGCTAGCGCTAACACTCAAGATTTTTTAAATTCTAAAAATGTAAGTCTAAAGTATAATATAAACTTTGAGCAGGGAGACACAGATGACTTTATCCCACCTGGTTAAATGCTACTCCAAGGGAGGTATATTATTTTCAGCTGACATTAGGGGAAGAAAAGAAAAGGGACGTGGAACAGAGCTGCAAGGTTCTTTCACAGGAAAAACCCTAACTGATACACATGAAGGACACATGAGGGGACAATCCCATGTCAAAGGAAAGGAACAGTCTGAACAGGGTCTCATTTAGAAAGAGACAGGAGCCCAAAGTAAAGCTTGAGATTCTGATAGCAGGAGACTCAAGTACTTTTCAGTACTTGTTCAGATGCTAATTTCTAAAATGTAATTTGTTGGGGAATGCTGTCAAAGACTTTGACTGCAAAAGAAAATTATCATGAGTCATAACCAGTTCTCTAACTTCTTTTTCTGGTTGTTTCTCTTAAACCAGACATAACCAGTCATGTATATTTCTAATAGATTGCAATAGCCATGTATATAGAGGCAATTTTTCACTTTTATTTTATTGTGCTACATCCCCAAGGTTCCTGAAATGAACTTGAAATTTAAAGGGAGAGGATGAGACAAATACGGAACAGTGTACCTGGTAAATGGCCTCGTCACAGGCATTTTGCAGGCCAAGGTTGATCATGGTGTTCTGTAATGTTCGGCCCATGTAAAATTCCAAAGAGAGATAGTAAACCCTCTGAAATAAAGAAAAGAGGGGTCATGTTTCCTCTATGAGGGCAAATTTACTTGTCAACACAAAAACACGGAATCATGTTAGACCACCAATAAGAAACAAATAAGCAACGCTACTTTATCACAGGTTCAAATCAGACTCCCATTGATTCATGAAGGGCTAAATAAAAAAAAGTGCTACTGACAAACTGGCTTTGGGAGAAACGTTTTATACGCTATTTTTGGCAGTATCTTGGTTCAGTATCTTTTACCCTCAGGGAGAAAAAAGCAAACCCATCCAATTAACTACAATTGTATTTTTTTCTCCCTCCTGTTCATGAGCCTCATGAATAAAGCATACGTTTTGGACAAACAGAAGTGAGACTGCCAGAGCTCACCATTTATTCATAAAATATTTATAGGACGCCTCGGTGGGTGTGGGTCAGGTAGGTTGACTATGAGCATCCATCTCAAGTCATCCAACAAACACAAAGATTAACTCCCACACACTCCATGGCTAGAAAATATTCCTCCTTGACTGATTACTGCAAGTAGTTTTACAATTAATTTTAGAATTAAAATTAGTCTTGAAAGTCTATTTACTGGCAA
>NW_012154507.1:6919598-6919980 GCF_000956105.1 Propithecus coquereli | reverse complement strand
AGAAGAGTGTGGGCTCTAAATGTGCACTACTGACTTTGTTACTTCCTCACTGCATGACCCTGGGCAAGCTATTAAATCTCTCTATGCCTAACGTCCCTTATTTGAAAAATGTGGAGGATGACAGAATCTACTTCATTAAGGGTTGCAGTGAATTAAATGAGATTATAAAAACAAAGCAAGCAGAATTATTCTTGGGCAGATATTCCTCCAGAAATATTAGCTATTATTATTTAAAAATTTTTTTGTGTGTGTTTTAGAACTAGTTTAGTACCAATCTGACCTTAACCGGACTGAGGGATTTTGAAAATGACCAGAAAGTATGAGGTCAGATTTAGTTAGATGAACTAAAGTTCATCTTTTCACGACCACAGCATATTTACTC
>NW_012154507.1:6915932-6917678 GCF_000956105.1 Propithecus coquereli | reverse complement strand
GGTGGGTGTGGGTCAGGTAGGTTGACTATGAGCATCCATCTCAAGTCATCCAACAAACACAAAGATTAACTCCCACACACTCCATGGCTAGAAAATATTCCTCCTTGACTGATTACTGCAAGTAGTTTTACAATTAATTTTAGAATTAAAATTAGTCTTGAAAGTCTATTTACTGGCAATAGTTCCTTCTGAAGAAGAAGACTACCTATGGTTAATTGGTGTTTGTTCTTGTTGAAATAGGAAATTTCCGTATTGACTTAGAAATAGTTTGTCTTTGACATGGTAAAAGCCAGCTAAATGCCATCAAAGTTGAAAGTGAGACATACAAAGGTCAGACCTTCCTAAAACCTTTTTACATACAAAGTTTACTAATTTTATTAAAAAACAGGACCAGTGAGTAACTTCGCCATTTCCTTTTACAATATCTTACTCTCCATATCAGCTATCCTTTTCTTCTCTATCAGACACAAACTGAAACGACAAAACTTTGTAAATGCACCAATATAGTCACTTCACATTTGAGGGACCTCTCCCATTTCCATAAGAAGGAACAAAAAGAAATATATTTGGCCAATCCACAAATGTAAAAAAACATGAATATTATTCAGTATAATACAGGCCTACTATATTTAATATATTAGTCACATAAAATATTATTTGGAAATGTCAATTTAGATATTTTACTCATTCCCACTCTCCTTCTTTGAAACAATTGAATTTTAAGTCTTCACGTGGATAAACATTTACATCATAATGGGACATCTAACACTTTTCCAGAGCACATCATCTTCATTTTTATTCAGGTTGTTTGAATGTTTGTAATGCTAGTATTAGAACCCTCACCAGCCTATTAGATGCCTTTGTCTGATTGGAAAAAGGTACATTTCCCAGGACAGACATAGGCTAAACAGGGCCAGGGCCCCACTTGCACTCATGGCTGGTGCTGTCATATATGACCACTGCTGTCACAGGAAATAGTATCTTAAGCCAGAAATATCCATTTGTATAATATTAGCATAGTATTTTTTTCATTCTTTCCTATGTGTATTTTCATTATCTCTATAATGTAACCATGATGTATTGCCTTTTTCCTTTTAGTGATCTATAAAAAGCTTGTTATAAATATGTATATATCCAACACTTGCAATTGTGAGGCCACACCCCCAGGAATCATGACTATATATGTGTTAAATTTCTTTGCTCTCTTTTAATGATTTCAAATTAGCATGGACTTAAGGCTTTTTTTTTTTTTTTTTTTTAATAGGGTCTCACTCTGTCACCCAGGCTGGAGTGCAGTGGGCACAATCATAGTTCACTGCAGCCTCCAAATCCTGGGCTCAAGTAATTCTTCTGACTCAGCTTCCTGAGTAGCTGGGACTATAGGCATTTGCCATCATGCCTGGCTAATTTTTGTATTTTTTGTAGAGACAGGGTCTCACTATGTTTCCCAGGTTGGTCTTGAACTCCTGGCCTCTAATGATCCTCCTGTCTCAGCTTCCCAAAGTGCTGGGATTATAGGCATGAGACACTTCACCCAGCCTACCTTAAGACATTTTATACTTCAAGGTCTTCCTTAAAAAATTTTGGTTGCTCAAAATTAAGTAAATTAGAGAGTACTTCCTTGAATGACAGACTTTATAAGGACAGGAATTTAAGGTGATTTCCTATTTTTTCATAAATAAGTAATATAAGGGAGAACTTCACCTTATATTTAGGTATATATAAGACTTTGAAAAATAGATCTCT
>NW_012154507.1:6851125-6915525 GCF_000956105.1 Propithecus coquereli | reverse complement strand
AGTGGGGATTGGTTTGATGGGGGGCAAGGTAGGTACAGGAGGGTAATGGAAGATAAGATGGGAAGAACAGGTTCACCTGGACTGAGAAGGGATTTTTAAATGCTCAATTTAAGACTATGGCAGGCAATGGGAGCCAATGATAACTGAGCACAGAACAAGAAGTGTTGCTTTAGGAAGCTTAATTGGACTACAATACATAGAATGAGATGGCATAGCACACTCAAATACAGGCAGAGAAAATAAATGTGTAATGAAGGCCACATAAAACAATGAGGAGTACTGGGCCAAGAACTGGATTATGTAAGTCCTGCCCAAGGCCCTGAAAATCACACCGCTTAAAGATGTTTTATTGGCAAACAAAATATGCCTGCTATCCACATTCATTCTCGGGCTGCCAGTTTTACCACTTCTGGAAGCAAGTTAGAGGTTTGCTGCAACAGACTGGTAGCCAGGGCCTCAACTAGGCAGGAAGCGAGAATGGAGGAGAATAGGTCATTTCAAGAGAAGCTGCAGAAATCAACAGAATTTGGCAACCTATTGAACGGGGAATACAGGAGGAAATCAAAGGTGGACTAAAGTTTGGGTTTACATAACTGTCAAGACGGCAATGGCATTAAAATTAGAAACACAGAAGATAGGACAAGATTGGAAAGAATAATGATTTGAGTTTTTAACATGCTGACTTTGAGGAAATAGAGACCTAGGTATGTTCATTAAACACTTGGAAATCTAGGAATGGAGTTTGAAAAAGATTTCAGACTAGAGATCTGGATTTGGGATTCATCTGCACAGTTACTAGAGGGCAGGGAGGTGGGAATGAAGTTTGGGCACACCTACTGGCTCCCCTTTCTGCTCTATGAGGGCAGGAACCATCCTGCTTTGATGAACAACTGTCAAAGATACTTTATTAACATGTGTGGAAACAAAACATGCTCCCTGTTGTACTCCCAGCGTATCACTGTTAAAATACCTGGCTTACACCTGTGCTCAAGCAGGAAGGGAAAGTCCAGAGAAGAAACTGGCCAGATAACTAGGAAGACCATAAAGTACCAGGTAAGCCACTGGAGGAGAAACATACAAGACTCTATGAGGCTCTGTGGTGATAAATGCTACAGAGGTAGGGGTGTGTGTGTGTGTGTTTCTAAAATATGCTCATCATCCCACTCATCAGCTTAAAAATTTTTTAAATAATTTCTTTTTCTTTTTGAGACAGGGTCTAGCTCTGTTGCCCAGGCTGGAGTGCAGTGGCCTGATCACAGCTCACTGTAGCCTTGAACTCCTGGGCTGAAGCGATCCTCCTGCCTCAGCCTCCCAAAGTGCTGGGACTACAGACATGAGCCACCGCACCCAGCAAAAATAAATTTTTTTTTTTTTTTGAGACAGCTTCTCATTCTGTTGCCCAGGCTAGAGAGCAGTGGCATGATCATAGCTCACTGCAACCTCAAACTCCTGGGCTCACGCAATCCTCCTGCCTCACCCTGCCGAGTAGCTGGGACTAGAGGCACATTCCTCCATGCCTGGCTAAATTTGTTCTTTTTCCTTTTTTTTTTTGTAGAGATGGAGTCTCGCTCTTGCTGAGGATGTCTTGAACTCCTGGCCTCAAGTGATCCACCTCAAAGTGCTAGGATTACAGGTGTGAGCCACCATACCTGGCTAAAAATAATTTTTAATTTAAGATGCAATATGGTATACTTAGTAGCATCCCTTTTGTGCAAATAAAAAAAGATACAGTAAATACATGTATACAAGAAGTGTTTTCTAAGGATACATTTTAGCGGTTGCTATCTTGGGGTAGAGGCCTAGGTCTCTGGGGCGAAGGTGGGTTACTTTCCATTTGAAAAGCTTTGTTACGGCTGCAATTTCTTCCTAGGAGAATTTACTTTTTTCTACTCTCTTAAAAATTCCTACAGGAATTCTTGGGCGCCAGGGTTATGGATCATTTTTTTTCTTCACACTTGCGTATTTACAAAAACCCTAATAAATGTTTATGTGCGTTTCCCCATTACCTCCGGGATGTATCCGGATCTTTCGCCCTTTCCAATATGCCTCCACCTGGCTTTTCCAGTTTTCTGTCCCAACACAGACTCACACCCACCCTCACTCCAGCTGCCAAAGCTGCCGTCTCTCACTCTCACTCTGCACACAGTCCCTCTCCCTGCCATGTCCTCCCCAATCCTTCCCATCCGCCTCTTGTCCCCTTCCCTCTGTGGGCCCAAAACTACCCTAAGGAGCTCTTCATTCCAGCCCGCATGCAGTGGATGGAGGTGGTCCCTAAACAGCCTTCCTCAGCGCCCTGGCGGTAGGTCTCCAGGGGGCAGGAGTCCAGGGCACTGCCTGGTCTCAGCCTTCATCCCGCAGGAATTAAGGAAGTGCAGGAGCTCCGCATCCCACCCTTCAGAACCCTGTGCTTGGGGCGGCGCACTACCCGCCCTCTGCACCACACTCACGCAGTCCCTCCGCAAAACCTGGGACTTACTACCACTCGACAACTCTAGATTTGTCTGCTTTCCCTAAACACCAAGCTCCACCGAGGTAGGACTTTTGCCCGTTTTGCTCAGGGCTGAACGTCAGGAGCTGAGAACGGTGCCTGACAGACAGGACAAGCAGCTCCCAAAATGCTGAGAGTAGATGCTCCAAAAAAGTTTGTGAAGCGGTCAGGCGAGGGAGGCAAGGCTCACTAGGCCGTCCCCAGGGGCCCACAGCACAGTAGTTTGTGTGGGGCGCTGGTGGGCAGCACCGCGGAGCCGCGAGTGCGGTGTCCGTGGGGTGGCCGAGTCTGTCCCTGGGGCTGCCCACCCACAGCCCACGCTTGTTGCCCCTGGACTTCGGGGCTTCGGAGAAGGACGGGGTGCGAGGGGTCGCGATGGGTCACCGGGGGGGGGGTCCCCCGCCCCGCCCCCGCGCGGCCCGACCCCGCCGGCACCTTGGGGCACTTGTCGTAGTAGTGCTGCTGCGTGCGGATCCAGCGCCCCACCAGGTGGTCGCGCACCGTGTGCGCCAGCGCGAAGAAGTAGTCGCGGGGGGTGGCCACGTTGCGGTCCTTGACCAGCGTGAAGTGCAGGTGCCGGTTGAAGCCCTTCTTCAGCTCGGCCACGTTCTCCACGCCCACGATGCCGCGGATGCTGATCTGCCGCCGCTTCTCCTGGTCGGTCAAGGGCTTGGCCATGGCTGCGGGCGGGCGGCGGGGCCGGGGACACGGGACAGCCGCGCCCGCCGCCGCTTTTAAGGCGCTGGAAAGTCTGGGGTCCGCCCCTCGGCCGGCGCCGCCCCCGCCACGCTCCTCCCGCGTCCCCGCTGCCCCTCCCCCCCGGGCCGGCCGCGCGGGGCGGGCGCGGGGTAGACGGGCCGGGCCGGGGGCGCTGCTGGCCAGGGGTCCGGCTGCGCCCCGTGGTCGTTTACTCGGGGGCCGCGGGCCGGTCACGTAGCCGCTCGGAGGCTCCTTCCGGATCCGCGGAGTCCGGGAAGGCAGCGTTTGTCCCGCCCCCACCCCGCAGTCCTCGGCCGCGGGACGTCTGTGTGGAAGCAAGTTCTTGGCAAACTGGTGTTGCACCGATGTTTATTTGCTCTGTTTTGTTACTGTTGTTTCTCACCTGGAGGGGGTTCCACCGTAAGCACCGGAAGGGGTCGTGAGGGCTCAGAACGCCTTTCCTCGGGCTGTCCCACCTCCCCGGCCAGTCCGTGCATGTCCGCATCCTGGATCCTCAGGGCGCCCCCGCTGCTTTCATTTATTTTTTGAGGACTCAGGGATTCAGGTTTTTGACTCCTAGGCCCAGGCGCGCTCTGCCCGGAGCCCCCCGCCGCGTGCCTGCTGCGGTGGGTTAGTGAGAACCGGAGAGTCGGAGACCGCACGGCTGCTACCTCAGGCCTCTTGTTTAAGTGACGTTTTACCCGAAGAGGGGGAGGGGAGAAAAGACAAGCATATGTGTGTGGAAAATGGAAAATGAAGGGATTACTCACTGGGCCAGTTGCCTTGTTTACGAAAAACAAATCGGTCTGTGGTAATCTGCAGGACAGGCTGATCTTTGCACCGTTCGCCTTCGGTTTGGACGATATCTGTTGGTTTATGTGTGCATGATTTTTTAAAACCTTGGCAAAGGCAAAAACATGGCATTTTAGGATGTCAGAGGGTTTTCTTTTCTTCCTCAATAAGTAGTATTAATCTATTATTTTAGGAATCACTCATTGCCAGAATTAAGTTTTCCGGAAAAAGTACAACCGGTATTAACATACTTTAATTTTTTTTTCCCCTAGAGACAGACTCCTGCTCTGTCACCCAGGCTGGAGTGCAGTGACACAATCATAGCTCACGGTAACCTTGAACTCCTGGGCTCAAACGATCCTCCTGCCTCGGCCTCCCAAAGTGTTGGGATTACAGGTGTGAGCCAGGGCACCTGAGCCCTCCTTTACTTTTAATCTTAATAATAAATCAAAGCTGATTATTTTGGGTTTTTTCTCCCTTTTTTAAAAATTTTAATAGGATTAGGGTGTACAAGTTGAATGCTATTACATGAATATATTGTATAGTGGTGAGTTCTGGGCTTTTAGTGTACCCATCACCTGAATAGTGTACCTCATACCCCGTTGGTAATTTTTCATCCCACACCCCCTCTTGACCTCCCTCATTTTGACTGTGTGTCCTTGTGTAGCCATAGTTTAGCTCCTACTTACAAGTGAGAACATGTGGCGCTTATTTTTCTCTTCCTGGGTTATTTCACTTAGGATAATGCCCTCCAGTTCCATCCAAGTTGCTGCAAAAGACATTATTTCGTTCTTTCTTGTTATTGAGTAGTAAGTACTCCATGGTATGTGTGGTATATATATAAATATCACGTTTTCTTTATCCACTCATCAGTTGATTGGCACTCAGGTTGATTCCATGTCTTTGAAAAGCTGATTATTTTGAGTTTATACATTGGTGGGAAGCAGGATTATTTGATTCAGACCAAATGCAGCCGTCATCAAAAAAATGAAATTTCAGATCTTATAGTTCTGGAAAAATTTCCAGACCCCATGTCTTCCTAGCTTCTGGGGTTTGTACTCTAGCCTTTGGGGCAGAGCTGAGACTGAGTTGGGCCTTATGCAATACCTGCAATCTTGATGACTTGCACAGGAAAGCATCTATAGGAGAAATGAGGATGAGGGTTTGGATCTTGATGAGGGCAGAAATACCCTGAATTAAAAGTGCGAGTGGA
This sequence comes from Propithecus coquereli, assembly GCF_000956105.1. NCBI lineage: Eukaryota > Metazoa > Chordata > Mammalia > Primates > Indriidae > Propithecus > Propithecus coquereli. The sequence continues at coordinate 6,910,333 of NW_012154507.1, read as the reverse complement.
GCCCTGTCAAAATGATTGACCTTAAAGATAAATAAAGCCCCTGTGGTTAAGTTTGATGGAAGGCTGAAAGAGAAGGTCTTTTGACAATTACATAGTTTTAAAAAAAATGTGTTTCTTGGCCCACCGCAGTGGTGCCTGCCTGTTGTCCCATCTGCTCAGAAGGCTGAGACAGGAAGATCACTTGAGCCCAGGAGTTCCAGGCTGTGGAACTCTGTGATAAGGCCACTGCACTCCAGCCTGGGCAGCAGAGTGAGATGCTGTCTCAAAAAACAACAAAAAAAGTTTCTTCATCAGCTTTGTATACCCTCACGATTGTTACAGCATTAGCCAGTTTTGAGTTCCTCACACATTGGTATGAAATGGTTCAATCAGCTTTAACTGCTGGATGAAAAATAGGGTGGAGCTGGGAGGAGGGAATGCCAGGTCTGTGTGGATCTTCCTCCCCAAAGGTCTCTGAGCACCAGAAGGCAAAGTAATGTCTCAGCACTTGGGTGGGGAGTGAGGAATTAGGGAGTGCATAAGAAGAGAGCTAAGATACCAAAATCAAACTCACTTTGTTTCTTAGTTTTGCTTAAGACAGTTTCAAGTAGGTGGATGCTAGATCCCCTGTCTACTTAGGTGTACTAAATTCTTGTTGGAAACCCAGGGTAATGATGAACTAATGAACATACTATTTTCTTGATACAGTATCCAGTCAGTGAGCCTGCACCCCTAAGGTGAACATCTCTCTAAGGAGAAAAACTGTGAACTATTGAGTGTTCAAACTGTAGAATTATGGAAAGGGACCATCCAACCCCATGTTAAAGAGAACATGGTGGTACCAGACGATTTAGGGGTGCTCCACAGATCTAGCCTTACATGACAATTGCCAGACAGTTCTTCCCTTTTCACTTCTCTTTTAGTCTTTCCGGGAAGTCTTTGGTGTTAGCATGTCTTTAGTCTTTGTTAGTGTGTCTTTTAACGGAATGCAGGTCTAGACTCTATACCTTCTTTAAGGTTTAGCATCTAGCTAGAATTTAATAACATTGTCTTCTATTTATGGTAAAGGACACTTTTAAAGTTAACATTCTGATATCAACTTTGCTTTTTAAATTTTAAGTTAAACTGAATTTATTTAAAGAAAAACAGTATAGTTTGGGTGGTACATGGGTGTGGCAAAAGGGTGTGGTATAGGTGAGATTGAAGTTTGAGAAAGTTGGTGGAGTCCCAGGATCGTTTTAAATCTTAACTTCTCATTCTGTACTAGTCTAGGACACTTAGGCCTGAAGAGGTTAAGTTACTTGAAAAAGAAAATTAATGTCTTTAAAAACCTTCCCTTAGCCTCTCCCTGACCAGAAACACCAGAAACTGTGGGTCCCTGAAAAAGTATCCAATTTAAGTTGCTCCCATGTTTATACCAGCCTTACCCGCAATGACCTGCATTATTCTGTTTCTCATCTGCTGCTCCCGCATGGCTGCTGTGATGAAATGGCATTTGTGAATTGCTGAACAAACTGTCCAGACCTCACAGAAGAAGTATAAGTTGCCCACTGTCAGGAAAGAATCATGGGGAAGTGTGTGAGTTTGGGTCCTCAGAGAAGCAAATGCTAAGACAGGATTCGACATGCAAGGGTTTTATGAGGGCAAATGCTTGCCAGAGAGAAAATGGGGAGGGAGCCAGATTCGCCTGGGAGAGTATCAGACTGTGATGCAAGTATGACCCAGAGCCAAGGAGGGAGGGAGGCAAGGGTAGGAGGGCGTATCCCAGGCTGCTTGGCAGTCGCAAGAAGATCCAACAGGCCCCTGGGCAGCTGTGGAGCCTGTCAGCTGTCAGGAGTCCCTGGTGGTCTTCCCAGTCGTTGGTGTGGGCGCCCACGGGGAAGCATGACCTCTGCAAGGATACCTGGAGCCCTCGGTCAGTTATGCTCCCTGCAGTTGGGAGTCTGCCAGGCCATGCTGGTGACCACCACAGAAAGATATGATACACAAAGCTAGGTGAATATCCGCTGTAATTCAGGCTTATTGTGGTGGCAAACAGCTTTCAGATTCATCAAAACTGCAACTAGCATTCTCCGAGGGCTCTAGCAGGATTCTTAATGTGCATTACCTCATTTCATCTTCTCATCAGCTCTGTGAGGAAAGTTCTATTTTTCTTCTCATTTCACAGATGAGGAAACTGAGGCTTAAAGAAGTTAAGTAGCTTGCTCAAGATCACTTCACCAGGAAGTGATGGAAGAGGTTTTCTGATCCTTGAATATTGTATGCCCTTCCCTAAAACAGGGTTTGCGATCTGTAAACCTGAATTCTGACTGCATCTCAGCTAACCTGCTTATCCTATGCACTTGGTTGGTTTTGTGCTGTTCATTGGCTTTTTTGGCCTACTTCTAATGAGAGTTGCAATCCAGGGAAATGCCAGAGAACCAAAGTGGCCCCACAAACAGGTCATTTACCCTCCGAAGAGGGGTGATATAAAAGGTGAGCTGTATTTTATGCTCAATGAATGAATTTAGGTATCTTTCACTCAGTATATTTAATGTATGAATCTATCAACCAAAGTTACTACCCAGGCTCTGCTGTTTTAAATATTTAGAAAGATGACTGAGAATCTGGATTTATTATGCTTTTGAATGCCCTTAGTATCTGCAGACAGTGTGGCTGACTGCATTGCCATCTCTATAATTGGCCGTGACTGTGACCATTGGCTTGTTACCTGAGTACACTTGGCTTGTCTTGAAACAAGCGGATGTTCTTGGCAACTTCAGATCCTGTCATATCTGATTTGCTCACTGATGTAGTAGTTTGGCTTGTTAGGCGTGGTCCAGTGGGAGTTCCTGAAAAGCTGGAAATATTTACAACCCATCTTCTTCCTGTCGCTGATCACTGACAGTCTTAATATGCCTATTATGGGATAAGCTGAGACCAGAGAATCACTCAATGCCTTGACCTCAACTTCCGCACAGTAAGAGTAAGGCTGTCTCTGTCCTTCCTGCTCCACAAGATGGCTAAGCTCAAAAAACATGAGTGGAGAAGTGCTAGGAAATGTTAAAAGCATCATTAAGATGTAAACATCTGGGTTGGGATTATATTTTAAAATGTTAACCAAAGTTTTAATTTTCTCCTGATAGTTTGCTTTTTCTCTATCTGCCTCCAGGAGCTACTCTGGCACTCGAAATGCTTTTCATCTCTGAGGAAATCATGAGCCTTCCTGGTCTTGAACTCCAAGTTAACGTTTAGGAAACACATTAAGAGTGAGGGCCAAGGGTCTGAGGCGAGTGGGTTAGTAGTGAGAAGATGACATGGGGATAGGGAGCAGAGTAGAGATGTCACTGGTCTTGGAGCCAGGGGCCTGGAGCTTGCTTCCCTGAGGAGGCAGCAGAACCTCAGGCAACTTGAGGATCTGAGAGAAGCCCAGGACTTTGACTTACCTCCCGGGAAGAGCCAAGGTTGACTGCAGGACCCCAGGGAAGAAGTGGCTTCTTGAGGGGTCTCAGCAGTCAGGGTCTGGGCAAGTTCACAAAGGCTCCCATCCCCAGGGAGGCTCGGGGCAGCCATTGGCTGAAGACAGAGCACTGAAGACTGATTCATAGAATACGGAAGGGGAGCAGTATCAAGGCTAGAGGCTTCCCACCCCTACCCCTGCCACCGGTGTCTTAGCACTAGGAAACCCCTGGTGAGTGGTCCCCAACTGAATGACTAACTGAGATTAAATTTTCCCTGTGGAGGAATAAGAGCTTATGTTAGAAATTAAGCTGATAAAAAATTATAAAGCTGCACTTCTTGCACACCGAGTTTATATACTGTTTGTATTTGCTTTACCCTCTGGTATTATTACTAATGCAATAAGACGTGTCTCAGAAAAAGCTTTCAACTTTGTATGAGAATGAATGAGAAGAGTCACTTGGAAAATTTTGAAGAGAGGTGAAAAAATCCTGACCAAGAAAAGGAAGTGAAAACTGTGCTAAACACAGGGTTTCAGCAGATATTTGTGATGCAAAATGCAGAAGGGACAGTCTCTTTGTCATCTTGTCTCAGGGCCTTTGTCATGAAAACCCCCAGTTGAGCCCACATTTTGGCTCGTCCTTTGTACATGATTGATTAATTGCTGACATTAACCATACAAAATCTATAGGCTCCTATACAAATATTTTTTTCCTTAAGAGGATAAACCTGAGAAATCACAAACCCCAGGTTCTTAAATGCCAAATACTTTAACTTCTCTGAGCTGTTTAATTATCCATCTTTAGAGTTCCAGCTAGTAAGGTGCTTAGATACTGAAGTTACAGAGAAAAAATTTACTAGCTTAGAAGTTACAGAGAAAAAATAGCTTCCCTTTCATTTACTATTTTCAAGGATAGAGTCTGGGAATCTGGATGATATACTGAAAGCTGATCCTATGTATAAGTGTAGGGCTTTTCTTTTTGTTTTCTTAGAAAGATTATAGTTCATTAAAGCATAGTTTTGCATTGCATAACCTACCTCTGATTTTCAAATTCAATGTTTCTGATTTATTGATTTATTGGGAAAATATTTGCTAAGCACCTACCGTAAGTCCAGCATTGTGCTGGGCACTTGGGATACATCAGTGAACCAAACTGACTATAGAGTAACCAGACACATTGTTTCCCCAATACCCTGTTTTCTAGGAACTGCTTCCTTCTCTTTCTTCCTGCCTTATACTTAAGTATAATTTCATATGCTTATTGTGGGAGCTGTCATTTTACAACCTACTTAAGTTTTACAACCATGACTATAGAACGCCCCTACGGTCATGTCCAGATGAAAGAAGCATCTGAGGTATTGGCCAACTTGGAATGTCAGCAAAGCAATCATTGAATGAGCACACACTGTTTATAAGGTACTGTGCTCACCATTAATGTACAAAAAATAGAGGCCATAATGGTGTGAAAAATGGTCTCTGCCTTACCAAGAACTTTTAAGCTAGGTCAAGGCACCACATTCACATGAAGATACAAGGCAGACAAATAGCCCAAACCTTAAGTGCTACCTGATGTCACAGGAAAGAAAGAGCATCTTGTATTTGTCTAGAAGCCAAATGATAACAGCTGTTTCTCTTTCTTCTGGGAAGTTCTGTTTCCTTCTCCAACCTCTTGAATGGTAGTGTCTCAGTCATTGAATCATAACATGTTTCCAGCTTAAGATGGAAACACGAAGTTTCACCTCATTTAGAATTTTCATGCCTTTTATGTTTTTGAATGAGATTCTGTGTGCGAACTGCAGTGACAGGCTGATACCAGCAGGTGGAGGAATTTGCCATTTGAATTCAACATCACTGGCTAGCGGATGGTTCAGCAGGATGTGACTGCAATTTTAATCACCGCTTTGTGTCTCTTTCTTTGTTCTAGACATTGATGCACCAAAATACTTCAAAAAAATTTCCCATAATCTGAAGAAGATAAGTAAATTGATTATTTTTATCACTCTAGATAGAGCATAAGAGATGGCACTTTCTCCCTTTCAAAATCTTAGATGTAAATAGATTGAAATCTACACAAATAATTTATTCTGATACAGTGCATTGGAGAAATTTTAAAAATTATTTAAAAAGCATAAGATTTTTAACATTCTTATGCTATATTTAGAGAACGTTCAAAGTTTGATGTACTAGTGGCTTGGGCCTCCCGGTCAACCATATGAGTTTATAGGATTAGAATAGCAAAGTCAAGGGAGCTCGGCTGGGGTCTAGCACAGGGTTTCAGGCCTGCCTGCCTGGGCACATCTGTGAACTGGTGAGACAGGCCTGAGTGAACTCAATGTGCCTGGGGGAGGTGGAGTCATCTGGGAAAGACGTCAGGTCATGCTCATTGCTGGGATTTCGATATATGTGGGCATGTCTAGCAAGCTGTGGGTGGCTGTTGAGGGCTGAGGAGATTCCTGGGTGAGAACTCACCCCAAGGGAGAAGGATTCTGGTGATTTGCTTGACCCAGAAAGAAGCCTTAATTGTCAGAGGGGACCAGTAAGTCTGATTATGGCATTGTAACAGTTTCTGGATTCTGTTCCCTGGTCCAGCTACCTAGAAGCATGTGTACCATGGGCACAGAAAGGGCCATCAGCAAACACTGAAAGAATTTTCTCACTAAGCTTTATAAAAAATACTCAGACCCCAGGAACCTTGTTTTACTTTCCAACAGGACCAGGTGAGTCATTCTCTTGTAACTACTTCTGCACAGCTTAGAGAAGGATCTGGATGAACTGTGGTGTCTGCTGGGGCAGGGCTTTCCCAGCAGGATTGGGAGCACATGAGGACACCTTTTGGAGACTCTCAGAAATACAGGATATGGTATGCCAGCATGGGAGGTCTGTAAGACAAGAGGGAGCAAGAACCAGTGACATTTCTGTGGAAGTTAATGGAATGTCCTCTGATTCAAAGGCTCACGGGAACTGGAGAAATATGCATGACATAGATATAAAATGTGTGTGTGTGTATATATATATATATGTATGTATGTATATGTATATATATTAAAAAGCCAGGTTCTTAAAGTTACCAAACATTTACTAAAAGAACTTCAATAAACAATGTCTTTTTTTTTTTTTTAAATATATAGCCTCTTTGTAAACTCCCTTTTTTTGCAGGGGGAGTAATATTTTTACAGCAGTAAACATACAGATAGGTGTGTAAATCTTAAATTTGTGTTGCAATGCATTTTTCCAAATGAATAACTCATGTTCTGTAGCTCTGTGGTCCCCACCCCCAGGCCACGGCCCTGTACACATCCCCACCTCAGCTGAGGCCCCAAGCCCCTGCAGTCTGTGGAAAATTGTCTTCCTTGAAACTTAAGAACCAGGGGGCTGCACAGCAGGAGGTAAGCGGTGGGCGAATGAGCGAAGCTTCACCTGTATTTGTGGCTGCTCCCCATTGCTCAAGTCACCGCCTGAGCTCCGCCTCCCTGCCCCCCACAAACCCCCTGTGTGGAAAAACTATCTTCCATGAAACTGGTGCCTGGTGCCAAAAAGGTTGGCGGCCGCTGCTGCAGCTAGACTGAGCTACAGAACCCTGTGAGCAGCTCAGAAGCCCAGCCTGGGCCTCCTTCCTATCATCCTCTCTCTGAAGGGTAATTTCTACCCTGATTTCCAATACTGCAGATTACTTTTGCCTGTTTTAAACTTCGTATAAATGGAATTATACAGTATATCTCTATTTGACTTCATATACTCAACAGTACTTCTGTAAGTTTCATTTATGTTCTTGCCAAACTGTATGTTTTCACTGTTGTGTAGTATTACATTACATGAATGTAGCACAATTTTACTTATCCATTTTACTGCTGATGGACATTGGGGTCACATTCAGTTTTTGGTTATTATGAACACAGCTGCCATAAACATGTTTTTATTGCACAAATGTCCTCATATCTTTGGAGTGTATAATTGCTAGATCTGACATATGAGTTTTAATGAAAATTTTTCTTCCTTATATGGGAAATGTAGTTTGGGTACAGATGTACGGTTCTTTTGAAGTCAAGGGATTGAAGCAATGAAGAAAGTGAATTTGACTAGAAGGCTAGAAAGAAGAGTTGGCATTACTTAGAGTAGCTGGGTACTGATAATTTCAGAATTTGTCAATGTCGAATCCTCATTAGTTATCATAAGTCGTAATAAATGGTAACAATGTAAACTATTGCATTGCTCATGCCAAATTTAAAAACTTGTAATATAGCTTTCCACTGCTACCTAGAATAGTTTTAGAATGCCTTGTCCTGCAAGCTAATTTTTTTTTTTTTTTTTTTGAGACAGAGTCTCACTGTGTTGCCCGGGCTAGAGTGCCATGGCATCAGCCTAGCTCACAGCAACCTCAAACTCCTGGGCTCAAGCAATCCTTCTGCCTCAGCCTCCCGAGTAGCTGGGACTACAGGCATGCGCCACCATGCCCGGCTAATTTTTTCTATATATTTTTAGTTGTCCGATTAATTTCTTTCTATTTTTAGTAGAGATGGGGTCTCGCTCTTGCTCAGGCTGGTTTCGAACTCCTGAGCTCAAACAATCTGCCCGCCTTGGCCTCCCAGAGTGCTAGGATTACAAGCGTGAGCCACCGCGCCTGGCCTGCAAGCTAATTTTTAATATTAACTCTGGGAAGTTATGTTTAGGAAAATAAATTTTAATATTTTAAGAAATGATGTCTATCAGTGCAGATGGTTAAAAGTTGGTCGCAGCACTTACAGTTTGTAGCGTTTACCACTAGAAGCCAGGAAACATCAGTGAATCTTCTAATTTTTTATTTTTAGCTAATAAGCTGACAAATCAGTTATAAGGGTTGACTATCGTGTCTCACAAGTTTAAGCTATGAAGATCGAAGGAAAGGGAACAGTGCTAAGTTTGAATCCCAAGAGACACATGCTTCGTGATACGGTCCTCACCCAGAATGTCTGTGGCCAAAAATATCCCTAAGGTCAAAGTTATCCTGTGGTTTGTGATCCGACCCTGCAGATTCTGTGTCTAATCTACAGGTGCATCTAATCTACTTAGATTTGTTGGAAACTAATATTCATTTTTCCTTGTTTTCTAATTACAAAACTAGAAAATTTGGAAAGCATAGAAAAATATAAAAGATAAAAATCACATGCAATAACATCATCCTTTGTTAATATTTTGGAGTATTTTCTTTCAGTTTTTAAATTACCCATTTTTTCTTTACACAGTTAATTTGTTCAACACATGTATTTTTGAGAACTTCTTATGTACTGATGGCAAAACCGAATAGAACCAGAAATCCTGCAATCCCTTACAGGGTCTCCAAGACTAGAGCTTGCACAACAGAATCCTGAACAACTTCAAGGTCGGTCAGCGGTGGAGGTGGGGGTGGTGGAAGAAATTTCTTGGTCACTGGGTGGAAGAAGAGCTAATGTAGAAGCCCTGAGACAGCTGTCCTTAGAAAGGCCTGCTTGTAAGGTTGGCTCATAGCCAGCATCTGGGAGCTTGACTTTCAGGAGTTTTCCCACCATTCCCTCATTGACAAGGATGTTTTACTATGCCTGGACTGTTTGTACAAACAGTGTGGCTTATGCTGAATCCTTGTTTTCCTTCTGGGAATCTGAAATTTTGGTATGTGCTAGGCAGAGGGTTCCTATATGACCAGCCCCCAGTAAAAACCTTAGACACTGAATCTAATGAGCTTCCTTAGTAGACAGTACTTTGCATGTGTTGCCACATGTCATTGCTGGAGGAATTAAGTATGTCCTGTGCTACTCTCCTGAGAGAGGACTCTGGAAGCAAAGCTTGTGCCTGGTTTCCTCTGGACTTTGTCCCATGTGCCATTTTCCTTTGCTGATTTTGCTTTGTGTCCTTTCACTGCAATAAACTGAAACTGTGCATATAATTATTTCTGAGTCTTGTGAGTCCTTCTAGCAAATCACCAAACATGAGGGTAGTCTTGGGGGACCCCCAACACAATGACCCACTAGGAAATTATGTTACCAGGTGAGTCATTACCTCTATTTTCACAGTAGCTCTTTGGATAAAGCTGGGAATACAACTCTTTGAGTGGTTCTTCTCAAATGAGAAGAACCTTCTCTGTCCTGAGCAATCCCAGTGCAGGAGGACATTCTGAAAAAAAATGGCAACTGCCAACATAGTTCAATACACCCTCAACACAAATATAGGCAAACATTTGAGGAAAACCAACAGCACAACAGGCATGTATCCAGTAGACAGAATTGACCTACTGCAAAGGAAAAAGGGTCAATACGGGAGACAAAAGAAAACTTAAAAATAAGTACAAATATGTTATAAAATTCAGAAATTTGTATTTACAGAGTTATCCTTACTGAAAGCATTATATATGTTAGAAGAAATGTGTTGCTCGGGTGCTGGTTTATTTACAGTGTGTGCTGCCCATTTTGGTTTACTCTCCAATCCCCAAATCACTTAGTCTCCATCATGCAGGTGCTTCTCACTTAAGGTCGACACTCGTTTATATAAGTTAAGGAAGCTTCTTTAGAGACATGGCAGGGAGGGTTGTAATGAAAGATAAAAGATTCTCATAGAACAGGGAATATTTTAAAATTGGAGCTTGGACATCATTGTACCCAAGGACCATTAGACAAACACTGTCAGAGGGAATTCCTTACTAGCTGTTTCTTCCTGTGAGTCCTGTTTTGCTTTCGTGTTCCCGGAGACCACTCTTTTGGATTAGAATGGCTCTCCCCATCTCCTCTTGTCTTCAGACCCCCAGCTGCAATCTCTGGTTTGCCAGGAGAAAAAGAAAGTCCCTTAAAATGAAACAAGCAAAGCAACCCCCATCCCCAAACTCTATCTACACAAAACTGAAACAGTCAGATTACTGTACAGAAAAATTTATCATAACGTTGTCTCAGTCGCCCCTGCTGGGCTGGGCTGGGGTTGTCCTTTTGCATTATCATTGGTTTCATTAAAGCATTATAATGAAAAAAAAAAAGAAGAAGAAGAAGAAAAAAAATCAATTTTCTCTGACAGCAGTTTTTACAGTGTCCTATATGCAGCAATGGCTGGAGTTTTAAAAATTACTATCCTTCTAGTCGTCCTCCTAACTCCCTCCCTTTTGTTCTGCTACACTAGGAAAGATAAGTTTTGTTCTCAGGAACGTGAGCAAAATACTGTGAGCATGGCTGGCCTCTGAAGATCTTGCATCTCAGCCCTCCAATAGCAGCGTCACCTCCTGGCCACAGCATACCCACTGTCTCCAGCTGTGGTGTCACCAAGAGGGACAGTCCAGACTGGGTATGTAAAGAGGAGGTGAGGTGTCCTCTTGGCTGCAGAGAAGTCTTCACATAGCTGCCTGGATATTATTTTGTGCAGGCCTGCATTTCTGAGCTGCTGGGGTGAGCCCAGCTTCGTTTTCTCTCCTTCCTAGGTGACCATGCCTCTCTGTCCCAGAGGGTGGAGCCTTTTTATTCCAACAAGTCCCTTTGCATCTTGGCCACACTTATGTTTTGTGCCCCCTTTATGCCAACATGTCTCTAACTTCTTTTTAGGGTTGACAGAATCTCTAATGCAGTTGAAACTTTTACATGTTAAGAAGCTTTTATGGATTTCTTAGTGGGAAGTTGTAAGAAACTGTATTAGAGATTGTCAGCCTGATCAGCAATAACCCGGACACTGAAGACGGGGAGATTTGATTGAGGGAAATGGAAAGAGATTGCATTGAGCATGGCTCTGGAGGTGTGGGGGTAAGAGGTAGCAGGGTGGAGGCTTCCCACACTGTGGACACTGTATTCTTGGGGAGCATAGGCACAGCAAGGAAAGTGAGAGGGTACCAAAGAGACATCTTGCTGACTTGGAAATTTTGCCTGAGGTTGGCCTTGTTCTTTGTCCTCCAGGACACAAGGTGGGGAATAAGGCCCCAGAGCGGTGAATGTCTTTATACTATCTTGGTGATCCTCTGAGAGCACCGTGGCCAGTTTACAGGAAAACCAGTTCTCCATCAGAATTTTTTCAGGTCCTGGGCATTAACCATTTTAATCTATTCCAGGAAATGGGAGAAGACCTATTTCCCTCTCCTCCCACGCCACTCTGATCTCAGTTAATATTGTCTTCTTTGTGTCATATTGCAGGGAGAAGGCCACGCTCCCAGCAAAAAATCGGGTCCCTTTGGTAGGGTTGTTACAAAGGATAAGAAAATAATAGAAAATGGAAAATAATGGAAATAAAAGAATACACAGAGATGAAAGTATAGTTTTATAGATTTATAAAGATTATAGGCAAAGCAGGTGCTCAGGGGGCCTGGATTTCTCTGTCAATCTGAGAGGCCAAGAGTGAAGTTTTACATGGTAATTTATAGGTACAGTGATCAGTTGCCAGGGGTAACAGATTTACATAACAACAGGTAGTTCCTCTTAGGTTAACAGTTTTTCAAAAGGCTTCTTCAGATCCCTTAACTAACTCTTTCTACTTGAACAAATGGTTACAAAATCTTTCAAAGACTAACTTCTAAGTTCTAAGGTAAATTTATCACTTAACAGAGGGGTTAAACAGAGATATATTGGCTCCATATTTTCTTTGTCAGGTTATTGTGAATGGAGACAGGTAGTCAGAAGTTTAAGCAGGAACTGTCCCTTGGCTAATTGCTTTTAGCCACAGGTGGCTGTCTGTTGGGCGGGCACTCTTTGATCAGTTCTCATCCTGTAGTTTTTAGCAGACCTGCCTTGCTTTACAAAACAAGTCCAAACCTTTAGGTCTGAGAATCGTGGCACCACTGTGGGATGCAGCTGCTACCAATCTTTCAGAGATGTCCTCCTGAGGTGAAACAGCTTTCGATATGCAAACTAATACCTTCACATATTCCTTCAGGGCAAAGCTCTGAAAAACTCCTGAGATGTTTCTGTCTCCAATATATTTATATTAATTTATGGAGCAACATCATATGTGCCAGTCTATTGAGCAGATGGAGCTCAGAAGGCTTGCACAATAGTATATGTTAAAGGTGTGCGTGTGGGTAGTGTGGTTGGTTTGTTCACATGCACGTGGAACAGCTTATAGGGAACAAAGTGTGCATGGAATAATGTTGAAGAAGACATGGTCTCTGCTCCCAGAGAACTCACATTCACAGAAAGTACTGTTAAACAAACTCAAAACCTGAAAATTCTTTAAATCTATTTTTGAGGAGCTACAAAACACACATAAAATTGGCATTTTAATTTGTTACTCCAAATCCTAAGTAGAACAGCTTTGCATTTGAGGGAGAAAGAGAGTTGAGCAGTCCATTGCGGATGTGTGTGGATTAGTGCTTGTCTGCTATTGGAGAGGAGAGCGGAATGGTTAAAAGTGAAGGCCCCAGAGCTGACATGTGGGGGTTCAAATCACAGCTCTGTCACTTATCTGCTATGTGACCCTGGGCAGATACACAAACTTTATTTGCTATAGTCTCCTCATTTTTAAAATGGAGGATAATTGTGATGCCAACCCCATGAGGTTGTCATATAGATTAAATGAGTTCATAAATATGAGTGCTTAGAACAGTGCCTGGCACACTGTGAGCACTGAAGTAACAGTAGCAGTTATTATTGTTTCCTGCCCTATGAAGTATTGGTGGAAACGGTACTCAAGGGTTATAAATCTTTTAAAGTTACTCAAGGCCAAAATACTTTGTAAAACATTTTTCTCCTCCACATCCTCACTGCAGACATAATAGCAATGCATATTTAATTATATACTGACCATTCTCCATTGCACAGATAAACTTAAGAGCTTAATCAAGAGGAATTCCAATGAGGTCCTGCATTGGACACTTACTTTCTAACTTAATCTTCACAACCACCTTATGGTGTAGGTATTGTTGTCTTCAGTTTATGACAAACTAAAGCTACTGAGGTTAATGGACCTGTCTAAGGTCACGTCTAGTAAGCGGTTGACCTGGGCTGGGAACTGGGTTTTTGTGACCCCAGAGTTCATGTTGAGACAGATTTTTAGATCAGTAAGACTCAAAGAATGAAATTGGGTTGTTAGTGTGTGTGTGTGTGTGTGTGTGTGTGTGTTTACCAGCTCTATGGGTCTTTATGTCATGAGAAAAAATTTCCCAGCTCAGTTTCCAGTAGCTTAGAGGCAACGATTTCTTGTGTTCATTGCTTGGAGAAGATGTATTGAATAAACTTGGCTGTGGTCCCAGTTTTTACTGAGTTGTATAAGCTCTGTTGTTTTTTGAGCTAAATCACTTGTGAGCATTTGGTATTCTGAGACATAAAGTCAATACTGAAGAGAACTTCCCCTCTCACTGTTTATTCTCTGCTGAGACTGTAAGTGTCTCCTTCCTTTCTATCATTTCTAAAACATTTGCTTTTGTAAAAAAGAACACATCTCAAAAGTTAAAGGCACAGACTTAAGTTGCATTTGCTCATTCATTCAAAACACTGCATAGATATGAGGGCACTTCAAAAAGTTCATGGAAAATATATATTAAGGAAAAAAAACTATCTATGGATTTCAATTTGTTTTTTTTTTTTAACACCAAAATGAACTCATACTAACTTGTTATAACATGTCTGAATAGAATCTCGTTTGAGGCACTAAGGATAAGACATCAGTTTGAAAAGAGCCCCTATCAGAGCAACATGAATTATGCTGAAATTGAAGCAAGAGCAAACATCAAATTTATGGTGAAGCTTGGATGGAAGAATGGGGAAATCACTGATGCTTTATGAAAAGTTTAGGGGGACAATGACCCAAAGAAATCAGCAGTTTACAAATGGCTCACTTGGTTTAAGAAGGGAAAAAATGATGTTGAAGATGAAACCTGTAGCTGCAGACCATCCACATTGATTTGCAAGGAAAAAATTAATCTTGTTTGTGCCCTAATTGATAAGGACCGGCAATTAACTGCAGAAATAATAGCCAACGCCATAGACATCTCAATTTGTTCAGTTTAGACAATTCTGATTGAAAAATTAAAGTTGAGCAAACTTTCCACTGGATGGGTGCCAAAACCATTGCACCCACATCGGCTGAGAACAAGAGCAGAGCTTTCAGTGGAACTTTTAAACAAGTGGAATCAAGATCCTGAAGCATTTCTTTGAGGAATTGTAAGAGGAGATGGAACACGGCTTTACCAGTAAGATGCTGAAGACAAAGCACAATCAAAGCAATGGCTACGGAGAGGTAGAAATGACCCAGTCAGAGCAGAAGCAGACTACTCAAGAGCAAAGCTCATAGCAACAGTTTTTTGGGATGCTCAAGGCATTTTGCTCGTTGACATTTTGGAGGCCCTAAGAAAAATAACATCTGCTTATTATGAGAGTGTTTTGAGAAAGTTAGTCAAAGCTTTAGCAGAAAAAATGCCCAGGAAATCTTCACCAGAGAGTCCTTTTCCACCATGACAATGCTCCTGCTCATTCCTCTCATCAAACAAGGGCTATTTTGTGAGAGTTTCCATAGAACATCATTAGGCATCCACTTTACAGTCTTGATTTGGCTCCACCTGACTTGTTTTTGTTTTCTAACCTTAAAAAATCTTTAAGGAGCATCCATTTTTCTTTAGTTACTAATGTAAAAAAGATTGCATTGACATGGTTAAATTCCCAAGACCCTTACATCTTTAGGCATAGACTAAATGGCTGGTGTCATCACTTACAAAAGTTTCTTGACCTTGATGGAGCTGATGTTGAGAAATAAAGTTTATAGTTCTAATTTTTATCTTTTAATTCCATTTTCCACAAACTTTTTGAAGTTCCCTTGCATAACCTGTAACTTCACTTTACTTAAAACCCACCAGTGGCTTCCTGCTACACTTGGAATAAGTCCAAATACTTCATCAGGGGCCGGGCGCAGTGGCTCACGCCTGTAATCCTAGCACTCTGGGAGGCCGAGGCGGGTGGATCATTTGAGCTCAGGAGTTTGAGACCAGCTGAGCAAGAGCAAGACCCTGTCTCTACTAAAAATAGAAAGAAATTGCTTGGACAACTAAAAATCTATATAGAAAAAATTAGCTGGGCATGGTGGTACATGCCTGTAGTCCCAGCTAATTGGGAGGCTGAGGCAGAAGGATTGCTTGAGCCCAGGAGTGTGAGGTTGCCGTGAGCTAGGCTGATGCCATGGTACTCTAGCCCGGGCAAAAGAGTGAGACTCTGTCTCAAAAAAAAAAAGAAAAAAAAACACAAATACTTCATCATGGTGTGGAGGACATTGCTTATTTTGCTGCCCAATATCCATCCCCACTTTTCTAAAAATAGCAGTCAGATTGGAGTCCTCAGTGGCTGGGATTCTAGGTCATGATGTCCTGCCCTCCCTTAGCTAAGGGACAGACACACAGGGCTCAAGCAAAATCAGACACTGTCATTCTGGAATAATATCTTCAGCAGAGAGACAAAAAGATGAGAAAGAGCTTGAGTTTTTATGCTCCCTTTGGGAGCTCTGAGAAGACCAGAAGTTCATCAGTTTCTGCTACCTCGATCCCTAGAGCTGCACTGGTTCTCATTTTTCTGAGCTACCCCATGTCATTCTCACACATTCCTTCTGTGCCTTTAGGTCAGCCAGAGTTAGGTTCGGTGCTTGTGTAACCAGATTCCTAACTGGGGTACCTGCCTGCAGGAGCCTCTGTGGTCTGGCCCTGTGGGCTCCCCATGGGGCAGGCAGAACTCTCCTCCCTACTCCCTCCTCCCTCTCCCTGTACCGCAGCCTTGCAGCCTTGCTGGCTCTGCAGCTCCTTGGGCTTACCCAGCGTGTTCCTGCCTCAAGGGCTTTACCCCTGCCATATCTCTTGGCTTCTTCAGCCCAAATATCACCTCTTCAGAGAGGCGATCGTTGATCACTCCATAATTTTCTATCTCAGCCTATTGGATTTCCTATGTAGTATTTATTACTAGTTAAAATTATCGCTATCTTTGTTTATGTATTTATTTGCATTTCCCTATTAGCATATTGGGTCTAAGAAGGTAGGGACTTTGTCTATTTTATTCATTGGTATCCCTAGTCATAGAAACATTATAATGGTGTTTAGCACTTAATAGGTGCTCATTAAATATTTATTAAGTGAATGAGTGTGTTGTACGTGGTGCATTCTATGTGTGGCAATCACAGTATCATATAACCTACTGGTTGAGAGCATGGGGCCTGGAGTTAGACTATTTGGGTTCACATCCTAGCTCTAATACTTACCTGCTGTGTGACCTTGGGCAATTTACTTACCCTATTTGTGTTTCTGTTTCCTCAATTCTCAAATGGTAATAGTAAAAATACATAAGTAAGATGAGGATTAAGTAAAATGACTCACTAAAAATCCTTAGCACATTTCCTGGAAAACAATAAGATTCAATATATGGCAACATATTAAGTTCAGTTATCTCTGGGTATTCATGGGAGATTGGTTCTAAAATCCATGGACAGTCAAGTCCCTGATATAAAATGGCATAGTATTTGCATACAACCTGCTACCGTATACTTTAAATGATCTCTACATTACATATGATACCTAATACAATGTAGATGCTATGTAAATAGTTGTTTTATCTTTAAAATTTGTATTATTTTTACTGTTGTATTATTGTTTTTTAAAAAAATTTCGATCTGTGGTTGGTTGAATCCACCCATGTGAAACTGGTGGATATGGATGGTGACTGAATTTCTCAATTGTAAGAAGCTCTTGTTAGAGATTGTAAGATGTACCACGGACTTATTATGAGTTCTTTTGGAGAAAACCAAAGCCAAGTACAACATTAAATGTACACAACTTTTAAAAACCTAACACACAATAGCATGCATTTCCCCCTCAAATACATGCTACTTTCCGCTTTGGACTAACAGTTGGAGGCCAAAATGCCTGTCTACCAAGTATGACCATTGGCAGTTACATGTGCTGTGCTGGTAACCCCTGCATGTGATCTGGACCTTGTTAGCATCTTTGTGATGCTATAGAATAATTTAAAGAACACAATGGGATTATGTGTGTTTTTTCATGTCCCTTTTGGCTATTTTGTTTGTATCGTTGCTGTTAATTGAATTATAAATAACTGGAAGAAAAGAGCTTTTCTGGGAGGTAGCTGGAAGCTTTTGACAGATTTGGACACCTGAATGATAGTTCTTCTTATCCATTGGTCCCAACAACTTTCCTGGATTTGAAAAATCTGTCATCTGTTCCTAGCATCTTGGCAATTTTATTAACTATTATCCAGTGTATGACTGTTATTTCAATCGTATATTATCCAGTTTATGATTATTTTGTGCATATATATTTGTTCTTTTCTATGCTGCATTATAATGGAATACTTTAAAAGACCTGTTAAGTGATAATTATGATGTGAATTTAAGTTTACCAGCTATCAATGCAAATGCAAACAACAGAAGTAACAGAGTGATGAAGTGATGTCCCCCGTCTTTTCAGTTTCCCAAATGCGCAGGCAATCACAACTGTTCTGAGTATATGCCACCCACTTATTCCTTACATCTGGACTTCCATCCCTGAATACATGTTAGAATCACCTGGGGAACTTACAAAATTCCAGATTCTCAGGCTGCATCCCAGACCAATTAAATTAGTAGTCTAGCATTGGTATTTTAAAAGTTCCCCAGTGATTTCAGAGTACAAGGGAGGTTGAGAACCACTGCTCTACGTGTGGCTGGTGAGTTCTTTTGACATATGTTGTAAGATGTGTCTTGACTTGAAAGTTGTTAAAATGTAAAAACAAAAATTAAAAAAAAACCCTTGCATCTGAGAAATAAGAAAATATGGGATTATTGTTACTGTTATTATATTAGTCTAGCCAAGGAGAATTCATGAAAAATGTCATATCGGTCAGATCAATTTTGTGGGAGAACCAATGTTCCTTAGTTATTCTCTTTTTATAGTGTCTTTGAAAGTTTTTACTAGGAATGTACCCCAGTTATTATTAATTTTTTTTAGCTATTGCTAGAGACCTGGCAAGATGCTTAAGGATGAGGCCTGATGCCTGAGACCTCTGAAGAAGAATAAAGAAAAAAAAGGAAGCAAAAGAAAAAGCATTGTGTGTAATGCATGTGAATCTCCTTGTCACCAAGTGTACCCCTGTGTCCTGGTCTCTTTGGGGCCTCTGATTTGGCATCCCGATTCCCCCTGAACTCAGTGCTTCATCTGATCCCTTGGGATTCTTGCTTTCTCCATCCCCAAGGCATGGAAGACAGATGCTCAGATTCTCTTAACATCAAGGAAAAGTGTTCCCTAAGCTAGGATGATGGACAGCTAACTTACTCCCAGAACACGTGTTAATTCTTGGTCTGAATTGAAATCTTAAAGACATGGAATTTGATAGTGGCATGGAGTTTTGGCTGGACCTCGGAGATTTTTAAGACGGACTGATTTCTCTCTGATAAAGATATCTGTACTTTTTCTGCTGGTATACCACATCTAAGCAAGTCACTCTACCTAGATAAAGTTTGCATATTCTGCAAAACCTGTTATTTCTACCAAAATGGCAATGATAAAACCAACCTCTTGAGAAGCTGCAATTAACCTTTACCTGCTCATCATGTTAAGCCTGCCCAACCAATAAGGCTGGAGACTTATTTCTTCACGTCTGACAGCCATGATGCCCACGAGGCAATTAGGGAACTATATTGAGATCACATGTGAAATCAGCATTACAGTAGGAACAATTAGGATCCTCATTTACTGCAGATGACTTGCTCATTATAAACTCATTAACTACTAGGTTGAAAACATAGTCCAGAAACAGAGTGTATAGTAGTTCATATTTAACACCTCCATCTTTCCTTAAAAGTAGTTTGTTAAATGGCATCCGAACAATAAATCAAATTCAAGAAATCTTTTGCACTGCAAGTGGGTTTAGACAAGATAAAGATGGGTCCAGCTAATTAAAGAAGAAAACACATGGCTATGATATATGGGCAGGGATAACAAAGAAGCGTTTAATAGAATATAAGTTGGAGAAGAGTTTTAGAAAATTGAGAAGCCTACAGCATAAAATATTTAACAATGACTTAAGCCTCCTTGAGAAAGATCAGATAAATATTTGCATGCTTTTCTGGTTTATTAAGATTTATTGATTTATTTAATTTTTTTTGAGAGCTCTGTCTCCCAGGCTGGAGAATAGTGGCACAATCCTAGCTCGCTGTAACTTTGAACTCCTGGGTTTCAAGTTGTCCTCCTCCCTCAGCCTCCTGAGTAGCTGGGACTACAGGCACGTGCCACCATGCCCAGCTAATTTTTAAAAATTTTTTGTTAGAGACAGGGTCTTGCTATGTTGCTGAGACCCCATCTGGTCTCAAACTCCTGGCCTCAAGCAATCCTCCTGCCTCAGCCTTCCAAAGTGCTAGGATTACAGGTGTGAGCCACCATACCCTGCCAGGTTTTTAACATCTTATCTTTAACACCTTAATATCTGGAATGTGATAAGATTAAGAATATAATTTTGCTCCCCAAATAGCTAACCAGTTTTTGAATAATATTTTTTACCATTTTAAAATAATCATTTCTCCTTTGTGATTCTCTGTTCAATATGTATTAAAATCTGTTTTTGAGTTATCCTGTAGTTGATCATAGTAGTACTATACTATTTTAATTAATGTTGCTTTTAAATTGATTTTTAATGTGTCATACAAGTCAAATTACTGCTTTGTCTCAGATTTTCCTTACCTTCACTTTCCATTGATTTGTGCAGGAGAATTTAACAAATATTTTGTCAGATTCCAGAGAAAGGTATTGTTTTCCAAGGAGATGACAGTAAAAATCATTACTGACACTCAGTTGGGATCTTGTTAATCATTAACAGATTGCACACAGATTAATAATACCTAACACATTGTACTACTCATACATGCCCCTGTTTTGAGGGTTTTACATTGTATTATTTGATTTTAACCCTCAAAATTATCTCAAACATTTCCACTTTAGAGATGTAGAAACTGTGGGTGAGTTTGCATCACTTGCCCTAGGACACGCAGCTTCCACGCCCTGGAACCGGGACCAGAACTGAGGCAGTCAGGGCCAGGTGTTCTGCTGTCAGTTACTGTGCTACTTTACTCTCAGTGTTGTCTCAGAGGCTACTTAATACTTAACCTCTAACATGTCTTTAATCTTTATTGCACAAAGCACTTTAATTAATATATGCTTTGTCTCACTTTATGCCTCTTGTTGTGCAGAACATATACAAAAACATACCGAACATATTGTCCTTATTAGAGACTTTTATCCAGGGTTGACAGCCACTGGTTTACACCTTCATGAAGCTTTCTCTCATCAAGATGGTTTCTTTAGCTTTATGGCTTCCACACACATTAAAGATCATGGCCATACATTAAAATATAATGGTTTGTAAGTTAACAGGTTTTAAAATGTAACATTCAGCTATGTTTATTAATGAACTTATAATTTATAATCTTTATTAGTTATTAGCGAATTCTAGAAAAAAAATTAGGGGAAAAAAAGGCAAGAACACCCACTAAAATATTAACCCTTTTAGATTTCATAGTGAATGTTCATTTTTACCTGATAGAAGGAGGAGAAAAGTATATGAGCAAGATTCATAACCACATGCTTGGGTAACATACCAGATCCAAGCTTCCCTAAATAGCAGTCTCAGGGGAAGTAGCGGGCACATCATATAGTTGAGGAATATATACAGGTGTGTTGAGCGTGTTCCTATAAATTACAAGGGTATGTAAGAGCTATTTTGAATTGCTTCCTTAATGGAAGCCAGTTTTTCTGTTCTGTCCACCACTATGGCCCTAGGAAAGGGAAGGCTAAAGTCTGTTTTACGAGGGTGGAGAACAAAACGTAGAGGTAATCCCCAGCAGACAAGAAGAGGAAGTAAATGAAAGCCCTACCATTTATTAAGGGACGGTGGCAGGGGAAAAGGAAGGTCAGAGTCAGGAGGTGAGATCCCAGGTCCTGGACACCCTGCTCCCATGCTTTGGGCTTTACCTCAGAGGACGCGGCTATAGAAGCATCTGGACAGGTTTGGGGAAATAGGAACAGACTGCTGTGGGTAGTTTGAGGGAGGCTGTAGGCAGAGTCCTCATCAGACTCAGGGTCTTGTCTGACGTGGCCCCACAGTGACCACGCAGCAGCACAGCCTTGGCACAGGGCTCCTGGCGGCCTCCATGCACTTTGCTTCCTGCTCAGGAGATCCTTCGGGTGTGTAATGGAAACTTTTTCTCTCTTTTCTTTTTTGTACTGAGAGATAATTCACATGCCATATAAGTATACATATAAGTATACATTTCAGTGGTTTTTAGTATATTCACAAATTATGCAACCATCACCACTAATTCTGTGATGGAAATTTCATAAAATGTTGGTCATTTTTTTTTCCCAGATAAATGCCCCACATGCATATTTCTGTAGCTTTTCTTAGCACAGCTGTGGCAGGGTGGAGAAGTAGTAAATCAAGAGGTCCAGACTGATGTTTCTGTGCATTTAATTAGGTGCTTCTGTTGTTCATTTGTATTCAATTCCCTAAATTCTGTGTTCATCTGAAAAGCTGGTTCTTCAAATAAATGCAAGATTTAGGTAGCCTCAGTTATGTGTGATGTGTTATATCAGATCCAATCTTCCCTAAACATCAGTCTCAGGGGAAGCAGCTGGCACATATATTTGAGGAATATATACAGGTGTCTTGAGTGTGTTCATATAAATTATAAGGCAGTATGACCTGAGAACGTGTTTGTTTAATTAGTATAGTTCCCTTGATTCATAGTCCGAAATCCTGATTCAACAGCAAGCCCCTGTCTCTTATCAACGAGTTGAATAAATGGGCACAAGAGTAATGTCCGCATTACATGCAGGAAAAAAAGGGATCTCATTTCCAGAAAATAGGATGGTTGCTTGCAAATCACTTAATCACTCCTACGAGGAAATGCTGGGGATCAGAAGTTCCATTAACCTCAGTACCACAAGAAGAGTAAAAAATGGGTAATGTGTTCCATTAGGCAGTGAACAGAAGAGAACTGGGAGAAGAGAGATGGGACCAATAGGGGAAGAAGAAAAAAACAAAAAAGCATCCCAGCAGGGGGTACGGGGAGAGGACAGTGCAGAAACTGGACTAAATAGAGGGCAGCAGCTGTGACCAGCTGAGTGTTGCTCCACTCTGTGGGATGATAACCCAGATCACATACTTTTAGGTAAGGCTTTTCTTCTAATAAAAAAGACAGTTTCTTTTAAAAGGCTAATGACAATGTTAGGGAGATCAATAATGTGGTAATTATTTTAAAACAACCGTATTGTTGAACCATGCAAAGAAATGTTTGGTTTGAAAAAGGATCCAGGTTTGAAAAAGTGAAACTGTGTTTTCTAGTACAAGTTTGTGGCTTAAGTAAGGCCTCAATGCTTGGGGGCAGACCCTAAAGCATCTAAACCGTGGAAATTTCACATCAAATTAGGGTTTAGGAAATAAGTAAAACCAGGAGACAGTGCCACTTTCCGAAGGAAACGGCGCAAAGAGCATGGCTTGCAAAAGCTCGTGGGGGACTTTCCAATTACACTTTGCTGAAGAAATATTGCTCTGGCAAAGGTGAATTGTCATCCAAAATAGGTAATTAAAATTCTAAAGAGACATTTTTTCGCTCATAAAAATCATTTATTGGCACACCCGAAATGACAATTTTTCTAGTACAGTAGCTGTATGCATCTATAATTGCAATTCAGTGTAAACTACATGTTACAAGTCACTAGAAATCTAATTAGCAGGATGAATTTAATAAAGAACAAGAGTAACTGTGAGTCTACAGCGGCCCAGCCATCGAGTCTCATTGGAGAGTAAATCAAATATCAAACTAGTGTTGCCCTGCAACAGAGTTTGCCTGTAGCCAAGAAAAACCAAAATAGACATAAACAGGATAGCACCCATTCAATAAATTAGGTACGCCTAACTAGAAAAACTGATTGTAACTGATAGAAATAATCTAAATAAAGAAAAGTAAATTAATTAGCTATTTACATATATTACTTTTTGCCAAAACTTTAATTTGTTAGCTTTCCCATCCTATCTCTTCTATGTGTTATTCTTGTTTTTTCATGGTCAATTTCTTGGCTCACTGGAAAATATTTAGACAGCTAATAAGACCTTCTTTCCAGGTCCTACCTTTCCTAAACCTTCATGTCAAACTAAAGAATCTGAAGAATAACTTCTGTAAGTCGATCTCTATAGTGAAGCCATATGTATTATTCTATCAGTTATAGTAATGACATACAAGTCCATGTGTTCCCAAACATCATTTGGACTACTCCAGAAAGTCAGGCTGTGATTGGCAGCAGAGTGGATGGATTTGTCATTTGTAACAGGCACAGTCTATATGGAGATAAGCATGTTTATCCTGAGAATGTGGACGCTGTGGACTGCAACTCACTATCCCCCGTTATTGAGAACGGGTCCTCTGACCTCCGCTATCTTTTTAACCATGTGTTTTTAAGGCTTAGTATCATTGCAGCATTAACAAATAAGAATGCTGACATCATTTCTACCAAAGAAGGGCTCTGTGATGTGTGGCAGCAGGTACCATAATTAAAGTAGCGCAGTTGAAAAGGCATTGAGTGGGTACATTTCCGGTGCTATGGCCAGAATGTGTGGATTTTTAGCATCATTCTGTAATAGGAAACCTGAAAGATCTTGCAATGAGCCTCTTGAACCCTTGCGTATTTCCTTTCTACTACCTGTAACAATTTGTAATTATTTTATTTTTGCTTTGTTCTCCTACTAGAATATAAGCTCCAGAAGGGCAGAGACTATGCCTGTCTGTTGACCACTGTTGCCCCACAGTGTCTAGAACACAGTGTTCTAGTGTCTAGAACAGTGCCTGGTCCATAGTAGGTTCTCAGTTAAAAGCTTGTATTAAATAAATGAACCAAATCATTAAGTCCCCTGGTTTGCCTATGTCTAGAGACTTTCTCATTTTATACAGTGGCCAGGGTTTCTGGCTTGTCTGAATTATAGAGCGAGCCTAATGATCCTACCCTGCCGTGAACCTGTGTAGCTGATAGTTTTGTGCTTCAGTGATAGTAAAACTTGCTATAGATTCGCTCTGCCCACCTCCCAAAGAGTAGCTATGCAGAGCTGACACTGTATGAGAGGAACAGGGCAAGAACATTCTAGGAGGTGAGCTGCAAGCTCCAAGTTCAGCTCATTACCTCCCCCTATAAATTTGCTGTTTGACAGAAAGCTTAAGAAAAAAGTTAGCAAGAGAATTTTCTCTTGGCAGTGACAGTTCAGTAAGTCACCAATAACCTGATCAGAAAAGAAACAAAAGATAAGTCACCTACATAAAAAATTAAGTTAAATAAAAGCAAAATCTGGGAGTGGGAAGGAAGTGACGTGGTGGGCGGTCTAGGTCCTCTGTTGGTTAGAATTGCTGGATGCGGAAGTGGACGCAGGCGTGACAGCAGAGGAGGGCTTGGGAGGAAAGGGGGCAGAGCTTGGGTGTGAGGACAGGACCAGCTTTTCTCTCCTCCTTCGCCCCCTCCTGCCAGCTCTGCCTCCCGCCGCGGCTGGCCGAGCTCCTGGCTGTCGCTCTCAGGCGGAGGTGAGAACAGGCAGCTGGCGCCTCCAGGGCACATCCTTAGGCTATTGACGCTCTGCTGGAGTAGAAGTCGGGGACTGGGAGCCCGGTGTGAAGCGTGACCTGGGGAATGAGACTGTGAGTCCTGCGAGGAACCCTGTGTCCCCCCCGCCCCCGAACACAGCGCACAGCGGGGTGTTCCTAACTCAAAAAGGGATCTCGCACTTCTCTTTAACATCTATGATAGCAGACATTAAAGAGGATTCTAGCAGAATTCTGCCTGTGGTAAGAGCCTGGCCACCATGGTGGGCTCCCAAATCCTGGTTACACTTGAATCATATGGTTCTCAGCCACCTGCCTCTTTTAAAGGATTCTGGGGAGATTGTGTTCCTTATGACTGAAGACAGAGGCATTGATTTGCAGGTAGTGACACCTGCTGGCCACACCACCATGACCACTGCCAAGCCCATGGACAGAGAACAGATTAGCAGAGACAGCCCTGCCCTTATTACTTGTCTCCTAGTTATTCCAACGAGGGCAAGCCTTTCTTTCTGGGGTTGCACAGATGACTGCCAGCTAAGAAGAAACACGGCACTTATACTATCTCACCAATTTCTGTTCAACCTCAGACCTCCATGGACAGCTGCATGGACAAGACCTGAACTAGTTCATACAGTGCTGTTATTTCCCCCATCTTGTCCCTGTCTGCCCCAGCTAAGTCGTTATCCACAGATACTCAGAATGTCCTGACAATCCCAAATGAACATCTAGTACAATATTCTGTGAAAGGGAAATGGATAAATTGTGGAAAACGTTGAATGCAATTTTTCTGAGATTTGTTTCTATGGCAATTATGGTTTTTGTTTTTTTTTTTAATTTCAGCAAATTATGGGTGTACATATGTTTAGGTTAGGTGTGTTGCCCTTGGTTCCCCCCCCCACCGAAGTCCGTGTTTCAAATATGTACATCCTTCGGGTAGTGCGCATTGCACTCCTTGTGTATACAAATACCCCTCCCCTCCTCCCTCTTCCCCCCTCCACCCACCACCCTCCCCCTTCCCCAGCATCCAATAGATGTTGTTCTGATATGTGCATTTATGTGTTGATTAGTTAATACCAATTTGATGGTGAGTACAAATGGGTCCCGTTCTGCTGCTCTTGTGGTGCTCCACTTTGGATAATGGGCTTAAGTTTAATCCAGGAAAGTGTAAGAGGTGCTAGATCACTGTCATTTCTTATGATTGAGTAATATTCCATTGTGAACATATACCAAATTTTGATAATCCACTCATGGATTGACGGGCACTTGGGTTGTTTCCACATTCTTGCAATAGTGAATTGTGCTGCCATAAACATTCGGGTGCAGATGTCCTTATCGTAGAATGTTTTGTGCTCTTTTGGGTAGATGCCTAATAGTGCTATTGCTGGATCGAATGGTATTTCTATTTTTAGCTCTCTGAGGTATCTCCAAATTCTTTTCCACAGAGGCTGCACTAACTTACAGTCCCACCAGCAGTGTAGAAGTGTTCCTGTCTCTCCACATCCTTGCCAACATTTGTTGTTTTGTGTTTTTTTGATAGAGGCCAATCTCACTGGGGTTAGGTGATACCTCATTGTGGTTTTGATTTGCATTTCTCTATGTTGTTTTTTTTTTTAACCCTAATGTAGAGCCTGAAGCCTGAAAGATTATAGATTCCAGCCTCCCAGAAAACCCCCTCTACTTGCAGGCAGGGTGAAGAGCAGGTGTCATTGGGTTGCGATCAATGTTATTGCACATATTGAAAGATAACAACATATATATTTTTAATAGCTTCCAAGACTGTGGTTCTGCATAGGGCAAAAATCATCTGCAGTGTTTTGATTCTCGAGCCCTGTCTAAAGGCAACCACCTGCTGAATGAGGCTCTTAGTGGTTAATGAGAGGCCCAGCGTAGGAGGGAAGTGAAATCTAAGTCCCAATAGTGGCTGGCAGGGCTACCCACCCTCGACCCCAGCCCACTGGCTTCTTCACCCTTCCTTGCCCATGCGAGGCCCCTCATGCCTTAGAAGCTTTGCATGGGCTGTTCCCTCTGCCTGGAAACTTCTGCACAGCTCCCTTCCTCCCTTCCTTAAAGGCTCGGTTCACCTGTGGCTGCAGTAAGGCCTATGTACACTGCCTATCCTATGTAAGACTGCAACCAACTGCCCTCGCCATCCCCAGCACTCCTGGCCCCCTTGCCCTACCCTTGGTCTTTTCTCCATGGTACTAACCACCTTCTAACATACTATGTAATTAATGTAGCAATTGTGCTTAATATTTATTGTCTGTCTCCTATAACCAGGATGTAAGCTCTATGATGGTAAGATTATCTGGGTTTTTTTTTCCACTGACATATCCCAAATACTTAACAATAGTGCCTGGCATGTTAAAGGCATTCAATAGATATTTGTTGAATGAATGAGTGAATGAATGAGAAGAACCTGTTGTTTTATATCCACAATAAATCACAAGTAACTAACTTGTAGGTAGGGACTATGTTTTCTGCCCCTTCGCATCTAACAGAGTTGAACAAGAGTGCAGAGAAGATGCTCAAATTTTCTGATAACGATACTATACTATCATTTCGATCTTACACCTTCACTTCTTCTCGGGCACTCCTGGAGTTTTGTGTAAGTCATGTCATTGTTTTCAGGGCAGTTCATTAAAGGCTTTCCTTTCTACTTAGAGATGAAACTAGAGCTAGAGGGATGGTCATAAGCAAACCATGAACAGAATTCCAGTTTCTCACGTGCTGTTAATGAGACTGTGCCCACATAAAGAAGGGACGTCTGCTGGTGTGGAACCGTACCAGTTGTCAGCGTGGATCCCTTTCTCTCCTCCCTTCCTCCTTGTCTTGGTCTGGGCCTTACACCGTCAGCTTGATTTAACGCCCGTGGGCGGCCTTTGAAGCAGCGGTCAGAGGAAGCCGTTTCACACGCAGGGGCGCCGCGCTTACCTGCACATTCCTGTTCAGGCTGACTGCAGGGAAGAACATGCCCTCCACGTTCTCAAACGCTATGGGGCCTTGCTGTTCATCGTTGATAAAAAATGTCAAGGTTTTCCTATTTAAGTCAAGGAGGACCCCAACGGTGGCCCCTTTTGTGATCCCTCCCTCAGTTCTGTGGGAAAAGAAAAAAATTGGGTTTCACTTGTTTGTTGTCATTCTAGAAGCTCCTTTTTCTGTATGGTTAAACCAGCGTTTTGCAAACCTGTTCAAAATTATTGCCCCCCTCCAACATTTTTAAACATTTTTTCCTTTTCCACCCCTTTCAGATAAAATTGTAATGCCACAGATACACTGTATACCTGGTTATGTACTGTTTGTGTATCTGTGCTTTATGTATATATAAAGAGTAAGATTTTTTGCTCCCCCGCTCCCAATTTTCACTCCTTTGGGGGAGATATTGGCCCCTGTTGAGCACGGGTTGCTCTGCTGTTGCTGAGAGTGAACTCATTCGTACAGGATCTCTGCCACTGAGCCGCAGTGGGAAACAAAACACTAAAGACTAAAGACTACGAAAAAAATAGCCTTTGGGCTATCAGAGTTCTGACTGTAGGAATGTCGCACACTTTGCACAAATGGTGTGAATTAAACATCATTAAATACAAAATGACTTAATTTGAAAGTCAAAATAAAGAAGCACTTAGGTTGAATCTAAAACATATGCATGAGAAATTAGAGTTTGGGCCTTATGTTACCCATTAAATAGAAAAACTCATTCCAGAAAGAAGGTTATTTTTTGGCATGCTGCATTGGAATTAAGAAGTTAGAGTCTCTCTTTAAAATGACATCAAAGAAGAGGGTTCTTCCCTGCAAAGTGAAATAATTATACTATAGGAAATGAAGTGATTTTAAGGATATTGCATGCAAATGTCATTTTACAAAGAACTGTATCTTATGCTTCAATTGATGATTTTGCAAAATGCCATTAAAACATGGATAGTCAGATTTGTCTTTTCTCCCTTTTTGAGATCTAGCAATATTGAACTTCATCCTCATCTCAGCAGAGCACAGAAAGTGTCATTCGTTTCCTCTTGCGTGCAGGATACAGATTGTACACAGTCATTAAAAGACAGGTTTACAAATTCCACCTTGTTAATTCACAGCTTTAACAATGAAAGCACAAGTGACATGCAGCTGGCATGCAAGCAGATGTGTTCAGCTTTAAAAATGTGTCTCACTGCACAGCGTGATGGTCGTGTTACTATTCACTCCTTCACTCCAAAATAAAGACGCTAAAAGGGAAAAGGTAAGTGTGGTATGTGGGTGATGGCGTCAGGAATCTAGTGACAGAGAGTTCCCCAAGATGTCAATCACTGAAGGTAAGTACTTATCTACATCCCGTAGGATTTGATATCAAGTTGAAATGGTGTGTGTGTTCACTTAAAGTGACAGCGAAAAATACACACCTGAATGGAGAATGTACAGAAAATATCGAAGAGAACAGGAGGCCCTCGGAGTCTAGAGAGGGTCGGTGATGAGCATACGGAAACAGCTGAAATGGTGGAGTCCTGGCTTGCTTTCCCTTTCAGCTGATTAAGCACAACTGCATTTCTTTTTTATAGATACCCATGAAAGTGTATTTGGGGGAAATTTGAGAATAAGGTGGACCAGGATCCATGATAAGACACTTCTCTGCCTAGGAAATTTGTGCAAAATATACCTGAAGATGAGAACACAACCAAATGAAGAGGGAAATCCAGGGAAAAAATTACAGTCTGTGTTAAATTCTAATTGTCTATATTTTGGTGGTAGAGGAAAACCTTAAGGAGATTACTATATTCTCTTTCCTCGGCAAATGGGGTGCTCTCAATTCATACGACAATAAGAGGGTCCTTTAAGTGTGAAGCTATCCAAGTTGGCATCCATAAGATTTAATGAATCACACTGAATCTCTATTTTCAGGTGCCTTCAATGTAAGGCATTTTCATATATGTCATTTAATCTTCACAACACGCTTGCATGGAAAAATATCACTATACAAATTTGGAAAGATTTGGAAACTCAGGTTCAGAAAAATGAAGTAATATGGCCAAAGGCACTTTTCTGGAAAGTTGTAGATTTGGGTTTTAGAACCCTGGATTGCTTTCCTATAATGGATATACATGAGGACTCTCAGTTTCCAGCCATGGGCAGAATACAGCAAGGAAGGGCCTAGGAAAGTGCTCACATCTCTATCTTTATGCAAAAAATAAACCACCAGGATGGACTCACCTACGAGTAATAGAGCACCTGTGCATTTGCTCAAGACCCCTGCTTGACTTCCTTAATGTCGTCTACGTATTAATAATGGGTCTCTGAACTGGGCTGTCACTCCTGACCAGAAGCCAACGTGAAGAAGGCTTGGTTCGGGGGCTGCAGGGTACCTGTTGGTGTGCGAGTTGTTGTGCATGAACCAGCTCCGGTTATTGTCCACATACATTGCCCAAGCTTTGTCGTCCTTTCCTAACATCACATCCTTCATCACGTCGATGCGAGCCACGCCAAAGGCAGGATCGGGGTGGTTGTCATAGCGGTCTACCGTTAACTCCCAGTAGTGGACGCCCTTGGAGAAGCCCGTCTTCCCCAGCACCACCCGGTCATCATAGCTACTGCAGGTCACTGTCAGGTTGTCATTGGAGAAGATGATGTCTGAGTGCGCTGAGCCAGGGTCGAAAGCAAACCAGGCCACTGGGAACAACAGAAGGGAATCGGGTTATTAAGACAGACTCCAGACGCTCAGCATCGTAACACACTCCTGGGCGGGTAAGGAGCGTTGTGTAGCGTTTTCATGCTGCCATGCAGGAAGGAGGCGTCCAGGGCCACAGCAGACAAGGGCACGTCCTGGGAGTTGGTACTCTCTGCACCGGAAGCAGACGGAGGACACACGACCGATTCAGCAGGGGTTACCTGGCTCAGACTGCACTCCCAACCAGGTGATCCGGGAGTGAAGTGGCATCGGTTTTGGAAGGTGCAAGTCCCTTCACCTGGTGACTGGCAGAACAGTGCACCAGAGACATAAAGGGAGAGGGGATGCGCTAAGATGCCTGTGTAACCCCTGAGGCGGGGAGGCTAGGAGCTAGAGTCCTAGATGGAGGAGGGATAAAACACACGGCGTGAAATCAGGAAATACCCCTTCGGCAGAAGTGCTAAAATCTAGTCGCTTTGAAAATTCCCTCAGCTCTAGTGAAAGCTCACAAGCTGCGAAGCTTAAGCAACATAAACTAATTTTTATGAGTGTGACTTGGACGTAGGGCAGGTTGCTTCCTCATAACTTAAAAACACAGTCTGCGTGTTACTCCTAAAACTAACATGTAAGCTATTTTGCTGAAGCAGTAGGTATTCTGGACGTTAGGTTCTAAATGCCACCTGCAAATAATACACTTGAGTGATGTAACTGCTGATTTATTGAACCTGTGAGCCGCCTCACATGCACTGTGGTCTTTGCTATTTGTAACAAAATAAGGTTATTCCATACCTGCCAACAGCTTTTTAATGTCAACTGTTGTCATTCCAAGTGAAAGGCATGGGGGAGAGAGACAGGAAGCAGAATTGACGTGGATAAGAAAACATGTCTTTTGTGATAGACTAGTACTCAAAGGGCTTAATTTAAAATGCCACATATACCACAACAGTTGCTCTGACTTCTACCTTTACCCACATTTAGCGCTTATAAAGAGTACTTTGCATTGGCATATAGGAAAACTGGGGGAAAAGTAAGCTTTGAGGTATAACATTAAAAAATACAGATATTTCTATTTTTCTAAGAACTTGAGAAAGTGTTATGATGGGGTTAGAATGACAATTAGACAATGTTATTGACAGAAAATAAGCTGCTGCCATTTATTTTGTGAAGGAAATTGAGCATACCAATCACACAAAAGGTAATAATTACAACAGGTATACTTGCCTAATTGAGAGTAAGATGCAGATTGTGTCTCAAAATTGCATCCTATAAAGAGATACTACACATCAAAGCTATGAAACAACAACCACGTTGATAAAAATTATTTGTATACACTTAAAAAGCACCAGCTGAATACAGTCACCAGAGGCCTGATTCATGAAAAAACGGAGCCCTTTTGATTGTTAGTTTACTTTGCTGGGTAAAAATTGCTTCTCTGCTTTTTCAAAATGAAAAGCGCATCTTTTTACCATTTCATAAATCCTCCAACAGATTCTAAAATCTGCAGCTTAAGTTTTCATCATCTTCCCGGTTCAATGTTTTCTTCTAAAGTTTCCATATTAAGAAAGCTGATTCTTAAAAATGAGAAAAATTTACCCAATTGAAATGGAGAAATCATTGGATTGTGATAAAACTCTGTGTGGCTGTTGTATGCACTTCTAACTCTGTTTATGCCGAAAGGTCTTTGCTGTGATTTGAGCTCAACATAAATAATACCTATGTGACAAAATGTGTAATGTAATCATATCTTAATAAATACAACTGATAGTTATTAAGAACGACAATTTGAATGTAGTAAAATTACCCCCTCTCTGTCTTAGATTGTTTTACTACCTCAGTCCTTCTCACCTGAGGGAAAGGGCGTGGGCTCAGAGATAACTGCAATCACCTGTGGAACTTTTCCAACCGCCTCCCTTCCCTAAGGTCTGTGTCCCCCAACCCAGGAGAAGCCACCCGGGGTGCAGGAAGGAAGGCTGTCTAGTCTTAAAATGTCCAAAGCTGTGTGATCCACAATTTCCAGTGGCGGTGGGGACTGATCTAGAAAATGTGGTTTTGACAAGCATTAAGGGATAAAGAAAAAAATCATTTAATTTTTTTTCAGCTTAATAAGGCCCTTATATGCTAATTTCTAAAACAAATGAAGGATAATGCACTGACTCAAAAGAATTTTACGAAAATTAAAAAAAGCAACTTACTATATAAAAAGGGACTAATGACTGAGTCAAAATGTAAAGATTATTACCTTACTTTTGGTTAGTTTATTTACTAGTTTGCTTTGAATTCACACGCAAAAGAAGCATTTTTCTCCCAACTCGTGGCTGATTTTTATGTTAAATTTCTATCGATTGTCACTTCAATTTCTAACCATGGGTTAAAGCACAGTGAATATGGAACACCCAGAGTTTTAAAACTGACTCTCACATCCGGCTTTAGAAATAAATTTGTAGAATCCGAATAGGGCTTTTAAAATTTTTAAATGAATCATTCCTCTTGCAAATTCATTTTCAAAACAAATATTCTGAAATATTTTTACACTACTTTAAACACACTGTCATATATTTAAGATTCAACGATAACTACAACAATGCTGTTAAATACACCCATCAAATATTCCAAAACCCACATTTCATTTTATTCTTGAGACAATATACATTACAAAGACTATAACAGTATTTCAGTACGTTAGACACAAGTGAAAAGAGTTTCATAACAAAGCATGTTGGAAAGCTAGTGCACAGAAAAACAATAAGAAACATAAAAGCACAAAGAAAAATGTCATTTTAAAGAGAGCTTGAAGTCCCTGCATCCTTTTTGCACTGTCATGCGGTGGCCTTCTTCATTCCACGATATGGGATGAGCAAAAAGAATAAAATAAAAAGCAAAAGAAACCTTTGGAAATGTGAAATGCGCATCATGTGTATCCATGATTACAATATAGTCCTGAAGAGATCAAATAGGTCTGCATCTTAGATATTTTAGGATTTTAATTTTCTAGTCAGGGTTCACTGCAAAGTTAGCACAAGTTTAGCTTCCTTGAAGTCAGCTGTAAGCCCTGTCACAACAGGCTTGGCTTGGAAAACTTCCAGGAGGCCAGACTTTCTGATTACTTGGATCTTCGGGCATTAGGAGTTAAGGTTTCTAATTCAGCTAGCAGTGGTCCCTCCCCTTCGCTAGAAAAACACTCAGCCATGAGCTGGACTGTCCTACTAGTGAGCACAGGCTCTTGCAGAAAATGCTTTTACTTTCTGCTCTCTGGTTTGCCTGTTTTGTAGAATAGGACACGTTCTGCTGTTGGTATGTTTTTACTTTTATTTTGTCAATAAAGATCTCTTGAGTCTATGTTTAATCAGAGCACTCCAGGCTGGATGCACTGATCCAGTCTCCCAGACACAGCTGGTTTCCTGGATACAGAAGGGTTGCAAACCTCCAAATTACTGCCATGGCCGCCACTCAGCCAGCGCCTGTGCCGTGCTGTGCCACTGCATGTGATGACAGAGCGAATTATCCACAGTGGTACCAGCTTGTGCAAAAAGAACAACTTCACTCATCACTTTCCAGTGCCATTATACATAGACCACAGCTCCATGGTTGCTCCTTACACCACACAAACAGGAATGCCACAGAGCTCCGTCATCCAAATGCTCCTCATACTCGAAGCAGGCCACAGACACAGAGACCAGCTCATCCCCGGTACCACGCACATGAATGGCAAGAACAAAACACGCATTTCAAAGCTGCCTTCAAGGCACAGAGATCAAGAAGAAAGGTCTGAGGAGCTCAGCTCACCCGGTGCATTGAGAGACTGCAAAGAGGAATGCAAGCTCAGCTGGTGGGGTGAGGATCGGAAATCAAAGTAGGATCTCCCCGGGAAGCTGGGTTGTAGATTAAGGGTGGAGGAGAAAGGACTCATTCTACGAAGCGGCAATCTTTCCGAAGGCACTGGAAAAGGGAGGGTCTGTTCTTCTGAATCTGTGTCTAAATGTAAGATCAATGCAAACTAGAGATCAGAAATCTGCTACCTGCTGGTGCACGGTTCCCCAAGACCTGCCTTAACAATGCATTTATACAAAGCCTCATCTTTCCACAGGGTGCCACATACAGGCATCTACAACACCAATGTGCTTGGTGGCTGGGAGGGAATTCTCGGCAGCTCAGGACCCAAGACCAGAGGATACTGCAAACATCACAGGCAATTGTTTTCATTTCCCCCCAATTTTTAGTGGTAGGAAAATTATTTTGAAAGGTTTCCTTTTAATTAAATATTTTTAGAGTTGAATTTAGTAACTTTAGAGGTCAGTTTTACCCATGATGGCCAAGAGGAAATTAATATTTTACTGGTTTCAGCTATCCTGGATGTTACTACCTATTCAACAATGGCCTCTTAACAGGGTTTCTATGTAGGAGATGATGATTTTTACAAACTGTTTCCTGATCCGTTTCTAGGTGTATGATACGATTTTTTCTACTGGAACATTCAAGGCTTGATCTTTGAATAGGAGAGGAAGCATGTGGCCCAAGGGAGAAAGGGCTGGACAGATCCTCAGGGAGGGAGCCTTACCTTTGTTTCTGAATTATGGTTAGGCTCTAGGGACATCATTTGGCCATCTTTGGTTCTCTAATAATCGGACAGTGGGCAGTGGTGAGGTGCATTGGTAACAAAGTGTCTTTGTTTCTTTTCAGATAGGCCTGCTATGAAGACCATTATTATATCAGAGTAAGGAATTATCAATTACTTAATCTGGTTTTTAAAAAGGGCTTGTGAATGAGTTTCTCTAAATTATTGAAATCACTCCTTTCTCTTTTGTCAAACAATAGTTGGTTCTATGCAGTGGTGTAGTCTGGTTGGAGATGGATCTTTCACCCATTGAAGCCTTTTAAAAACTCAGTCTAATAGTAATAATTTAGGAAATACAGATGCCAGGAAGGTAATATTCCAAGTCCAAAACCACGAAGGAAATTTCTTCTTGTTGAAAAAATACTTTTGGTGGCCTGAGGTGTGCCTGTGAATATATTTCTGGTTTAAATCTGTTAGCAGCTCTTCTTTGTTGAACACACCCTTCTGCTATCAAAATGCCACTCTGTGCACATTCAAGCAAAAATAACTGGAGTGCGTGTGTGCAGAACAGGATCCTATTTGAAGAGCTCAGAACAGGGGCAGTGGCAAGTTTTAATTTAATACTGCCAAGACTCAGCCTCATTTTCATTTCTGAACTTACAATATTGAAGTTAGCTTTTCAGCCTTTAGATTTTGTCTGTGGGGGAAGATTTTTTTTTTTTAAAGAAAAGTACAAACCCTATCTCAGAGAAAAGGAATTGCTATTCATGGAGTTAAGACTTTGTGCTCCCACGAATAATACATTCAAATTTTCTTTCTTTCATTTTATTCATTTATTTATTTTGAGAGAGGATCTTGCTCTATTGCCAGGGCTAGAGTGCAGTGGCATCATCATAGCTC
Source organism: Propithecus coquereli (assembly GCF_000956105.1). Taxonomy (NCBI): domain Eukaryota; kingdom Metazoa; phylum Chordata; class Mammalia; order Primates; family Indriidae; genus Propithecus; species Propithecus coquereli. The sequence continues at coordinate 6,874,312 of NW_012154507.1, read as the reverse complement.
ACTGTAACCTCAAACTCCTGGGCTAGATGGATCCTCCTTGCCTCAGCCTCCTGAGTAGCTGGAACTATAGGCATTAGCCACCATGCCTGGTGGCTATTTGTTCAGAAATGATAAACCAAAAATCATGTTATCATTTTAAGGGGAAATTAGCCCTTTAGTGTAATGAAAGATTTGAAATACAATAACACAGTGCCCCCACAAACTGACATGGCTTATCATAGGGAGAGAAGGCATTTACAATTATATTTATGTCAGTATAAGAATTTTTATTAATAAGAATTTGCCTGGAAATGCATTTTTCACCAAGTGTGACAATTCATCATATTGAAAATACTTGTTGCTTTAAAAGTTAAGGGGAAGGACACATATGTTAAGATGAATTTCAGAGTATTGAACCCCCAGGCAGTGATCTGAAAACCAGGGAAGAACGTGTACTGGGTACAGACCTTGCGGAGTGTATCCAGTCCCACCATGAGTCGTACTCACCTCTTCTATTCTCAGCACCGAGAAGAACTTAGAGTTGGTGATGGCACCCCTTGGTGGGGTGGGGGTTGAGGGTAGCTATGGCTATTCATGGGATTAAGAACTTGACCCTAAAGTGGTTGCTGTTTTTCCTGTCTTTTCATGTGGATCCATGGTTTATTGATGACCCAATCTCCCTTGACTCCTCTCTCTCTTGGACTACACTCTTTCCTCAGGCAAGCTCATCTCATATACATGTTATGGAACCATTCCATTTTTGGTTTTGAGGTTTTTTTTTTCCCCACCTACATCCTCCCATCCCTACCAGCTGGGCTCTTACCGCATTTTCTCTAGGCAGCTCCTAAAAAGAAAAAAAAAACCAAAACCAAAAAAAACATTCCTACCTTGCCATGAGAACTTTCCAAGTGAATTACGAGAGAGACAGAGAACACTTTCCACCTGATCCCAGCCCAAATAAACAAGCAATTCTCCCTTTATTCCCTTCCCCATGTACACATAGTGGTCAGTTGCCTGTAAGTCATCTATGCCACTTCATATTATTTTAGATTTCAGGAGTCTTAAAGGGAAGACACTTATCTGAATAACATCAGAGAAGCAATCATCAAGCTTCCCCTTGAAGTCCCCTGGGGACTTCCAGGCAGCTCCCTCTAGTTTGTAGTTATTGCTTATATTGGTCTGGACATACCTCGTTGGGAACTCTTCTCATCAACTGTAGCATTACTTTCTGGGGCCACAGGGAACAGATCACTAGTTCTTCAAGTATTTGAGTCCAGTCACCAATCCATTTTAAATCTTCCCTTTTCTGACCTAAACAGAGTCTATTTCAAACCGTTTCTTTATGTATGGATTTCAAATCCTTCACTATCCTGGTCATGCCCCTCTGCACATGTCCAAAGGCATGAGTCAAAAACAATATGACAATATTGACAACAGTATTCCCAGTTCCTGGTTTAGCCAAATCATGCTTAACTCACATGGAACGTACACAAAACTAACCAAGTGTGTATTCTGTGTTATACTCATGGGATGCAGGAAGGACGTACATACCATTTCCTCATCTCCCCTTCGAAATACAACTATTGGGATACGGAGAAGGCTTCTCAGCCATTAATATTCTATTAGTCAAGACAAAGAGGAATGAGGTTATCATTATTTTTTTTTTTGAGACAGAGTCTCACTCTGTTGCCCTGGCTCGAGTGAGTGCCCTGGCGTCAGCCTAGCTCACAGCAACCTCACACTCCTGGGCTCAAGCAATCCTACTGCCTCAGCCTCCCGAGTAGCTGGGACTACAGACATGCACCACCATGCCTGGCTAATTTTTTCTATATAGATTTTTAGTTGTCCAAATAATTTCTTTCTATTTTTAGTAGAGACGGGATCTCGCTCTTGCTCAGGCTGGTCTTGAACTCCAGACCTTGAGCGATCCACCCGCCTCGGCCTCCCAGAGTGCTAGGATTACAGGCGTGAGCCACCGCGCCCGGCCGAGGTTATCATTTTTTTCTATCGAATACGTGATACAAAGCTATTGTTTAGGTCACAGCTAATACTCAGGGTGATGATTATTATCAATTTTTAACTTATAGATCACTAAGAAAGACAAGTAGCCCCTTAAGAGATTTTTAATATCTCATCATGTTTCATCATATGCACTGGGCTGTCTGGTTGAAGAGCTTTGCTGAGTGAAAGCAGCTTAGCAGGAAAGAGCAATGGAAAATAGTATGTCAGTGGCTGAAGGTGCTAATTCCAGGCATAACTATGACTCTGGGACAGGACTGTGTTCATAACGGAAATGTGTCAAGACATGTTTTCCATCAACTCTGTCAATGACCCTTATTTTCCTCTTGCTCTTTCCTGGACTTCTTTCCCTTCCCACTTGGGATTGGATGGATTCTGGCGTCAGGGTTTAGATAGTGGCAGAGGCCTCTGCTTGAGAAAAGCAATCAAGAATTACCAAAGTAAAGATGGGCTGGGGACTACTTGTATTATTGACTGGCTTTGGGTTCAAGGAGGAGATAAGAAAATTTAGGTGGTGTACTCCTATTGGGCCACCATATATTTCTTTAAATTGTTCATTACTAACAATAATTGAACACCTATTGTGTGCCAGACATTGCATTAGAATTGAGCAGTTGGGAAACACAAAGTTGGCAGGAGGGCAAACCGTTAAGAGAAATACTAATTTAGAGAAAATCTGTGTCATACATTATTGATAGGTTTTTATATTTCTAGAGGTAGAATTTCTTGATTGATTCCATATACAGAGTACTAAAGATTTCTGTGGATGTTGCATAATATTTTGAAAATGTAAAGTATAGTCTTTGAGGTGTTATTTTTGGAATTCAAGAAGGAAAAGTAAACTTATAGTGGTTCCTTATGACAGTGTATACTAATCCAGCTTCCTTTGTGTCATGCTAGAAATTCTCGTTGTCCTCCTGTCTGGTTGTGAACAAATTCCTAACTTAAGCAGCCCTAGTACCTGGTCCAACAAGATGGGTGTATTTTAGAGTACAGGAAAGCCAGCTATGTCACTAAGAATTGCACGAGGAGTGTTAAAGATGAGTTTCACTTCAACTAGAAATCAGCTGTAAAATTATCTGCTTTTTTGGGGAAGATTTGAAAAGAGACAAAGAAATGAATGAGGAAGGAGGCTGAGTTTTCTTAAATGATCTAATAAGCAGCCAAAGTCACAATTAAGCTCGACTGGTACATAATTTATAACAAAAGGTGGTATTTTAAGCTTTCTTAAGTGTGGCATTAATTGCAGTTGAGAAATGAGAAACAAATGTTTTGAAAACCTTCTTTTAAAAGAATGAAACAGCCCTTGCCACCCTAGGATGGCTTCATACTTCACGACCAAGCCCTCCACTCCAATTTAGATTACCATGGCATTATTTGTAAGATCAGGAAAACTGAAAATTCCTACATTTCAAATGGATACACTAAGATTCTAAAGGAGTAACCCATTCCCCGGAGTGTCAACTGCAGAACACACTCCCCAGAACCAAAAATAGGGCTCTGGATCCAATTCGGTCCTATAGAAAAATTCCAGAAATTCCCTGGGATATCATGCATAGTGTCAAAATTAAAAGGAACAGAGAATCTCTCTTTCCTGGGTGCTGAAACCTATCATTATGCCTCTCACCTTGGATTTTGTAAAATCTACCCAAATTTGGTCAGGTATGATTTGCCTACCTTGAGGATTTCATCCTGGAAATGTATGTTCTTCTAACAATTTTGGAGAGGCCCAGATATTCTGGGTCGGGAAAAGCAAAGTAGAGGCATGGCAAAAACACCTGCAGTGGATCATATACTTTTACTTATAGGATCCTTTATCGACTATTTCTATTAGTGTCGAATTTTCAGTATCATAGGCAGAAGGTTAAGACCCATTAAGACCCTTAGGGGAGGCAGGGGACATCTAATGCCACTTACATAGCATTTTCTGAAGCAGCTTTCAACAGTAATTTTGAAGAGAGAAGCCACAAAAGTACTAATTGTAAAGAACTTAGGGGTCGTCTGTTCTAAGTTCACAGTGTTAGAGATAAGCAAATTGAAGTCCAGAGAGGATAAGGGACACACCAGCTATCACTACCAGCTGTGGAGGGGTAGGATAGAGACTTGGGATCAATTCCTGGTGGATAAAATTTAGGGGTGACAAGGCTATGGCTGCTCTTTGTGATCTGGAAATGTACAAAAGATAAGGTTTGTGCTATAGACTTTGGGGCACACTCAGTGTTCTCAGGGGTGACCAAGGTTTGTGCAGATGACCTAATTCATCCACAAACCCCGAACTCTATTGAGGATGAATCTTTCTCCTCTAAATAGGGTAGTTCAGTGGACTAGGGTGGTTAGGGACTGTTCCCCCTGGAATTTTGGCCTCAGGAGTAGGTGGGCTGAGTTGTTCCCTGCAGTTGTTCTTCTGAGAGGTTCTTTTTCCCTTGCAACGTTACAACTTTTCTGAGGGTCTCAGTGCTTCAGGGTTTCAAAGTGCAGTGCTTATGCTAGACTCAAATGCCTATGAAATATCTGCAGAGAGACTCTGGACAGATGCATCTGAGGCCATCTGGCATTCAGACAAATAGAAGCGTAAGTCTGTACTCCGCCTGCACCATGAAATATTTTCTGGGTGGTGTCCTTTGATGCCTGGAAGAAGGAGCTACCACACTGGAAGGGGCAGTGGGATGCTGGGAGGCTAATGAGGGAAAAAGAGATTTTAATCCTTATAAATAGCACTGTCTATGCCCACTTTTTAGAAAACAATTTCTAAGACATAATTTTAAGAATCCCAACCCATGTATTGTCATTAGATAAGATAATCCTGAACAGTGTTGGGTAGATGGCTACCAGGACCTTTAACTGAGGCTGCTTGAGAGCACTCTTTCCTCTAATCATCACTGATTACTTTCTCCCCACTTCTCCTCCCAGTTGAGATCTGGAAGACTGGAAAGCTTCTGCAAATAATTGCTCTATGGAGCCCAAGCAGGGCTCTGAGTGCTAGACTTCATTTGGTAGTGGCTTTCGAGGGCCTCAAAGATGTGGCTCTGACTTTCCCTTTGTTTCCTAGGCAGCGACCTGTCACTGCCAGCCAAGAGCATCCACTGGTACCAACTGGGGAAGGGCCTCTCTAGAGGAGCTGCTCACCTGGGGTGAGAGGGAGCTGGAGGAAACACAGAGACGTGAAAATGGACACAGGATATGAGGAGGGACTTGAGTATCATGCTGGAAATGACAGCCACTTGCACATCTCCTTCTTAAAGCAGGAATGTTATTCTTTTCCACAAACTCTGGCATGACTCTTTGAAGATACTAAAGTCTTATTTCTGGCTGGGGTTTCTGGCTGAGCACACGAGACAGCTACACAAGCTGCATCATTCTGACAAGATGTTTCCAGACACCTAGCAGACAGACTTGGGATGGTTTTCCTTCTCTTTCTTTCCTTTGGGTCGAGTGCAAACAGCACTTTTCTAACGTTGGTGTCACAGCAGATGGTGCTGGGCATGGAAGGCTTGACGTCCTGGGTCTGACATGTTACTTAAGATCTCAGAAGCTCAGTTTTTCCACGTGTAAAGTAGCATAATAATAATAATACTTATGGAGTGTGGTAAACAGGATGATGGCCCATCCAGAAATGTCCATGTCCTAATCCCCAGAACTGGTGAATATGGGCCCTTACATGGCAAAAGGGACTTTGCAGACGTGGTTCAATTAAGGATCTCGAGATGAAGAGATTCTCCCGAATTGTCCAAGTGGGCCCAAGGTAATCACAAGGGTCCTTATAAAAGAAAGGCAGGAAGGGACAGTCGGAAAGAGACTGGAAGATGCTATGCTGCTGGCTTTTAAGACAGAGGAAGAGGTCATAAGTCAAGGAATGTAGGTGGCTTCTAGAAGCCGGAAAAGGAAAGAAAACAAATTCTCACCTGAAAGAACACAGTCCTGCTGCCACCTTACTGTTAGCCCGGTGACACCCATTTAAGAGTCTGACCTTGAGAACTGTAAGGTGACAAATTTGTGTTGTTTTAAGCCACAAAGTTTGTGGTAATTTGTTACAGAAGCAGTAGAAAACGAATAGATAGGATTAATCTAGAATGTGAGAATGTTGCAGCAACAGAACAGGGGAGGGGTTTAGACATTAGCCACGGGCATGGAGGTGGAGTCTATATAACCGTTCTAGGGTGAACAGAAAAAAAAAAAATCTCTTTTTTTCTGTAGGCTCTTCTAGTGAAACATGGAATGGATAGTTTTTACATAATTCCTCCACTGGATTTAGTATCCTAGAAACATTTCCTGGCTTTCATGTTGCTGTCATTTTTCACAGAATCTTCTGATGAACAATGAAGAAAGTTCTCAGCAGCTTGACACAAGTGAAGTAGGATTTATATTATATATATGAGAAATAGCATATTAGGTTTTTGACTTATTTCATATTGTGATTCCATAAAACCCTCTGAGATATACCCAATTACCCAGAGGAATTCCAGGGACTCCAGAGACTATACTGACTTAAATGTTTTAGAGGGGAATCTTTCTAAAATGTATCATATACTTTCTGACATTCTTTTTTTCTTTTTAGTTGGCAACTTTCATCTTCAAGCTTTCTGACTTTCTTTAATCGGAACATTTGCCATGAATGCTCTCTTTTGAATTTTTTTTTGGGGGGTCTTTTTTCAGTTTTTCCTGTTACCTTCCTTGTTCAATGCTTCCAACAGCCTCAACTCACTTCTATAACAACTCCTCTCTTCTGTCTTCTGATGTGATGCTTCAGTCTGCTGTGGTCTTAGTGAAAGGGTCAGTGAGCTCAGTGGAATTGTGGGTAAACTAAAAGTAAATGAGAACTAAGTGAGACCAACTGTTCTGCTGCGAGAACAGTACAGGAGCTTCCACACCTTGACAGTGTGTGTGTGTGTGTGTGTGTGTGTGTGTGTGTGTGTGTGTGTTCTTGCCAATCAGAGGTCACTGTTCTTACTTCCTGGTTTTAAGATGGTAATCCGGATTGCAGGGTGGATATCTTAGTTCTAGAGAGGTGAGGTGGTGCCATAGTTTTTAGGTGATTTGCATAAGGTGCCATGCAGTTTAGGAAGGAGAACTGCAGCTCATAAGCTCTGGGACAAGGGCTGTGCTCAGCCTGGTACCTGACATACTTGAGGTGCTCAATTAATGTTTTTCAATGATTAAGTTTTCCTGTCCATGGTCAGCTCAAGGCAGATTTCTGAAGTTTTTGCCTTACATACAGTTATTCCATATCTGGATCTCCATCTCTCTCCCTTCTCTGGGAAGTCTCCCCACATCTCACCCCCCACCGCCCCACCTTTAGATCATGTTCATTTTCCCTGCAGTACATTGTAACTTATTGCATGTAGTTATTAGATGTAAACAATCAGAATATTACTTGTACGAAAATAAAAATTTAAAAAACTGTTTTAGAAATATTTTTTGTTTTTAGAAAAGGCTGCTCTTTGTCAAAATTAAACTCTAAAAAGTAGTTAATTAAGGTGATATAATAAATTGGAAGGGTTCATACGTTCCTGGTGTAAAGATCTATTTGGAAAGCAATTTGGAAACACAGATCAAGGGCCTTAAACAGGTTCATCCTCTTTGGTCCAGTAATTTCACTTCTAAGAATCTGTTCAAGGAAAAGAATCTTTTTGCATAAGGATTTGTGTTATAGAGTGTTTTTTATGTAGAGGTTGCAACCCTCCATGTTCTGATTCCCTGGAGGACGGTGAGCAGTAGCTGAGAAGTCTGCCTGAGGCAAGTCTGGCTCTGACAGGGCTGAGGGCAGTCAAAGGGACCTTCTTTTTCAGGCAGTTAATATTCTCAGTATGTTATCTGAAACCCAGGAATATTACACCTTTGCTCTATTTCATGTTCTTTCCAGATTGAAAAGAAAAGGCACAGTCTGTTTAGATAGGAAGAGAGAAACTAGAGGAAAATAAACAGAACATTCCCTATCCTGTTCTCAGCCTTGTCTAATTTTTTTTTTTTTACAGGAGTATACTCTGTCTCATACACACAGCATGACCCTCAGAACTCCATGTATTAGGGAGGCCTTGTTACAGAATGTTTTCAATAGATAATCCTTTGCAGATAGTTTCAAAGACTGTGGCACAGCTATGATGGCTATTAAATGAATTACTTTAAAGATATACACAACCAAATGTTGGGGCCTTATTTTAAAATTTCATTAAAATTCTTAATTGCTTACTGTTGTATTTCTTAAGTTAGGGTAGTTTAGATCTATGACTAGCCTTTTTTGCGTGGGTGTCATAGATACATCCCCAGGAACTTTGCTTTCAGGGAACTAACCAAACTTGAACTCATATAATAACGCATTTTCCTTTCCTTCTCTCTCTCTCTCTCTCTTTTTTTAAAGATGGGGTCTTTCTATGTTGCCCACACTGGTCTCGAACTCTTGGGCTCAAGCAATCCTCCTATCTCGGCCTCCTGAGTAGCGGGGACTACAGGCACGTGCCACCACACCTTGCTCCTTTTCTTTTCTCTTAATAACACATTCTTTATAATTTCCACTGAATTAAATTGTTTTTCATTATTTTCCTGACCAATTCTCCTATAAAAATTATATCTTTCTGCCGATCCTCTCCCCTTTTTTCACAGTGTTTATCATGATTTTAAGTATGTAACTATTTACATGTTTATTTCTCTAAGGCCTGCATCTCTTTCTAGCCTGTAAACTCCAGGACAGCAGGGGTGCGCATATCTATTCAACAGTCTATATCAAGCACTGCCCAATAAATAGATAGATAAATTTGCTTTTGGGAAAAAAACACTCAGAATTCATAATAATGTAGACATTTGACCGTCCCTGTTACCTTTAGGTCAGCAGAAGGTTTTGTGACAGTTCACAGAGTATGGTGATTAGTGATTTAAACCTCAGACTAAATGCATGTTAGACTTGCAAGTTAGACCTGCTGTCGCATATGAAATTGTACCACTCTGTGATATAGAGTTCTTGTTTTGAACTTTGGAAAGGGGTTAACTCTTGCTAAGAAGAATATGAAATATCTTTTAAAGCCAAAACAAACCACCCCACCACCCCCAATACCAGCAAAGAAAAAAAAAATCTCTAAAGCAAACCTTTCCAGGAACTGTAGGAAACAAGATTAATAAAGTATAAATGCAGTGAATGTATCAAAACTCTGTTAATAGCATTTTTCCCACTGATTTCTAAAAAACAAAAAAAAGATATAATTATTTAATTCTATAGGCTTTCTCTATCATTACAAATTGATCAAAGCTTTCTTTTTTAAAAAATAAACTATTCACTATATTTTTTCTTGCTCTCTAAATCTTGTCTCACTGTTTGAATGAATTAAAATGAGGGAGAAACAAATAGAACAAACCAAAGTTATGGAGAAAGTATGTGTGTGAACTTTATTTCATCATGAGAAAATCACTTCTGTGCAGTAACAGAGAATACTGATATCTACATGATGATAGGTTTTCTTTGTATTCATATACATACCTTATATTTGTACACAATATATAAAATTCATGGAGGAAATTAATTTCTACAGTACAGTTTCTTTGTTGGAAGAGAACTTGTTCCGTTTGTTTCATCTAGAAAATGACCCCCAGTTCTGTGACTGTGGTACCAAGGATCGCAGTTCCAATCCTGTAATTTATTAAATTAGACACCATAATCTTGTGAACATTAAAAGAAACTGAGAAACTACATCCTCCTGCAGGATGAAACGAGAGACGTAAGTGCTCAGGCTGCTATGCTAATAACTGTGTTTAGCAGAATAGTATGATTCCCACGATGTATTATGAATAGAAATAGTTTTCCCGCAGGTCTGATGACACGTGTTAGCAACATTGCTGCAATTTCTCTCTGCTCTGCTGGCATGCACTTCACTCTTCAGTCAGACCACCTGTCCACACATGGGAAATGAGGCCATCACCAGCAAAGGCCTTCTGCATTGCATCTAGGAAGAGTTCTCAGAGGGCTTTAGCATTTAGCAGGGTATTCTGGGAAAAGAGGCAACTGCTCTCATACTGATAGTTCATCCCAGAGAGAAGTTGCTAAAATGATAATTCTGGGGAAAGTTCTAACTACCAACCACATCACTGTACTCTACATGGGAATAGGTCATGTGGGCAACATGACCTAGAGAACAAATCCTTCTCTTCGATTAGCATCACTCATAGACTTACAACTGCTCCCCAAAGCACTGTTTTCACAGTTACAGGCCTCTCACCCTTGCTGTGGGATTTGAAGTTGTGCTTGATTTTAACCATGTGAACCATTTTTAGGGTGACTGGCATATGCTGAGGTTTGTGGGAAGTAGGAAAAACGCCAACCACAGTGCTTTTAGCTAACATCTTGAACTTAAACAAAATCAACATAATTCGTTTTGCAGAGGGAAATTATGGAGACTGCTGTTGAGGAGGGGTGACTTCTATGATTAAAATGACACCCCAAGCTCTCAAAGTGCTTTCGCGCCAGCCATAAATAACCTCTTGGTAGGTTTAATTTTTCATGTGTTGCACTTGCTTTTAAAATGAAAATGTTAAAAGCCTCGGAGGTTACACTTGGCCATCCAATTCAAGCCTTGCTTCTGAGAAGGATTACTTGTGTTTGATGACCAAAATATTTAAAGTATAGCCAAGAAGCAAAAGCTTTGTAGAGATTAACCTTGTACGGTGGCCCCAGGCAGCCTAACCCAGACTGGAGGGACTGGCAAAGATGAAAATGGCAGGTAATGCAGAGTTGCTGGTCTCTTCCTGTTTGGTGCCCACAGGAAGTCTCAGTCCTGGTGCCAATGGCTGGGCTTTGGGTATGAAATGGAGGTGGGCCAAGCTGGCTGAGCTAGGAGTGGCTGATCGGCCCTCTGGGAAGAGCTCTAGCACCCCACACCCATTTGAAACATATTCGGTCATACAAATCCACAGTTGGAAAGAACCTAGGTCCCACCCTCAGGAACAAGCAAGCACCACAAAGTAATTTAGAACCATCTGGGCAACAATGGCACATGATGTGTATTAGTGGAGAATGGGAGCCTGTTCTAGAGCCTATATACATTCGTCTTACACACCGGGGCACATTCAGGCCTTCATTTTTCAGCTTCTTCAACTGTAGCTTATTTAGAGCGTTATCAAAGGAAGCCGACGGCCCGAGCCATTTGAACTGCCGATGTGGAATCTTTGGTTTGCTCACATCCACATACCACAGGCTCTCTAAAGGCCGGAGAGGAAGAGCGGCTCTATGCAGAATGCAGAGCGAGTCATGGAAAGACTTCAGGAATGTGGGAAGTGGTGGGGTTACCTCCGGGCTTGCCAGCCATTTTAGACGCCACGCAGTTCTCGCTCTGAGGGATACTGCTGAAGGGCCTTACCCTCGGACGTTTGGAGGACCAGGGTCTTGCTGTACGGGCTGACTCCTGTTTTGTTGAAGGCCTTGACCCGAGCGTTGTATGTGCTGTTGAAGTGAAGACCATCCACGGTGCACATCGTCTCCTTCCCCACATACACTTCCTGAGGGGCAGCAAATAAGAGGCCATCGCTTAACATGAAGCCCTGTGAGGGGCAGGGGAGGCAGCATTGCTGAGCGGTTAGGAGCAGGAGCTTTGATAGCAGTCTGATCTGGATTTGAATCCTACAAGATACTGGGACACTTAATTTACCTTTTTTAGCCTCAGTTTCCTAATCTGTAAAATGGGGATAATAATGCCCACCTTATGAGGTTGGTGTGAGGATTACATGAACAGATTGATTAGCATAGTGCCTTGTATTCAGCACGGACCCAGAAGCTTGCTGGATGGTAGTTATTAGCACATAGGGCTTCAGAAGTTAAAACTGGGTGCTTATGGTTAGAATTATGTTTCTTAATATTAACTTCACATTTATACAGTATATTATACTTACTGAGCTCTTTATGCACCAGTGTGGTTTGTAAAAAATGTTTGAAAAAAATGAGGATGGTCTCTGTGCTGTATTTATAACTTCACTGATACCTTCAGGAACTGTCACACAGACTAAACTCAAAGCCATAGGAGTATAGGTTTTCATTACAGTATGGGGTGGGGAGGGACAGGGAAGGGAGGAAGAATGACATTTCAAAGACTTAAAATAAATTCTGGCATAACGCATCTTTAGCATAGGTTAGGCATTTGCTTCCCTCTTCAGCTATACATTTGCAAAATTATGCTGGTGTCATGAGTAAAAATAAAGTGCATTTAAAACTCAGCCTTAAAATGACAACTCTCCAGTGGGTTACTAAAAAGACTGGGGTCTTGGATTGCCCATCAGCTCATTACTACTGCAGTGGTAACAAAAATCTGAACACCATGGCCTCTCATTTAGTGCTTCTCAAACTTTAAGAGCACACGAATCACGCGAAGATCCTGTTAAAATGCAGTTTCTGATCCAGTAGGTTTCTGGTGTAGGAGCTGAGATTTTGCATTTTTAACAACTTCCCAGGTGAAGCTAATGCTGCTAGGGGGACCATGCTTTGAGTAGTAAGGCAAGGAAAACCTGCAGGCACAGAGCTGCAAATGGACCCTTGGGCTGGGACCTTTGTGGAGTGGTCCTATGTTCTCACAGTAGCCGGTGGAATAAGAGAAGGAACAGATGAGAGAGGCATGGGTTGACTAGAAGGGATCCTTCTTTATGTTACTGGGGCTCAAGGGGGAAGGTGGTGCCAGACAGTGCTAAGATTCTGCGTCTGATATCTAAGGGGGGAGAGAAGAGACGGAGCTAGGTTTTGAAAGAAAATAATGGGTTTGTTTTGATTCATGTTGAGTTTAAGGCAGTTTCAGGAGGTAGAAATGGAAATGTTTAGGCCACGGTGGAAATCCAGGCCTGGCTCTCAGAGGGAAGTCTGGGTGAGGGATGGACGGGGGGAGGGGGGGTCAGCACGCATGTGGGTGTGGAGGCAGGAGAAGCATGGGACCTCAAAATGGGAAGAGAAGGGGCCGTGTCTAGGCACCTTTGCAACTGCTGGCAGGTAGCAATCAACACATATGTAAATAAGGCTTCTGTATCAAAAGAGAGAACCTTTGTCCTTGAGAATTATAGAAGACATGGTCCCTGCTCTCAAGTATTTAAACCTAGTGGAGGATCAAAAACACATTCAAGAAAAGAGGCCTTGACAGGCTTTGCTCTCAAAAGCTGGTGGCCCAGGTTTGGCCACTGATGGCCAGAAGGTAGCCTCATCCTCAGGGGCCTGGGGCTCTTTGTAGACAGGGGGCTCCATCTTCATCAGTGCAGGGATTGGCCTCAGTACCCAGAAGGTTCCAGGCATCAGAGCTCCCAGGCAAGACTGGGGTGAGGGGCGAGGCTAGATGAGAATGGGGCTGTGTGTGTGAGACAGAAGCAGTCACGCGGAGACAGGCAGCCACACACGAATCATCAACTTGTAGGCACCATGGCCATGTCTTACCAAAAGGCAAGGCTGGCCTACTTTTAGAGGGGACCATGAACTTCTCAATGGGGTTAGGGCCCTCTTGCTCTGATGAGGTAATAATCTGCTGGTACCAGTTCTGTCTGGTGAAAAGCCCAGAAAAAAACCATAGAACTGGGGAAACGTTTACTAGAAAATTTTCTTAGAATAGGGAAGCTACAACAGGAGAGCATGTTAAGAGGAATGTCAAAGACATTAGAAGTTGTGGGTTGCAGAAATAAATCTTAGACAATGGTTAATTATATTATTAGCAATAAACAATAATGGTAATAATAATAATTGCTAATAGTGCAGGCTTACTATGTTCTAGGCAACATGCTAAGAATTTTATAGAGATTATCTAATGGACTGTTAGCAAGAAGGCATGATACATGCTACTGTTATCATCCCCCTCTTTTATGAAAGAGGACCTGAAGGCTCAAAGAGGTGAGAAGTAGGCAGTCACACAGCTCCATGGAGGAGACCAGATTTGAATGCAGGCAGTCTGCCTCCAGAACCTGCAGTACCGCATGTACTGTCCCTTAAAAAGGACAGGACAGTTTCGGAGACTCCTCCATCCCTCTTTGATGGTACAGGGAGAAAGCAGGCCTCAGTTGAAGGGCAGGCAGGCCCTGCGAGGATGGCCTGTCCCCAGGAGAGATGGGGAAGCCAGGCCTGAGACTCACTGGCAGGTCCTCTGAGGGATGCATTTTGGTTTTGGTTAACAAGTAGTAGGTTGTCTACTGACCCGGAACTGACCACCGTTGCCGTCATCCAGCTCCAGAATGTATCCTTCGGCGGGCACCGTGGACAGAGGTGGCTGTTTCCAGGACAGTGTAGCACTGTTGTTGTGGGTGCAACATTCCTCCAGCTGTAGGATGGGGGTTGCTGGGACTGGAGAGGAAGCTAAACAGAAATTAGTGTAACCCTGGCTTCTGTTGAGTTGCAAATATTTCCGTGTCTTGGAATGACAAACGTGCCCCCGACAAACACGTGGTTGGAAGCAGCCAGCCTGGGGTGCACGGGGGACCTGAACTGGAGTGGGCCTGACTCCTGAACTGCTGTGATACCTTTTTCTAAGCTCATAGTGGCACTTCCCACATTAATTGTGGTGGTGGAGGGGAGACAGGCACATTCACAGAACTGGTCTGTTCTCACCTCCCGGAGGATAGGAGACATCATCCCCAAGGGAAATGTTTGTCCCGCCGACTAAAGCCTATGTAACTCATAATGTGGCAAAGCTGTGCTAATAATTTTATCATAACATTTATTCTGAGATTTAAAACCCAGTTTATAAGCTAGAGACTACCTATTCTGAGATATAGCTCTGAAACCACTATATTTCTAATATTCTATCATGTTTTTAGACCAGTGATTCTATTCCAGATCTTGCACACATGAGAAGCTATAGCAGTGGATTTTTGAAAATTTGGTAACAAGTGACACTGCCACAAAGTGTTCTCTCACTTTCAAAACTTCTGAGGAACCTGACATCATTCTCTCAAGGCAGCTGCACCTTGGAAGTAGCAGTAGGCCGAGTGTACTCTTCCTCCAGAACACCCTGCTCTGAGCCTGGGAATGGAGGGGGCAGGCCGCGCTGGGACAAGGAGGCTCAAGGTACCCTCGGGGCCCTGTGAGAATCTGTTGTGGGCTTACCAGTCCCAACGCCCCCTCCCCACATTTTATACTGAAACTTTTTTGTATTACTTACAATTGCAAATTAGTTGAGACTTCAGACACACAGACATAGAATAATCCCAGTTCCTAACATACAAACTCAATATGTGTAGCTGGGAACAATGTTTTTACCAACTGTTTAAAAATTTTTTTTAGCACCAAAACACTGATTTATTATTATTATTATTTTTGCGCTTCAATAACAGGAGAGAACAGCTTGGACCACAACCAGGGACATTTAGATGAAAAAATGTTAACTGAGGAACACCTGGTGTTCTGTGCCAAAATTGGACTTTGTGTCTCATGCACTGAATTAAATCTGCTTTTTTCAGTCACCTCAACCAGGAAGAGGTTTAATTTAACAGCGGTTTAGGAAATCAGTTCTATGGTGGATGACCTAGAAAACAAAAGCAGTGGCTATAACGTAAGAGCTATGAAGGTGAAGCAGGCCAATTCTCTCATACGTAAGAAAAGACTGTGAGACATTACAATAAAACCATGTCTGAGCTATGAAATCAAATACGATTGAATCAAAATTCCTGACTAGTTAATTGGAGGCAATCAATTTAGGAAAGGAAATCATGTTTTAAGTTTCACTGATACAGGGTTTGGATGGAATCTTGGAGAATAATGGCTACTGCAGCCTCACAGGTTCCAGAACATCTGGATTTGGAGGAAGGGAGATACATTCATTGCCTTGTTCAGTAAGTAAACTATAGGCATGGACGGAAAGAGAAGGAGACAGAAGACATCACTTCCCCTCCTGATTCTCATGAGCAGGCATCACCCCGGAGTTGTAACTGGAGGGTTAACTTAAGTCATCTTAAGTATTAGGGACTTACTCTGTTGTTTCAAATTTGTTTTCCTGATAAAAATAATACATTTTTAACATTTACTATGGAAGCAAAATATGGCAAGTTTAGGCAAACCATTCTTCAAAGGGCTTCTAGAAACACGAATGATACTCCCTAGGACACCTGTTCTTAACTGTCCTTTTTAGCTAGAGCCTCCCATTAAAACAATTCCTTGGATTCTTACTTCATTAGGTCCACAATAGTCTTTCTTTTCCCCTTTGCTCATGTTTCAGGCAAGTCTACATTTCATCAATTACAAAATCAAAGAATAAGATCACAAGATGGCTTCAACTTAAATCATACAAATGCTCACAATGTCTCTGACAAGAAAGTCAAATTTCCCTGTGTAGACACAGGTATAATTAAAAGATTAACTGAAATACATGATGTCATGTGTAATTAAAACATTAGAACTTCATTTATGAGTCTTTAGTGGATACACTTTAAAAGACCAAAAGGATAAAAAAAAAAGAGTCTAACTTCTCAATAATCTTTGGATCTTAACATTGTCCCAGATTTAAACAAACAAGCAAATGAACAAAAAGATAAGGGGGTTGGGGAGAGAAAGAAAGAAAGAACTAACCCAGAGATATCTCCATGTGTCTACATCTATTTCTCCATGTTCTGAGATTTATTTTTTCTTTCTCCTCATTTACCCCAAAATGCTGTTCCATATAAAAAACAAATGTGACAAAACTACAGCCTCATTAGCAGAGACTTAGGCTGACATTTTAGAAAAATAGATTTTTATGGTGGGTGTGTTATCCTATCTCCCTTTATTAGGTATAGAATACATGGTCTACTAGAAATCTAAAGTATTTTCAATTAATCTACCTTTTATGATTTGGAAATGGAAAGCATACAGCTCCTGGACTGAAGTCTAAGAAAGAGCATTTTATTTTATTCAAACTCCTGTCCATGGGGCTGCCACACCTATCTTGATCTTCACACTCTCATGATCATTCTGGGACATCTTTGATGTCTCCTTAAGAACTAGTTTCACTTGACCAATCAGAATTCTAGCATGTAGCATTATTTTAGGCTGCAAAATCAAGTTTGAGGCAGAAAATTCTCCTTTCAGATACAAGCAGGCAGCTGTTCTTGTTGACTTCCTCGAAGAGGTCTGGTGGAGCTGTGGTTCAGAATTAAATTTTGCAACAGCGGCTTCTTACACCAGCATTTCTAAATGTTTTCCATTTTTAAGGCCACTCTATTCCAAATTCTCTCTCACATTTTCCTTATTTGTTTCATTTTTTTTCTCTAATTTTTCAGGTGGTGAACACTCACAACCACCCAGAATTCCTCTGTGCAAGTACAGGGCAGTGTGGGGAGGACAGGCAAGAAAGGAAGCTGGGCTCCCAGCCTCAACAGGGAACCTGAACTCTAAGTGATGTGAACCCTAAGTGATGCGAACCCTAAGTGATGTGTTTGGAGCGCTTACTGAATGCCAGACAGTGTGGTGAGAGGTTTATGTGGATTAACTCGTTTAATTTGCATAACCACCCCAGAAGTGAGGTAATGTTATCATCTCTACTTTGCAGATGAGGAAACTGAAACACAGAAAGGTTTGATGGCTAGTAAGTGGCAGAACTGGGATCTGAAATCAAACAGCCTGGCTCACGCTCAAGGAGCCTTGGCCTTGCATTCTACTGCCTCTCCAGTCCCACGTTTAGCGACAATATAGCGGAGGAATGTCTCCATGCCTCATTCTCAAAGTTTCTTTCTGTTTCTTACAATGGGAACGATAGAGATTCCCAAGAATTTCTGGTAGATACTAATGACATATTTCACCTTTAGTGCTATGGCGGCTGGGAATGCAATTTTACTGACTCATCTTCTCTGAAGGCTCATTTGTAGGTTGTCATTCCTCTTTATGGTGGCTAAACAATACAAATGGCATCTGAGGCAAGTTTAGACTTTAGTGGAACTACAAGCCATTTCTGAAAAGTTGTCACTGGTACACTGTTATGGATAAATGCATGTTTTGAGGACATGCAATTCAGGCCCCCAAACTATCATGCATGAACAGATTACGTGGCAAGTGTGTATGCTCATCCCATCCCTGACAACCCTCTGGCAGCTTTTCCCTGTAATTTATAGGAGAATCTGTTCAGATCACACTGTCCTTGCCCTGTGACCTTGGTGCATACTCAGGGCTCTTACATTCAACATGAGTCATTAAAGATAAGTGTGGCTGGGTGCTGTGGCTCATGCCTGTAGTGCTAGCTACTTGGAGGCTCAGGCTGGGGTGATCACTTGAGCCTAGGAATTTGAGGCTGCAGTGAGCTATGATCATGTCACTGCACTCCAGCCTGGGCAACAGAGCTAGACCCTGTCTCTTAAAAAAAAAATGCATCCTTTGGGGAGTAGACGCACTTACTGGGATTAACAGCCAATGGTCTATGGGCTAAAAAGGCGTGGTAGGATGTTAGGTTACTGTTGGTCCTGGTTCAGAATGAAAACACTGGCATTTTGTTTCAGCACCATAACTTACGAATCTTGGGATACTTTGTCTACTTAGACAATTCTGGGGTAGTATTTTTTTGGGAGGATGTAGGTATCTGAAATCTATTCTTAACCAATCAGTGGAACCCTTGGCAAACTAGGAAAAGACTCTTAAAATGTCCTTCCCATGACCTGGGAAAGAGTTGAGGATAACGACTAAAAATTAAGAAAAGAAAATGTTTTTATTACTCTCTAATAAAAATAAAAGCCAAAAGTTAATATGTTGTTTTCTATAAAAGTCGGAAAGATCAAACCCCAATAGTTTGGAAAGAGGGCGAGATGGTTTTCTAATCAAAATACAACCAGAAAACATGTCATTACAATTTGGGGATATTTGAACGAAGAAAATACCAGTGTTCTCCATATAGATCTCAGTAGTTTGGGAGTAATGTGGAATCAGAAAGAACAGACCAGCTAAAACCTGAGCTAATAAGAGAATAACTTTAGGCAGTGCATTCTTGCTAAACAGTAGCTGGCCTGACTGGAAATGTGTAGAAACCAGTAACAGATCTACCTTCTTTGGTATCAACAACAACAAAGGTATCTTCGATGAGATTTCAAAACTAGAGAGATGCTTGCTAAAATTTGAGTCAAAAAGTAAAGAGATATTTTAGTTACCATTTTTAGTCATAATTTTAAATGCATACTTTGACAGTATTTTAACTTTCTACTGTAATCCAGTTAGCGCAATTAGAAAACACATATTGAATACATGTATTATTAGTTTCACAATGGCCCGATTACTTTAACACCACTCCAAAAGCTACTTAATTGTGGCCATTTGCATGTGGATTTTCAGGGGCAGTTTCTTGAGATATTTTTACTGACAAGTTGTGAAAGTGCAGTTTATTAAGAAGATCTTTAAAAAACGAAAAGACTCACGCTCTATTAGCAACAGCTGTGGATATGTTAACAGATTTTACAGAGACCAGTAACTTAACTACAACAAATCAAGTTCTATCATGTCATGACCTTTGTCTTTTTCTTTCCATCACCAGCATTTGACAGATAAAAATCATTCAGATTCTAAAAAGGACTGGGCTCTCACTGAATTAATTAAACTCAAAGAGCACAAAGCAAAGCATATAAATGAACTAGGCAGAATGATAATAACCAGAAGTAAATTAAATTAACTGTTAAAAAGAAAAGGAAAATGGAATACTATAATCCACTATCATACCAAATGGCCTGTTATATTAACTTCATAAATAATCGTTCTGGATTTTGTGTGGCTCCAGGTGAATTTTGGCCGTGAGACTGTTCCGCGTTTTGGCCTTCAGAGTACTTGGCATTCTCTGCTGTGCCTGCAGACTTGAATGGACTGGACAAACGGCCTGTCCACTCTGACTTTTGTGTGCAGTCCTAAGTGGCCAAGTGACAGTGCCTTAGAAATGTGGTCTGTGATGCAGAGCACGTGAACCTGCAGTTCCCATAACCGAGGAAGGGCCTGTTCCCTCCAACACAGTCTCTGCCATCCTGCCAACTGGCCTGCCTTTCACCGTGAGCAGATGGACTTGACTCAGAGGGGCAGCAAACGGGGGTGTTGACAGCTGATTAAAGCGTTTGAAAGCCCTGAGGCTTTTATCCTCTAACTAACCCCTCCTCCTGCTCCCTCACTGAAGCTAATGGGGTTGGTGCATTTTTTCCTCTTTTACCAAAAGCCTTTATATTACTCTTTTGTGACATATTTTTTCCTCCAAGCTACATGTGACATACCTTTCAGTGACGTTATCTCATTGAAAGAATTGGGGACAGAGAGAGGCTGATCCAGGGGAATTTAAATGTATCTGGGGCTCTCTATTTTACTAGGAATGGGTTTATTTTAGAGGCTACCACGTTGGTATTAAAGAAAAAATTTTAAACAGCAAGAAAAAATTGTCACAACAAAAAAATTAGATTTATTAAGTTTAAGAGAGGAATTCAATTATTCCTTGAAGAAGCTGCTTAGAAATGGCACTAGCTTTACAGCACAAACTGGAAGTTGTAGGAGTGGGTTCTGGAGCCCCTCTCCCTAGGTTGAATCCTGGTCCCGCCACTCACTAGCTGTGAGCTCAGGCAAGAAACCCAGTCTTCCTGTGCCCCAGTTTCTTCAGCTAACTACTAGGGCTGTGAGAATAAAATGAATTAATACATGTAAAACACTTAAGAGGATATCTGGTTCAGTTAGCTAAATGCTAATTATGCTCAATAAATGCTAAACATTTTTGTTACTGTTACAAAGCATATTTATTTATAATATATACACCACTTCAAAAACTGACTAAGGCATCTTCCCAAAGCAATACATATTAAACAACAAAAAAAGAGAAAATTGAAAATGAAAGAGCAAAAATCCATTAAAAGGATGAGAGAAGTATATATACCAAATACAGGGGTGAACTTATCTGCACTATGTGAGCCTTAAGTGGATAGCCCTAAACTTGCTGGGTTATATGATTCTCTTTGTCTCATAAAAGGAAGAAGGTAGATTTTTCTTAAGAAACAAAATGTCTAAAGCACTGAATGCTAAGAGTCATTTATTATGTGGATGCTTACATTGGGAGTTGTGAAGAGCAAAGAATCAATTTCTTTGGTTTTTAAAAAAGATCAGAAAATGACAAAATTAGAGAGATGGAGAACAGATTAGTGGTTTTCAGAGATCTGGGGTGGTGGAGGGGAGGGGTATGACTGTATAGGGAGATGTTCGTGTTGAAGGAATAGATCTGTATCCTGATTGCAGTGGTGCTTATAGGAGCCTGCACATGTGACCTAATGGCATAGAACTACACATACAACTGCCAGTAACAACTTCCTGGTTTTGATATTATGTTGCAGCTATGCAAGATGTAACCACCAAGGGAAACTGGGTGAAGGGTAGCCAGGACCTCTCCTTACTATTTTTAACTTCCTGTGAATCTATATTCCAAAGCAAAAAGTTAAAAGAAATATTCTTCAAATGGATATTACTTACACTGACATAAAAATTTTGTTGCATGGTTGGCTTGAGTTGTTATTTTCCTTTGAAAGAGTTATTTTGCCTGAAATACTTCAAGTCCTTGTACTTCCCTTCAGCCCCCCAAAAGTCTCAGAGAGACCTTGCTATATCCCATAATCATATAAACCAATTTTAAAGTTTATTTCAAATTTTCATTTTCTGTCCAGGCCCTCATTTTCTAGCCAGTATTGGCAGGCCGGCCGTGATTCTCTCAAATTGCCACTGATGTGTGCTCCAACCATTTGCTCACTGTCTCTATCCATGTGGAAGCAGTCATTTCAATTCCGGAGTCCCCGGAGTTACATCAGTATTTCTGGGTTGCTTTCTGTACCAAGATTTTATTTATGTACAGTGATGTTCTCTCTCTTCCTACCTCTTTTTATGCCAGCTATTCTCTGGTGCTGAGCATGTGAAATCTGTGACTCTCAAAGAGGCAAGCATTGCATTTATCTGAATTTATCTGACTTGGTGAAAGGTAGTTCGCAGCTACAAGGAGATGTTTTCATTATATGGTAAGATAGGAGCCACTCCAGATTTTTGTAACATTAGCCAGAGAGGTACCCCTCCTGCCTCAAGCACCAGTATCCACTTGGGATGTTGCTCTCTGACTCAGGGGACGCGAGCACGTACCTTTCACCTGCACGAAGTCGAGCTGGTGAATGGATTGCAGGAGAGGGCTGTTGTCCAGGCTCAAGTCAAAGTCTGTGGTCATCCTGGGCGTGAGTGTGCCTTTCCCCCACTGATCCTCAGTCAGGTGCACTCTCCTTATGAGGGCGTCAGAAATCTAATCACATCAAAGACCACAGCCTAAGAAATACAACACCACACTCGAACACAACACTGCTCCTCAGCTCTCTGGGAGCGCTACCCCCAAACCACCCTGGGACTCACACCCTGCCTCTCTCAGTGCCGCTGGTGAGGGGGACCCTGTTACGACTAGAGTGACCCATCATTTATCCAGCAAATCTGAACACTTTTGTGAGTCGGAGGAGGGCACTATAAATAATTAGCACGTATTAATTGATCTAATAGACAAACCTGGATATCTGATCATGCATTTATGACTGATCCACTAAAAGCCAACAACTTTAAAGAATGATATATTAGAGATTAGTTAATTCCTATTAGAACCAGTGTCTCTAAGCTTCTAATTTGAGGTGTGGGTATCCTATCAAGATTTGGAAACGAGTTTTATAAAATAGTTTAGAGAGGCTGCATATGGAATTTCTTACATTTTAAGCACATCATCTTCATGTGACTATAGCTGTATTCTAGAGCTCTTTCATTTCTTTTTTTTTTTTCTTTTTTGTTTGAGACAAGGTCTCACTCTGTTGCCTGGGCTAGAGCGCAGTGCTCAAGCGATTCTCCTGCCTCAGCCTTCCGAGCAGCTGGAACTACAGACATACACCACCACACCTGGCTAATTTTTGTATTTTTTGTAGAGACAGGATCTTACTATGTTGCTCAGGCACGTCTTGGAACTCCTGGCCTCAAGTAATCCTCTTGCCTCGGCCTCCCAAAGTGCTAGGATTACAGGTGTGAGACACCGAGCCCAGCCTCATGTCTTATATTCAATCTCCCTCTGTCATTCTTGGCCAGTTTAGTAGAATGTGAGTTAGAAGAGATCTACATGTTCCTTAACAAAAGATTCCTTATTGGCCGGGCGCGATGGCTCACGCCTGTAATCCTAGCACTCTGGGAGGCAGAGGCGGGTGGATTGTTTGAGCTCAGGAGTTCGAAACCAGCCTGAGCAAGAGCGAGACCCTGTCTCTACTAAAAATAGAAAGAAATTAATC
>NW_012154507.1:6845142-6850840 GCF_000956105.1 Propithecus coquereli | reverse complement strand
AAAAAAAAATTTCACTGTATTTGAGAAATCACTGACTTACTGGCCAGTAGGAATAAGAAGGTAGGTAGGAACTTTGACACTTAGACACTTTTGGCTGACAAAACTGTCCAAAAGATATTAACGGATAAGGACACAATTCTTAGGCAAGGCAATAACTTGACTTTCGAAAAACTTTCAGGAAATTATGTTTTCATGATTAAACACAAGAACACAAATAAACCAAAAAAAGCCCATGCACTTCTCAGTCTTGTAGTACATGGTGGCAGAGACCTCCAGGAAGTCAG
This sequence comes from Propithecus coquereli, assembly GCF_000956105.1. NCBI lineage: Eukaryota > Metazoa > Chordata > Mammalia > Primates > Indriidae > Propithecus > Propithecus coquereli. The sequence goes on along the minus strand of NW_012154507.1, from coordinate 6,850,556 downwards.
TGGAGTTTACATAGCAGGCGCCCTTGCACACACTGCAGTGTGAAGGTGGCTTCTGTTACCGAGGGACCCATGCCCAGCCAGGGCCGTTGGAAGCCTGGCCTAAGCGTCCTAGGCTCACTCCCATAGGACATTCACAATCTGAAGCAGAAACCGGTTAACACTTACCTGCAAAAAGCCACTAGGATCATTTTCCTTAATCACCTCCAAGCAGTACTCCATGAGACCCGTGGTCTGGCGCAATTTCACTGTGCAGTGAGAGATCTGATCCCGAACCACCTAGGATGAGGAGGGAACCAAATGGTCCAGAATGCCAGAGCGTGGAAGAGAAGCAAACTGGGGCTTTGGAAAGCTTCTTCAAACCAGAATCCAACAGAATGGAACTAGGTTTATGAGAATATTCTGTGGCAATGTCTGCTGTGGACAATGGCTCTAGAAGACAGATTGGAAGAGGCCCTTAAAGGAAATTGGTAACAACAGAACCCATCAGAAAGGGACACATGTTGGAACCCTGAGGACCTGGTGACCTTGGTGCATCAAGGTCCACCTTCCAGAGGTCCCCCTGCCCCACTCTCTTCTGGGAAGCTGACTCTGTGTGAGCTCCCCAGTGTGTGGTCGCCACTCTGCTTTGTGACACTGCCACCCACCTTCTCACACCCTCTGCCTGACTCTTCTAAAGAGCGGATGTCACTATCTAGACTCAGTTCCTGTCCCCGACCCTCCCCATGGCCCCGGGGGCATCCATTCTGCTTCTTTTTCCTTGGGTGGCTGGGTGGGGTAGCTGGAGAGCCAAGGGGGAGCCTGGGAGAGACCACAAGATAATGATGAGTAAGCTGGAGCAAGAAGGTGGATGCAGAATTAAGTTTCATGAACAACTCACTTATGTGTCCACACAGACATAGAGTGGAATAACAGACATCGGAGACTCTAAAGGGTGGGAGGGGGTGAGGGATGAACACTTACTTAATGGGTAAGTGCACACTATTCAGGTGATGGTTACACTGTAAGCCCAGTCCTCACAACTATGCACACTATCCATGTAACAAAACTGCACTTGTACCCCCTAAATCTATAAGAGTAAAAAAAGAATAACTCACACAGAATCACTGCCTCATTTGGGAGAGCAGTAGGAAAGGCTGCTCTATTTGCCAAGCTGTGAGTCTGCTTTAACCTAGATAGGCATCTCTCCTAGCAAGTTGTCTTTGCTGAGTGATAAATGCATGACATTCCTTGAAAAGTTTCTTTCTTCAGAGATGTTCTTCTTCTGTGCCCTCTGCTCAGTGACCCAAATCTTGAGTTTTGTTTCGTTCTTTTCCCAGAGATGAGGTCTTGCCATGTTGCCCAAGCTGGTCTCCAATTGCTGGGCTCAAGCAATCCTCTTGTCTTAGCCTCCTGCATCCAGCTTTGAATGACTTTTGAAGCACAGAATTGAAGAAGCGTTTTCCAGGAATCTTAATTACTTACATCCTCAATATTTATACTACCTTGCAAAAGCCTCAAAAATATCCAGTGTTTTGGGTTTTACGGATAAAACTAAAACTAAATGGGATTTTAAGAATTATTTTAAAAACTTTTCCTTGTTCCTTTTCATTTTTTATTATAAATTTATTTTTCATTAAGGAGTATTTTATCCACTTTCCAAAACAATTGGGAAATAGATAAAAAAAAAAAAGGAAATGATCTCACCATCCTAATGGAAAATTTTAAAGCATTTTGATATTTTCTTTTAGTTTTTTTCTGGAACCAGACTTATTTATAGCTGCAATCATAGCACATGACAATCTTGCCCTCCTCTTAATACTATATCATAGGTATTTTCCATGTTGCCACCATCAATAAATGTTATTGGCTACATAAAGACTCCATTGAGTGAGTAATCATAATTTATTTAATCATTCCTGTTCCCTTATTATTGGACATTTAATTTCTATCTGTTTTTTTACAACTCATTCATTATTTCTCTTTTCCTAATTTTTTTATTGTGGTAAAATATCCATAAAATTTTCCAGTTTAACTATTTTTAAGTTTACAGTTCTGTGTCATTAAGTACATTCACACTGTTGTGTGGACCATCACCACGATCCATCTCCAAAACTTTTTCATCTTCCCAAACTGAAACTCTGTCCCCATTAAACAATAATTCCCCATTCCTCCCTTCCTTCCAGCCTCTGGCAACCACCTTTTTACTTTTTGTCTCTATGAATTGACTATGCTAGGAACCTCATAGAAGTGGAATTATACAATATTTGTCCTTTTGTGACTGCCTTATTTCACTTAGCATAAGGTCTTCAAGATTCAACCATGTTGTAGCATGTGTTAACATTTTCATCTTAAGACTGAATAATATTCTAGTGTATGTACATACCACATTTTGTTTATCCATTCATCCATCGATGAATACTGGGTTGCTTCCACATTTTGGCTATTGTGAATAAAGCTGTTATAAACATGGGTGTGCAAATATCTGTGTGAGTCTCTGCCTTTACTTCTTTCAGGTGTATACCTGGAAGTGGAATTGCTGAATCATATGGTAATTCTGTGTTTACTTTTCTGAGAAATCACTATAGTTTTCCACAGAAGCTGTAACATTTTACATTCCCACAAGAAATGCAGAAGTGTTCCAGTTTCTCCACTATCACTTATTATTTTCTTTCTTTCTTTTTTTAAATATAGCCATCCCAATGAATGTAAAGTGTTATCTCATTATGGTTTTGATTTGCATGTCCCTAATGACTAGTGATGTTGAGCATCTTTTCATGTGCTTATTGACCATTAGTATATCTTCTTTGGAGATCAAGTCTTTGTCCATTTTTTAAATCAGGTTATTTTGTTGTTGTTGAGTTGTAGGAGTTCTTTATATATTCTGGATATCAATCCCTTATCAGATATATAATTTGCAAATATTTCCTCCTGTTCCATGGGTTGCTTTTTCACTCCTTTTCACTTCTTGTGTCCTTTGGGGCACAAATATTTTTAATTTTTATGAAGTTCAACTTATCTATATTTTCATTTGTTTCCTGTGCTTTTGGTGTCATATCCAAGAAACGATTGCCAAATCCACTGTACTGAAGCTTTCTTCCTATGTTTTCTTCTAAAAGTTTTAGGTTACACATTTAGTACTTTGATTTATTTGGAGTTAATTTTTGTATATGATATTAGATTAAGTGTCTAACTAATTTTTGTACATGGTGTTAGCTAAGTGTCTACTAATTTTTTGGTATGTGAATATCCAGTTTTCCCCACACTGTTTGTTAAAATAACTGTCTTTCCCCATTGAATGGTCTTGGCATCCTTGTGGAAAATCATTTGACCATACATGTGAGAGTTTATTTTTGGACTCTATTCTATTCCAGTGTTCTACATGTCTGTCTTTATGCCAGTACCACATTGCTTTGATTATTGTAGCTTTGTTGTAAGTTTTGAAATCAGGAAGTATGAGACCTCCAACTTTGTTCTTCTTTTTCACGATTATTTTGACTATTTGGGTCTTCTAATTTTCTGACAGATGATTTATTATTGCTTTTTAACTTTTAATAATTAAAAGGAAAAATAAATGGTTGGACTTAAAATCTCTTCATTGTAATTGGTAAAATAAATCAACTTTGATGTGAAAATTATTTTTGTAATTTTTTTCGGGGGGGATCAAATTTAAAATTCACTGGTTGATTTATTTTCTTCTGACATTCAGTATGCTTCTGACAACCATCACCACCATATGTTGGTCTGGGTTCAAGGAATGCAAATTATTTTATTTTTTATTCAGAAAATAACAGGAAGATTGGGCTTTTGCTTCTTGGAGAAAAAAACTTCACAAATAAAACATTTAAAAATCCCAGACAGTTGATCTACAGCTAGTGTGCTATTCCCCTCTGCTGTATGAGTTCCCAGAAGACGTTTTTATATTTTGGTAGCCAATATATTGAGGCTGCTAGGTAGCAGAAACCTCAGCAGTCATCATTTCATTATCCAAATGGCATCTGCCCTTTGGCTACTGGTACTAAAAGTATGAATAATAAGCACAGACCAGATCTCAGCACTATAACCCAAAGTGAGTTTGCTTCTGAGACAAAATAGACTGAATCGTTGTGTTTACTTTTCAGAGGCTTCAGCCCAATGATATATAAATACACTGAAATAAAGACACTACTGAGTCCTCATAAAATTCTGTGTTTGCTTCTATAAATGTCCTTCTCGAGCAAGGTCTATTTGGTGCTGAAGGTAGTGTCTGAGTGTTGGGGCTTTCTGTCTACTCTTAAGAAGATTAATTGTTGCACTGCCAAAAGGTGAGTTTCAGCAGGGGTTTGCCATTGGCTCCTATATTCTATGACTCAAGTTTTTTGGAAGGACTCAATACCCCTCAGTTCCTGGCTCTCAACTCCCACTGTTGCTGTAATTCATTTGGTCCATCTTTTTACATTTTAATCAACCCTTCCACAATGATCACAATAGCCTGCGATAAAATCACTGCTAAACATTAACCTATGAGTTCCCAGAGCAGCATTTTGGGTGAGTTGTAATTGATTTATAGTTTCTGAATTAATTTAGCAAGATTCCTCGCCTTATGGAAATCAGCCAGGTAATTAGATATTTTAAGAGTAGAAATATTTTTTCCATTATTTGAGTGTCTTTATCAACTCTCTTATTTGCTACCTCCTTCAACCTGTGTTTTTCACACCACTTTTTATCATTGTTTATTTCTACATTGTGTTTTTTTATGTAAAACAATTCCTAGGAAGCCAGGCCACATCACTTTTTCCTCTGAGTGACACATTTCTGTGCTTTGGCTCTGATGCACAAGAGAACCCCTTGGCACCATGTTTGTAGCTGGCTGGACTTAAGAGTTCCCTTTCTTAGGAACTGTGCAAGTTGCAGGAATGACACGAATAGGGGCTGGGAGAACAATATTCCTATTTTCATCTGCATGAAAGCCTAAACCGGCTCTCACAGGACAGTGAATTAATCTGTAGTCCACAGTTTCAGAGGCTTTTAAAATTTTATCAGCAGAGCCACCATCTGTTCTGGATGGCAAGTGCCTATCGATCATTTGAACAGTTCTATTTTGTTAAGTGGCAAATTTATAAAGGTCATTTCTTGGATTAGGATATCACATTGATACCATTCGTTAAAGGAGATTCTGAGTGACTGTTGTGTCCCTTTGAATGCTCGGACTTTTTCAGTAGCATAGAGTAGCCCAGGAGAGCGTATACAATACAAATGTAAAATTCTGTTCTGCCCGTCCACCACTACGTTCCCATGGCTACCAGGCCAATCTCCTTCCTCCAGTCAGTTCATGGGACACAACCAGTAGCAAGACCTGAGGTTAATTAAGGGGAATTTCAATTTTTATCCAACCTTGACACCTTTCCCCGACCTCCATTCATTTTATATGTGGGTCTTTAAAAATTTTTCTTTATTTA
>NW_012154507.1:6833641-6844417 GCF_000956105.1 Propithecus coquereli | reverse complement strand
TAGCCCAGGCAACACAGTGAGACTCTGTCTCAAAAAAAAAAAACAAAAACAAAAAACCATTTTCCTTAAGCATAAGGTAATCCTTTAATCTTTTTTGTTTGTTTCTATTTAAGGTCCAGGTACAGGTGTCACTCAGTATCCATGGAGGATTGGTTCCAGGACTCTCTGCAAATACCAAAATCCATGGATGTTTAAGTTCCTGATATAAATGGTGTTGTATTTTCGTATAACCTAAGAACATCCTCCTGTGTACTTTAAATCATCTCTAGATTACTTATAATGCCTAATACAATGTAAATTCTGTATAGTTATTATATTTTTCAGAGAATAATTACAAGAAAAAAAGTCTGTACATGTTCAGTACAGACACTTTTTTTCCCCAAATATTTTCAATCCTTCATTGGTATAATTCACGGATGCAGAACTCACAGACATGGAGGGCTGACTGTACCTTTAAGAAGCAAGCTTGAAGAATTTGTTCTCTATGGGTACTTTTGGTTGAGGTGGGGTCTTGTTTCTATGTGTCCCATCATCTCCTGAAGCACAATGACCAACTGATGCTTTGAATTGACTCATGTGTGAGTTAAAAGGTGTAGTGCGCTGGCTGTTAGATTTGTCTGGTAAAATAAAAAATACTCCTGTTTTTTCCTAAAGTAGAATGTTATCTACCATATTGTTGTTACATTCATTGAAACTTAGAGGCATTTAAATTAAAGAAGAACATTTAAAATTTCTCACATGCCACCATTTTCCCACATGGTTTCAGGCAAATATTTTTCTCATTCTCTTGACACCACGCTCTCTGTACTAATGTTATTAACTTACCCACCCTGGCAACCCATCATTTCAGAGACAAGTCTGAAGCTTTGAGTTTTTAATCAAGAAAAGGATCATTTAGCCCTATTAAATAAATAAAACATGCACCTGTTTTGAGGAAGACTTGAGATTTTAACAGTAAAGCTGTGAACCTTCTATTCCAGAAGTGTGAATGTCACCAACAGCCGCATCAATAAACATTGAGTGGAATATGCAAAGCATGCTCTTAGTGTATAGAGTACTTATCCTTGCACGAGAAGTTAATGAAGGAAGAAATACAAGGCATTTAAAGAGATAAGCATATTTACTGGTGCAGTCCCACCCACAAAGGAGAACATTTACCATTGATGGTGCGTCACAATAAAAGTGATGCAATATGGTGTTCTGTAGGATATGAGGTGCAGTAGGTATAGTGGATTACTCCACCATCTTCAAAGTATGAGTTAGGTGCCTTTTGCAGGTAAGGAGTGTCACCCATATGTGGTTTAGGCAAACGGCCTTAAAGAAGTTCTGAGACTGCCCTTCACTGTCATTGCCAAAGTGAGTGGGGGTTTTCAAGGGTATGTCCCCTAACATAGGGGAACCCCAGTTGTGTGTGGTAGCTTCCTGGTGATTCCATGGGCCCCGGGCACTCAATCCCATACAGACTATCTGTGACTTGCTCCTACAGGGTGGGAAGCAGAGGGCCACACACTTTTCCAAATGAAACTCTGAAAGAATTCCTTATTAATTATGGGCTTGTAATCAATCATAATTGTGGCTAAGTGATTAGAGTTGGCCCCTACAGACTTCTGCGGAGGGTGGTTGAAGGTTTCAAGTTGTTCTACTGTGTCTACGTTTTCCAAATGTCTTCATTGTAATGGACTAACTGAACTCTTTGCCATTAGTTTTATTGGGATTGAGCAGGTTATTGGCTTGAATTTGTTGGTTTTTTTTTTCTAGTAATGGCTATAACTAGTCAAGTCATATCCAATTATTTTTAAATTCCTTCCTCCCTTCCTTCTTTCCTTCCTTCCTCCCTCCCTCCCTTCCTTTCATTTTCTCTCCCTCTCACTTGAATCAAAAAATTATTTGCCTGTTATGAAGCAATGGCAAAATAGCTGAAGTAATAAGCAGGTCACAAGCCAATAATATTCACAATGTAAATGTGTACTTTTAAGGATAAGGCCCTATAATTAATTTTTTGCAAACATAATGGGATCATAACAGGCAATACATGGGAAATAATAACAAAGATAATGATGAAAATAATAGTAATGATTCTAACAAAACCCAGTGGTACACTAGGACTCAAAATCAAGCATTCTAGATAATCATAATTGGCACATGAAGGCTCTCTGTAAATACGAAGGCTCTACAACACAGGAAGCTTCATCATTATCCCTCAGCAACCTTGCTGAGTCATTTTGTCGGTATGTGAAATTTACCAACCGCATATAGAAATTAAAGATTAGATTTTTCTTCTAGAATCATTTGGAATAACTATCACATCTTTTTCTTTCAGAGGACCTTAGAATTGAAAGGTAACCAAGAAGATATATATCACCTTGTCCTATTCAATGTATAAATGCTTTCTAAAATATTAGAGAAAGAGCACCTTTAAGGTGATTTCAGAATTACTTCAAATTCTGAATGTTACATAGGCAAAAATAATTTTCAGATATTTCTTTGGCTTACCAAAAGAAAATGAAAATTTTCTGAAGAAAAGCATAGATCTCACTAATGACAGATTTTAAGTTAAGTGTCACAAATTCCCTGTGATGATCACAGATAGTGAGGAAATTTTAGGGCTTTATGCAGGTAGGGAAGACCTCGGAAGGATGTTAACACATCATAGAGATAAGGACAAAAAACCCTGGGGATCTAGTTTACTCTGCCGATTGTTGGAACGTCGCACAAGTAGTTCCAGATATGAGTTAGTAATATTTCTTGGAAGCTTAAAAACACTTTCCCTCCAGTAGCTTGCTGACATTTTTGGCTCCCAGCATTTTTTCAAACCACAGAATAGTATTACCTATAATTTACATTTCAAACAGTTTTCCTAAAATATGACCACATCTGCATGTGTCTCCAAGCCTTTTTGCTTTCTTAGCTTTTAAAAGTAGCTCACCCAACTTTGTGAACTATTTCACAGAATGTTCAATTATAAACGGAGGCCACTAAAGAATCTCTCAGATTCAGAGATAATAACACCAGTGTGTGGGCTAATCCTACACCATGAGCTACGGTATTACGGAATACAATCCCCTGGAAACACTTTTTCGGTGTGTGGAATGGAACTGTATTTCCCATTATTCTCTCTCAATGATAACAACAATAATAATAGCTAATATAGATTGAGGACTGTGCCGAGCACTTCACAGTGTCCTGTAAGGTACCACTCTGGCCTTATTTTACACACGGATGAAATCAACTGAGCCACAGACTTGCCCAAGGTGGGAGACTTAGTAAGTGACAAAGTGTGTCCTCTTACCCTGGTCTCTATAACACAGAATCTGGGCTCTTCACCACTCAGCTCCATCTTGCCTCAGAAGCAGAGCTATCACATCTGTTCAAGCAATCAATGCTTTCAGAGAGGGACATGAGCAGATTACAAAGACTGCGTAAATATACACTTGCTTTCCAGCATCCCTGGCCTTTTGGACTGCTCGAGGAGAGAAGTTGCCAGGAAAACGCACACACAACTCCGCTCTTTGTCAGCAAAAAGCAGGCCCCAGAGAACTCGGCCAAAGGGAAGCGGAAGAACATAAGATTACCCCTGCGGGACAGTGAATGATGGCTTAGCCAACAAAGACAGAAAGAAGTACTGTGCTTGGCAAGTGATGTCTATAAAAGGCCAGTCTTTTCTCATAAATCTGAGTAGCAACGAAAGTGACAAGAAAGGGAAAAGGCAGGGGGAGAGAAGGGGGAGGGAGCCATGGAGGCCCGTATCAGTGGTCATGGCGGCAGCAGCATTGGTGGCTGTTTTTAGAAGCAGTGACGGACACAATCAGCTCAAAACAGCAGAGAAACAAATCGCTCAGGACAGAAGACAGAACAGCTTTGCTGCTGTGAGGGACAACCAGCCACTTGTCTCTGGTTTCTGCAGTCCTGGGGCAGGGAACACCAGCCTGGGCAGGGTGCAGTGAGGACAGGCAGCTGCCTCTGCTCAGCAGTCCCCAGCGCATCCACGTGCCCTGGCAGGACAGCCCAGCCAGCGCAGGTGGATGGGAAAAGGACAAAGTCACGGGTTGTGGTGTCTGGTGGTGCCTTAAGGCCACTCCTGTGCAATCTACATCTGTACCCACAGCATAGTCCCTAACTGATTTTCACAATCCTGTCCTGCAAAGGTAGCACTAAGCAGGAGGGCATGGGAGCCTCTCGTGCTTTCTGCCGCCTTTGATAGGGATAAATGATGCATTCTTATTCTTTGATTCCCTCTTCCCTCCGGATTGCTGCCCTCATTGCTGTCTCTCCATATGGAAAACCTGGAGTTGCAACAATAGTCACCTACCACAAGCTATCCACCATGCTTTGTTTTAAAACTGTGAGGACAGTATTTCCAATTTTTTTTTTAAAGACAGGGTCTTGCTATGCTGCTCAGGCTGGAGTGCAGTGGTGCAGGTGATCATCGCTCACTGCAACCTTGAACTCCTGGCCTCAAGCGATCCTCCCTCCTCAGCCTCCCAAAGTGCTGGGATTACAGGCATGCGCCATCACACCGGGCCCATTTGTAATGTTTTGAAAAAGAGATTTCCATTAAGAAAAGGTTACAATTTTATGTCTAAGTCCTTAAACAGTTGCTCCACTATTTAGCAGGGAAGGTCCTAGCTGTCCAGTTCATTTCCCAAAGACATCTGCAGTTTTATTTTACACAGCTCTATGTGATTCCAGTGATATTTTGAGGACTGTTATAACAATAAAAGTTCTGGGTTTCTGAAGGGTGCTGAAATTGAAGGACTACAGTGACAATCTTTTAGTCATGTTAGAGCAGGTGATGGAAACAAAATATCCATTGTTCCTCAGGCCTAAGTGGATGGAGCAAGACCACAGTGTACACTGCTGATCACTGTCTTCTCCCCTGACAGCTTAGCTGATTTTTGCACGCAAGAATGTAAGCAAAGAGGCCAGTAACACACCTCCTGCAGTTTGGGCTATTCAGATGCCAGCTCTTTTATGAGGTGCTCTGTGACCCTTTCAGTTGCAAGTAATTTTGCTCTCCTAACAACTTCTATGGCATTGGCCACCTTTCTCCTGGAAGCTCACTCTCTACCCATGTTGGAGTCATTTGTGGGCATGGCTTGTCTCTTCCACTGAAGTGAAAGCCCCATAAGGGCAGGATTCCTCCTGAGTCACCCCCATGTCCCACCCTCTCCCGGATCCCTGCCCAGCACTCTGAGCCTACGGCCAGACATCATTCTCCCTCCACCCCAATCCCAGGCCAACACTGCACACCCACCCACCACCCACTGGCAGCCACCCTGAGGCTTCCTGATTGGCCCTCGGCGGATTGCCCCCTGCTGGATTCCCTTCTGCCTCGCTGGTCTCATCCACCCACCCTGCTCTCACATCTCGCGGCCCTGCTCCAGAGGGGCAATGGACGGGATATCAGATGTCTCCAGGAGGACCAGCCCCGCCAAGAGGGTCCCATACCTGTAGCCAATTGATCCTACCTTGTGGTGACAAAAGCCCATACAGCTGTCCAATTGTAAAGTTCACTTCAGAAGTTACTACAAATCTTGTTTTTTGCTATTTCCCAATTCAAAAATGCACTTTTGCCTCTGTATGGCCACTCTATCTAAACTTTCAATCCCCATCCCCCGTACTCACCATCCCCTTTTCCTGCCTTTTTAATTGTATTTTTCTTGGCACTTTTTACTAACATACTGCACATTTTATTCGTTATTGTGGTTAGAACATCCCCTCCAAAATGCACTTTGGAATTTAATTGCTACTGAAACGGTATTAAGAGGAGTATGTAAGAGGTGATCTGGCCATGAGGACTCTGCCCTCACAGGATTAATGCTGTATGTTGGAGTGGGTTAGTCATTGTGGGGGTGGGATCCTGACAAAATGATGAAGTTCAGCCCCCGTCCCCTCTGTTTCCCATGCTCACTTGCCCTTCTGCCCTCCACCACAGGATGACACAGCACGAAGGCCCTCACCAGATGCCAGTGCCATGTTCCTGGATTTCATAGCCTCCAGAATCGTGAGCCAGTAAACTTCTATTGTTTATAATTACCCAGTCTGCAGTATTGTGTTATAGCAACATAAAATGAATTAAGCCACTTATGTTGCTTGCTGTTTATCCCTCCTGGTAGAATACAAGCCCATGAAGGCAGGGATTTTTATTTATTTATTATTCTTGCACCCACAGCAGTATCTGGTCCAGAGGAGTCACGCAACGAACACTGGTTAGGTAAATGAAGGAGTAAGTAGTGAATGAAGGGATGTGACAGCTCCCTTCTGGCTGGGCCACTGGCTACTCATGCCTGTGCGCGTCCTCCCCTCCTGCCCAGAGGAGGGAAGTCTCCCAGTCTGCCTGTCAGGGCCCCTGGAGCCAGGCTCCTTGGCTTTCTGCTCTCCCCACCACGCAGCACTCACCTTCAGCTTGTGCTCATGTTCCTTGTTGACACGGGCTAGCAGCTGGGCTTTCCTTCTGTTTAGGGCATCGATGAGGGCGTCACACTGGGCCACCAGGCAGGCTTCGAACTCCACACTGTTCTCCTGTGTGATAGAGCACATTTCTCAGCTGTGAGGTGCTGGGTGTCTTGGGTTGCCAGAGAGAACAGAGCTCCCTCATGCATGTGTGGGGTAGAAATCCCTGCTGAAGGGAATGAAAAGGAACTCTGTCCACAATATGTACATTTGGTATTTTTTTAAATAACTGGATAAACTTTATTCTACAGTGATAGTGTTTTGTTTTAAATTTAGATTGAAAAGGATATTTATCACTTAAGTTTATTTTTATCAAAAGAGAATCAGCTCCACAATTTAAATTATATTAAGTGAAATAAAGCTTTAGTGTGTAGAGTTGGACACGAATCCTTTCGAGGTACATGTATGTAGGGTGAAAGATGACCTTCAGAAAGGCAGCCAGGAGGCAGTGGGGTACTGTCGAGGCACCAGAGACAGGAATCAGTAAATCCAAGGGAAAAAAGAAGAAAGAGGATGGCAATGGTCTTCAATATTAAACAATAATCCAATGATAACAGAAGTTTCTAAGATATAGGAATAATGGGCAAAAGTACTTGCCCCTTTCACTAAGGAAAGCCAATAGTGAACTGCAGTAGGCAGTTAAGAACCATCAATGCTTCTAATAGTCATCAACCTGCTGTAAAAATCGGACGTGAACCAACAGCTTGTGGGGCAAAGGCAACTACATACTAAATGAATTATAGCTTCTCCATGATGTTTAAATTAAATGCTGGCTATAACATTTTTATGTGATTTAAATCTATACATGCCATAGATATTTCTTTTAAGAAATTCTCTCACTGCATTATAAACATTTATTAAAGATAATCTTTTCAATGAGGTACATATATAATTTTGATTCTTAAACCATAATCTGAAAAAAATGTAATTTATAGCATATGAAAGCTAAATACTCACATATGCATTAACAGCACTTAAAAAACAGCACCCTATTGAGGAAACTATAAAATTTGGGGGCTGGCAAGGAAGGAACAACTTAGCCTATCAAATTTTAATTTATTCCCAAAGTCATAAAGAACTGTATCTCTTTATATAATACTCAACTGATAGGTAGTTGGTAACCGTTCTCAAATTGAAGGTCTTCGTATAAGGTACACATTAGTTATTGCTTGAGCAATGGCTTCTACACATGTAAATTTAAGTGTGTGTGGGGGGGAACCGTGTCCTTACAGGCTCTGTCACTGATTTCGAGCAGAAAGAAAGCTTTGCTCTGATGAAGTGGCCAGGGCAGAGGCAAGCCTGGGGCTGCACATTTTATGCCAGCAAAACCAAAGAAAGGACTGATTGATAAATTCTTGCTTGGGAAAACAGAAGGAAGTACACAAAACGGTTAGGTTGTCAGGGAATCAAAAGTTTTAACATAGGCATGCATGCCAAAAAAAAGAAAAAAAGGCAAAGAAGTCACTATGTAATGCTTTGAAAGGCTGGCTTACATTTAAAAATCCATTTTTGCTTTGACATGGGTTAAATATTAACTTAGAAAGCCAATTTATTGTAGGCCAGAGCTAAGGTTATTTCTGTGAGGCAAACCTCAAAACATAAGAATGCCAAACAGTGCAGAGGGTCATTACTTTAGCATCTCATGCAGTTTATGTCTTTTCCCTTTCAGCTACAGTGGAGAATTCATGAGCTCTCAAATGTAGGTTGAACTGCTGGTCATTGTGTCCAGATGAAGCAATGTGAACTTATAATCCCTAGGGGATCATGGTTGAGAAATATTACGTATGTAAGTGGAGGAGAAGCATTATTATGGATCAAGAAGGAAGAAGGGAAGGACAAAAGGAAAGGAAGGAAGAAAAGAAGGAAGGAAAGAAAGAAAAGAAGGAAGAAAGAAAAAAAAGAGAAAATGTGACTTGTTACCATTAAATAAGATATACTTGTCAGAAGGTGCTTTGGGAACCTATAGGGTTTAAAAAACTTTGTAATAATGACCCTGAATTCACAAAGAAATAGGCCTCTTTCTGAATATTCAGTAGTAGAGAATTAGGATCTCCACTTGGAAAACCAGGCTGTGTTTCCGGCTTGTTGGCAAAAGGTAACCACTCGAGAAGAGATATGTTTGAAGTTGATCTGTATGTATGTTTGTATGTATAGAAGAGATACAGCATAAAAAAATAAATAGGAATTTTTCCACAACACATAAAATTCAAGAGAAGAAACAAACTCCCCCACTACATAGTTACACATTAACCCACGGGGTTTCCTGCGTGTCCCAGCTGATGCCAATACCTGAATCTGCTGGACCATGTTGCGAAGCTGTACCAGAAACTCCTTGGCTTCTTTGGCCCTGTCTGACAGTCCGTTCAGCGCCTGGGAGAGCTGGCTCTGCAAAGACAAAGGCAGAAACCATGGAGCTGTAATCACAAAGCCACACAGGGTTGTTTTCATCAAAACCCAAAGTCAGAGTGTCATAAGCCTCCTCAGATTCCTCTTGTCTGAGGTTGGGCCGTTTAGCTGACATTTGTACATGTGGATTCTGGTAACAGTGGTGCCCAAACTCCTTGGGCTCCGGAGTAGTTTCTCCTGTGAAGTGGTGAAAACTTCTAGCCAGGCAGCCAAAGGCCCTCACCAGCTGATATCTACCTAGAATTTCCTCATTTCATTAATTAATTGATAATTTATTTAATACCTATTATTTACTAAGGACTAACAAAACAGAACAAGTCAGATAATCTGATTATTGTCAACTTTACTTAGCCCAAAAGGCTACTGGTCTGGGATTGGAGCTGAAAGAATGAAGAGCGTGAGAACAGGATGAAGGAAGGAAGGAAGGATTAGGTTCCACTGCCCAGCTTCTCCCGAGTGCAGCCCTGCTGCCCAACTCCTCTCCACGCTAGCCTCCTACACCAAGGTTTACTCTCTCTCCGGCCTCCACACCACCCCTTCCATATGCGGGTGCGATTCTGCTGGGGAGACAGGTGTCTAGCTAGGCACTGCTGTCCCAACCTCCCTGCCTGCTGGGGAGGCCATGGCACGCACTGCTGATCTATGAGATCTAAGTGGAAACGTGCTGGGGATGAGAGGGGTCTGAGGAAGCTTTGGCTTTTCTGCTGATGTGGGACTGGTGGTGGCTGGTGCAGCCTTTCCCCTTTGGCCCCCTGACTTTATGATGGATGGGATGTCTTCTGACTCACATGAGAAGGCCCTCAGGATATGGGCGGAGAGGTGGGAAGAGAGGGAACCTGGGTTCTGATGGCATCTTTGAGCAGCTGAGCCAGCACCTACCACCAGGCTTCTTGTTAGTACCTGTTCTGGAATTTTCCATGGCTTGCAGTCATTATCATTATACTTGATACAAAACTCCTTCTCCTAGCAGCCCGGACTTACCATTCCATCCCTCACAGAGACAGACTCCCTTTTCTGCACCACCTTCTTTGGAAACTAAAGCCCATTCTCCTCCCTGCCAACACAATGCTTCATCTACTCTTTCCTTTTAGTAAAAGGAAGGAATCCTAAAATTATATCTCTTGGTCTTGGGAATGTTTTTCTTTTATATTTGCTTTATTAAATACAAAGTTGAGCACTGACTCTCTTTAAAAATGCTTGGTGGAAACAATGTGGGATAACAGAAAGAACATAGGCTTTGAAAGAGTTCAAATTCTGGCTCTGTCCCTTGCTAAGTGTGACCTTGAGAAAGTTACCTCTGCCTGAATTACTCCAGTGGAAAAAATGGGAAGAATAACAATGCTTGGTAGTTAGATTATTGTGAGAGTTGACTGCACGAACCCATGTGAAAGATCCTGCTAGCAAATGGTAGTGGTTAAGGGAATTATTCTGAATTCATAAATGCTGCCATTACTGGCTGTTCAACCCTTTGTAATAAATAGTTTTACTTCATCCATAAAATAAGAAGAATAATACTATTCTTGGGTGTTATGGGCATTGCACGAGATACACCTAAAGCCCAGAACCCGGCTGGTGCATGATGCATGCTTAATAAATGTTGGCTGTCATTGACTCATTCTCTCTCTTCATTCCCGCTCACAAACACCTGCTGACTGCAGGGATTCGCAGGACAGATTCCTGGAGCAGGATCTGTTGGAGAATATCCTTGATCACTTGTATGTTGCTCTATGTACTCAGACTCCAGGGGGCTGCACCAACACAACTGTGTAAGAAAAAGCACAAAGTGAGTCTACAGTTGCAAAAGGCCTACTCAACTCTTTATGACTAAGTTCTAGCTGCAACATTAATGGGGGTAAAAGTTTCTGCTCAAGAACTATTTCTAGGAGCCCAGTGGATAAAGGTGGGGGCGGGGGTGGA
>NW_012154507.1:6813490-6833591 GCF_000956105.1 Propithecus coquereli | reverse complement strand
CTTTTCCACGGTTGTGTCCCCGAAGCACATGGTCTTTTCCGCGTAGACACTGAGTGAAGGTTTGAAGGATGGAGAGAGTGGAGTGGAGTGGGGTGGGGTGGCGGGGAGGGTCTCATTTGGAAACACAGGCAGTAAAATAAGAGACACATTTTAAAGAAGACTTCTTTTTTTCATTGTTACTTTTGAACTCATATCTTTTTTTTTTTTTTTCCTGAATGAGTAAAAAATCTGCTAGGCTATCACAGTTTTCTTCCTCTTTTTATTATAACCTATTCTTAGTAAGCACACAGAGGTTTGAACACAGAAGCCAAATTCCTTTGGCTGCAGAGAAGTGAAGCTACCTGATTTCTTGTACTCCAAACCCTGCAATTAATTCTGTCTGTATCATGTAAGTCAGAGATCAGGGGCTGCTATATACTTAGAAAAAAATTACTCAGGAATAGACAAAGAGTGCTGGCCTCATCCAGGATTTTATATGGCAAAGCAGTAACTGAACTGCAAAAATCAATTTATTTCCAGATTTCCTCTCTTTGTGTCTACGTTCAGTCCCAAGAATGCCTTCTACCTGGCCAGTGATTGTTCTGGTATTTGATAAACAACTGCATTAGAAGATAAAGATCTAGAAATCTTTCTCTTAAGCTTTATCCACTTATATAAATTGTGCAGGAGACAATAAAAAACGCTGGAAAAGTATTTATCCCAAGAAAGTGCTCTTATTGTAAAAATTTATCTGTGCATTGCTTTTATAAGGTAGTCTTTTGATCACATTTATAAGCTATATCTAATGTAGAAGAACATTATTATTGATTTTGTTTCCCAACAGCATTTAAATTCCTGCTGTGTGCTAACAGAGATGTTCTGTATTCAGGACCAGAGAGCAGCCCTGTAAATTTATGACCAGAATACTGAAGTTGCAAATGTGTTGTGTTTGTTTTCAGCACGAAATCTCTGGCTCGACATGCAGTCATTAGAAGGAGAAAGGTATGGTTCTAAAAGCTGTTTAAAATGCCTAAGCAATGGGATTCAGATTTCTTGAACATTTGTTTTCTAATTTATCAAAAAGGGGTCATGATCTGAAAGTGAATGAGACGGGAAAATGATGCAGCCGCCCAGCACTGACAGCTCTTCCCTTAAGTTGTTCTCGCATGCTGGGAATAACCACGGTCTCCTGAAGACGGCAAGCTGTTCCTCCTTCCCTCCTTATGTGGCTTTCCCCTCCGCCTTCCACCCTCGCCTCGGCTCCCCTTGCCTCCCTAGGAGAGATCAGGAGCTCCACCTGGGAGCGACTGTGGCAGATGTTTCAGAATCTATTTCTGGTGCTCAGCGAACAGGTAACGGAATTGAATCCAGCCTGACCAACCCCGACTTGCCCGAGCTTTCACCCAAGCTGCTGGGCATGCCCAGACCAAAGACAGTATCTCCTTTCCTTTCCCATTGTAAATATCACTGACGTGCCATTTTCCCCTCTATTTACTGTGAGCATTGGATGAGGACAAACTGGGACAAATGAAAGGAAGCGTTCTGGCTGTCTGGGATCTGAAGTTACAGGCACCAGCTGGGTCAAAAGGGTCAGCCAAAGAATTGGTACACAACAGATGAGGCGGCAAACAAGCCAAGGCAGCTTGATGGCCCAGAAAATGACCTTACTGCCTCCCTGTGCATCGCCCAGCCTGGGAACCAAAGCCAACTCCACCTCCTTCCCCGGGTCTAAGTCAGCAGGAAAGTGACCACTGATGCAATGGGATTCTGAAGGAAGCCCTGCTCCCTTCCCCCCAGGAGAATGACAGTTTTTCTGATGAAATACTGATTTTTGAGTCACATTACTGACATTGTACTATTAAAAGGTAAAAGAAATTCTAATAGTTACAACATATTGGTCATTTCTCATGAGCCAGGAACTCTGATGGGTGCTTTCAGTGTAAATCCTATTTAATCCCAATCACCCCTCTGCTATTTTGCAGAGGCACAGAAAAAATACACCTGCATGAAGGTTTTACCAAAGAGCCAGAACACAAACCCTTGTCTGATACCAAAGTCATGCTCTTTGCTCCAGCCACCCAAAGAAAGAATTCTCTCACCCTTGCAGAAAGGCACAGAACAACCCACAGTGAGAGCGTGTAAAACCAGAGAAGGTGAGCGGATGAGGGAATTATGATTGATTATGAGGTGATTTGATTATACTTAACAGTCAGATGGTAATATGGCAACTACAGCATGACTAGTTTAACCTACGAAATGTTCAACTTCTGTTTCTTGCGTCAAGTTTTTTGGTGAATTTGAAAAAGAACCCTGTCAGAGAGGAGTCTCATGGCAGAGGGGAAGATGCTTTGGACTGAAGTCCAATGCTGCTTTACCAATGTTTGGCCTGAGATCTTGGGCAAAGATTGGGCTGAGTGGGGAAATGAGGTAACGGAATGAGAATTCACTGAGTGACTAGTGACTTGCGGAACCATCAAGCTGAGCTGCCCAAGGAACCTGATTCTCCTTGTAGGCAAAATTTCTGTTCTTCCTACCTGAACCTTTCCTGCCTGCAAGAAGGGATCTCGTCTCTGGTTTCTCTGGTGGTGGAAGATCCTGGATCTACCCCAACTCCAGCTCACAATAGTCACATGGGCAGGAATTCTCAGAGGCCAGCCTGCCTGGAGATGCCAACCTGGCTCTAGGCCCAGCAAAAAAATACAGGGTTGTGATCCACAAAATGAGCAGCTGGGACTGGGAATTGAAGCACACAGCCTAGGGACAAGGGGTTTGTGTGTGAGTATGTGTATGTGTATGAGCGTGAGCGAGTGAGTATATGCATGTGAGTGTGTGAAAGTGTGTGTGTAAGAATGCGTGTGTGTATGTGATTGTGTGTGTGTGTGTGAGACATCTCATCAGTGGAGCATGGGGAGGCTCTTGGCTTGGGGAGAGGCTGGTGTCGGAGGGGACTTATGGATAGGCAACTGGTCCATTAAACTGAGGCTTATTGCTAACTGCTTGTGACAACTCCTTGACCAAGCTCAAGCCAGGCTCCTCCGAGCCCTCTTCTCCACCAGGCCTCAGCCTTGGCCTGTAAAGACTTGAACAAACACTAACACAGTTTCTAACAGCTCAAGGCTGAATCCCTAAGATGAGCCTAGACCCCTTTAAAGTGCCTGTCTGAGAAAGCTCAAGGCTGCCAAAAGAATTTAATGTTTGTTCCATCCAACACCTGAAGACAGAAGCTCTATCTCCCGGTCTCTGTGGGAAGGCAGGAGCTTAACTTCAATAAGCACCAGCTAGCAAACCTAGATGGGTTTCATATAGACCAATCCCTCCTTCCCGATTTTTGTAATTTTGCACTTCATTTTGCACTTCTCTGACTCTAAGTCCCTGCTCCCCTCTCCTTATTCCCTGCCTTTGAAGTGTCCAGTCGCCTCTGTACCAATTGACGCATGTTGGGCTCTTTTCCTTCTTGCAATAGTGTATTATTTACTCAATAACACACTATTGTGTATTAAATTGTGTATTCAAGGACAGATTAAAATCTGTCCTTACCATTTTAACTAGTGTCTGTCTTTATCTTGACAGTTGCTAGCACTGACTCTGACCCAGGGAGAGCTGGCTGCTCCCCAGGCAACGAGCTGGCCCTCCGGCAGGTGCGAGTTTACTTGAAGGCCGTGTGAGGCAGCACATCACTAGTGGTACAGGGTCCCCCACCTGAGCCGGCACGTCTCTCTTATCTTAAACAAATCTCACCATTTTTATTGTGAACCTGACTTTACGAGCTGTGCGGAGGGCAGAAAGGGGAGGGCTCTGTGCATGTTTAATCTAACACACGTTACATATAATCCTCTTTCCTTTTCCTCATTGCTAGATCTGCACACGCAAGCACACAAACATTCACTCCAGAAGCTAAAGCATAATGCCATTTACCTCCTTTTTTTATAACAATTTAAATCCAAATATGCTGTTTCATTCACTCTTTAAACCATAAAAATGTATCAGAAATGCCATTATTCTGTCAGATTGTAGCAACTGAATCAGATAGGGAGGGCAATGGGGACCAATATGGTATTGGAGTTAAGAGGACAGACTTTAAAGTCAGATGAACTAGGGTTTAAATTCTAGCATCTTATTAGTTGTGTGATCATGGACATTTTACCTAATTGCAGTGAGTACTGTGGTACCCCACCCAGAATCCTCTCTTAAAGCCTACGCATCTGTTTCCCAGCTGCTAGGATTATCAGCTGCACTGATTATACTACGAATTGCTGTTGGCCACAGGGAACTAACTGTCTTGCTGAAGGTCAAGCCCCCTTCTGGGGGTGTCCCATGGCCAGGGAATGGCTGGGGCCTCCATGTCTCAATTTCGGGACAACCCTGAAGAGCCATCCCAGTTTCAGAACTCCCAGCAGGATTGGCTGAGACCACTGCATGTCACTTTCTGCCTCTGTTCAATCCTGGCTTCCTCACTTCCTTACAGGTGGGTCTACCAAGGGCACTCAACAACTAACCATCCCTATTCAACGCTCTCAGAGTCTGTGTCCAGGGAACCCAGTTTGCAATATGGGGATAACAGAACCTGCACCATACGACTCTGATGAGGATTATGTGAAGTCACGTATATAAAGTTCTACACAATGCTAGCATGTTATAAAATTCAATAAACAGTACAGGTTGAGTATCCCTAATCCGAAAATCCGAAATCCAAAATGCTCCAAAATCTGAAACTTTTTGAGCACTGACAACATACTCAGAGGAAATGCTCCAATGAGCATTTGGATTTTGGATTTTCAGATTAGAGATGCTCAACTGGTAAGTATAATGAAATATTCCAGAATTCAAAAAAAATCCAAAATCCGAAACACTTCTGGTCCCAAGCATTTCAGATAAGAGATACTCAACTGATATTATTTTTATGCTATGAATAATGTTAAAGTATGTATACATAAGTCATTAAAACACTGCTGTCGTACCATATGTCCCGATTTGGGGTTTGGTCAATTATAATTATTCCAACAGTGGGAGGGATTGTAGTATTGTTCACAACTATTTGCTCCCTCCCCATTTTTGTCAAGTGACTTGCAGTGCCCCCTGTAGATGGAGCATGTGTCCCTGCCCCATTGTCATCCTTGGCCACGTGACTTCCGTTAGCTTAAAGAGGCATTGTGATTTTCTGCTAGCCCTTTTGCTCTTTCTCTTTGTCACATGAATAACTGGTGTGCTGATAAACAGGCTCTCACAAAAACAAAAACCAAATTTTTATTTGTAGTGTTTGCCCATTTCTATGGTGTGAATACATAGTTGATTTTAGGCTGCCAGAGATACGCTGCATGGCCTTCTTCCACCAAACTGAAGATATTTCTATGCGTGAGACACAGAGTTCTCAAACTGGAGGTGCACAGCAACGTGGCAGGTTATTTTCCTGCAAAGAGATAGAAGAGATGCTTTTCACCTCAGGGCATAGCACAAAGAAATTGTCGCCTTACCCAATGTTCGTAGTTTCTTGGGAGAAAATTGATTTGCCAAGTCTCTGTGGCTTTCACATAAAGTGCTGGGAGCAGTGGAAGAATTCCTGCAGCAATTGTTGTGATTGAAGGCATGAAACTTTAATAAAGCGGCAGGGATACAGGCTGTGAAGTCACTATCACTCTGCCCGAGGCTCTGTCAGAGAGCATGCCTTTCTGTGGATATTCTAAACCCTGATATGTGTGGTGTTAGGCAGTTACCAAGTATTCACCACGGAGGATGAAAAATATGCCTTCCTTGGGCTAAGCCTTTGTGTAAACATTAGATTTTACAACCCAGAGTTGGACTACAGAATAGATCTCCTTTTTACACATACTACCTTCTCTTTTTTGGAGGGCCCTAACCAGCAGTCTCTGAGGTCTTTCTAGAAAGCTGTTTTCTCTACAGATCCCTCTGGCTGCCTTTGTGTCCACACTGGGCCACCATGTTCTTCCAGGTGGTATAGCATTCTCCTTTGTCTGATACTATCAGGGAATAGTTTTAAGATAATCAAAGCATATTTGAGATCCATGAATTTTCAGTTCTCTAGATAGAAAATTTCAGTTCTACAAATAAAGATTTTTCACTAAATAATTAAAAACATGTTATTAGGAATATATGTGATAAAGTGAAAAATCAGAGAAATATTTTTCATATAGAAATGGTTTGACTTTGCTCTTTTAGAGACTCAGATATTAGTGCTGAAACAGGATAGACTTCTTATTCATCCCCTAAGTTTCCAGTTAGATCTATATAGTGGGAACAGACAAAAGCTGAACATGCCCATTTCAGAAAAATCAGAAAATAAAAGACTTTAAAAAAAAGAGAAAAACTCCTCAATTGCACCAAAGACACACTCTGAATAGCCTTGATAATAAACTCTTGATGTTTATCCTTTGAAACCCTGTATACATTTATATGCAGATATGCATGTCTTTATACAATTTATATCAACAAAATTGGGGTCATGTTACGTATTCATTGCTGTCTTGAAATCTGCCCTTTTCACTTAATATACTACAAATATTTTCCCATCTGACTAAATACACTACTACCCCCTTTTAATAGCTAATAATACATGGATAACACTTTCTATGTGCGAGGTATTGCTTGCCAAGCTTTATACATATTAACGCATCTTTTTTTCTCAAACAACCTGGCAAGATGGGTACTATTATTATTCAAATTGTTTATAGGTGACAAAATAGGACAAGGAGGGTTAAGTGGTCCGAAGTCACAAATCTGTTAAGAAGAAAAGGGATTCAAACACAGGCAGTGTGGGGCCAGAATTCACTCTGTTAACTGACAAACTGCAGTGTAATTCACTGTATAGGTCTCTGTGATTTATTTAATTAATCTCCTATTTTAGAATATTTATTAATAGTTTGATTCCATCTTGTTACAAAGAGCTGAAATAAAATTCATGTAGTAAATATTTGAACACATTCTTGATTATTCCTGTTTCCAGAAGTGAAATTTCTTGATCAACAAACTTTCAAATTTAGAGGGTTTTTAAAATCGTGTTACCAAAATGCCCCTCTGGGTGGTTGTACAACTTACACCCCCTCTGAAGGTGGTAAGAGTGATTTTTTCTTGTACCACTCTAAATATTATCATTTGTATTTATATAATCTGGTAGGCAAAGAATGGAATCTCTTTTTTTAAAATTTACATTTTAAAATTACCAGTGGAGGGGTGCACGGAGCTTTTTTCAAAAGCTTCTTATTGCCCTATTCCTAGTTAAGGTGTAAGTTGTCATTGGTATCATTTGTAAAGTGCTTAGAAGAGGTCCTGGCACATACAGTGCTACCTAAGTGCTTGTTAAACAAATTCAGTTTTTTCCCACTGCTGATGACTAACTGTTGTCAAGACCAGCTTTGCCACCAAGAATGCCTTAGGGGCCCCAAACTAGAAAACAACCTGGAAAATTCCAGTGGCCTGTTGGAGAGGAAGTTAAAAGTCACGGATTAGTAGTTATGGTCAGAGCCTCTGGTTCATAGAATCTCTATTCTTTAGAATTTAGAGCCATTGTTTTGTGGACAGATACATGTACATGACAGTTTCTAGTAAACATTCAATGGACGTAGAGAAGGATTCTGTAAGAAGAGATAAATAATATAAAGAGATATACATAATATAAACCTCTGTGATACATTCATAAACATAAGTAAACTTGTTAATTGGGTTAATCAGATAACCTATATTCTTGCTTATTATTTGTCTACTTGATCTATTATATTCTCAAATAAGCAAATGATTACATTTTTCACAAGAATTGTGTTTTGATCATGTTCTCCCTTATTTCTAGAAGTTTTTGCTTTATGTAATCTATTGCTTTGTCATTGTAATATATATATGTCTCTATATACACACACACACACACACACACACACACACACACATATATATACAGAGAGAGAGAGATAGAGTGTCTCACTCTGTCACCCAGACTGGAGTGCAGTGGCCAGATCACAGCTCACTGTAACCTCAAACTCCTGGCCTCAAGTGATCTTCCTGCCTCAGCCTCCCAAAGTGCTGGGATTACACGTGTGAGCCACCACGCCCAGCCCTTTGTTGTTTGTTATATCTTCTCTGTGCATTCATTAAACCTTTTAACATTAGATAATATCCTTCTGTGCTTGAACCCCACTTCATCTGACACTATTATACAGTCCCTTGGTATCCATGGCAGATCAGTTCCAGGACCTCCTACAGATACCAAAATCCACGGATGCTCAAATTCCTGACATAAAATGGTGTATTAATAGTATTTGTGTATAACCTATGCATATCCTCCCATATGCTTTAATCATCTCTAGATTACTTATAATAACTAATATAATGTAAAAGCTACGTAAGTATTAGTAACTGTTATACCATATTATTTAGGGAATAATGACAAGGAAAAAAGTCTGTATATGTTCAGTACAGGTGCAATTTTTTTCCGAATATTTCTGATCCACAGTTGGTTGAATACATGGATGTGGAACCCACTGATACAGAGGGATGACTGTATATCCTCTTCTCCCCACCATCTCTCTCTTTATGGTATAACTTTGCCCATCCTTTATTTTAAAACTAGATGTGTTTTTAGCTTAATTTATAGTTTTTTTCCCTTATAGGGAAATTTGGGATATCTACATTTATTATGTTAATTAATATAGTTGGCTTTATTTCATCTACATTGTATATTTTCTAGTTGTAGTAAACCAATTTATTTCCTTTTTAACTTTTATGGCTTCATCACGTTTATTTTAATAGCTTAATCCCACTCACCAATTAATTTGGATATTTTGCTATGCTTCTCCATTTTGCAAGCTGTTACCTTCCCATTTTTCATCACATGTAAACCAAGATCTATCCATTACTAAATCAAAATTAAGTAACTTTGATTCCCCACAACCCCACTACATTCTTTCAAATGCTTTACTTAATGTTTACTGTCTCTTGGAAATTAAGAAACACCACTTTAAATAATTCCTGGATCAAAGAGGAAATTAAACTAAATTTATAAATTATCTAGATATTAATGAGGAAAGCCACTTTATAAAAGTGTATTGCATTTTTATATGATGCTGTGGGTTAGCTAGGAAACCCAAGCACCCTTTATATAACATTGTTCCCACTAGAAACACTCAAGCGCTTACATCCAGGATGGCTCTGGCAGACTGTTCGTAAGTTCCGAACCTTCGGTAACTTCAGAGTGTCTTTATTCCAGTATTAAGTTATAAACTGCATGGCAAGATACAGGGTCTCTCTGGCTCTTTTTTTAAAAAAATGTTTTTTACAACATCAAAGAATAGCTCACAGCTAAGCAACCCCTGTATCTAAGATTAAAGCAAAAGTTTCCTTTAAACTTTACTGGACGACAAAAACAACCAGCAGGGTTACCATCCATTCCTTAGCCTGCAGGCCACCTTGGGTGGGATAAAAGCCACACTTGTCTTACCTGCACCATCAAGCATCATTGATAAATGTTCACTTCAAGGGAGCACCTGTGGCTCAGCAGGCTCACCAAGAGGAGGACTGAGCCAGTGGAATGAGGGTGACCAGGTTCAATCACCCAGGCATTGACTCCGCTTCCTGATGCAGTAGGCAGAATAATGACCTCCAAAATGTCCATGTCCTAATCCCCAGAATCTGTGAATATGTCACCTCTCATGACAAAAGGAATTTTGCAGATACGATTAAAGTTACAGACCTTGAGATGGAGAGATTATCCTGGATTAACTGGGTGGGCCCTATTTAATCACATGAGTCCTTAAAAGCTGAGGACCTTTCCAGGTTATAGTCAATGAGAGAGAGATATGACTACAAAAGGAGGATCAGAGAGAAGCCACATTGCTGCTGGCTTTGAAGATGGTGGAAGGAGCCAAGGTAGCCTCCGGAAGCTGGAAAGGGCAAGGAAATGGATTCTCCCCTAGAGCATCCAGAAGGGAACTCAGCCCTGTTTGTTGGACTTCTGACTAACGGGATTATAAAATAAAAAAATCTGTGCTGTTTTAAGTCACTAAGTTTTTGGTAATTTTTCATGACAGCAATAGAAACCTAATATACCTGAGAGGGCTGTCAGTTGAGAGCTGGACGCTTATTACTACCTTTGGCAATGGCCAGCCTGCTTCACCTTATATTTTGTAAATCTGTTCAGCATTTCCTGCTCTCCCTTTGAGCTGGAGGCCTTAGATGAAAAGCAAAATGGCCACAAAGAATTAAAAGAACCTGGCCCGTTGCAACTTGTGGACACATTTCAAAGTTAAGTTAAGAAACAAGAATTGGCTATTCAGCTCTTTTCATCTACTTGTATTTGAGGCATCTGATCTCCTAATAAACTAGAAATTCTGTGAGATTGAGTTGGCTCAACAGCCCCTCTGGCTAATCACCACGGGGGAGGCTTCCCCATCAGTCTGGACTCAGCCACTGACTTGCAATGACTTCTTAAAAGTAGGGATGGGGTGGATTTTACGGCCCTTCAGAACAAGTAAGTGGTTATTGTTCAGTTCAGAAGCTTAAACTAATGTATGTTTTGGATATTAAAATGGTTCTTTCCAACTTAACTATTCTGGTCATCAGCTAATGTCTTCCCTGAAATCTCAGGTGATTTGAACTTTTACTTTATCTCAGAAAAGTTATACTTTTTTTTTCTTCAAAGGCACGGGGTCATTAGAAATGACTAGGAAATGTTCATCACAAGATCTGAATTTTAATTCTGACCTTAGAAGGCTACTACAGCATTGGTACAGAGATTAGCAGGCTTCTTTAAAAACAAAGGGCACATAAAGGAGAGACCATTACACGCCCCTTGGACTGACAGTGTGGAGGTCTGGGGAAGAAATGGAGCAGCTGGAGCCCCGCACACTGCTAGTGGGAGTTAAAACGGTAAAATCACTTGGGAAAACTGGCGCTTTCTAATAAAGTTAAACATATACCTACCCTCCATGACAGCATACGTGCACAAAAGACCTGCACACACTGCTCATAGCAGCTTTATTTGTAATAGCCCCGAGCTGGAAACAGTCCAGATGTCTACCAACAGTAACATGGATAAATAAATTGTGTATATTCCTGCAATGGAACATTGGTCAGCAATGAAAAAGTACAAGCTAATGATATAGGCAAAGTATAAATGTATTTTAAAATATTAAATTGAGCAAAAGAAGCCACACACACAAAAAGTACTTATTGTAAAGTTCAAGAACAGTTCTATGATGATAGAAGTCAGGAAAGCAGTGACTTTTGGAGGCAGAGATTGACTGGAAAGTGTCATGAGGGGACTCTCCGAGGTATGGAAATGGTCTATGTCTTTATCTGGGGTGGCTGCATGACAAAAATGTAAGTTTATTAAACTGTAAACGTTAGATTTGTGTACTTTATAGTAGATAAATTATGTTTTTTAAAAAACCGGACTTTTCTTCTGAGGATAAATACCCCTTACATAATCTGTTTATTAAGATCCCATGCTGTGTAAGAAAAAAGGTTTTCCTCATATGGTCTTATGTTTTTTTCAATTGGATCTCTGAATTCAAATAAATATCCACAAAACCCTCAAGCAACTTATGAATGACCAATAGAAATATTTCACTCAATTTTCTTTAATACCTGATATTGATGCTAGGAGCTCTCCACTCAAAGGCCATTAGTGCCTTTGATGAAGACTCTATCATCTCTCAACATCCTTCCCCTGGTTACGTTGTCAGCTTTTCTTCTGTTGTGGATACCCAGCAGCACCTGAAATCTAGTCACATGGAAACTGCTAACTCTGGTCTGTGTGCCCTCCCACAATGACATAATTTTATTTATGCTCCTTAGAGGAAAAGGAATGATTGGAGCCACCTCTGCCTGTGCCTTCACCCACCCTGAGAAGGGTCCTGTCCTTTAGGAAGGCACAACTGCCATAACTTGTAATACTCACATGCCCTTTCTAGTCAACCCATGATGCCATAAGTTTGTAAGAACTTGTGTGCAGATGTGCTTGGTTCCTTTACTTTGGCTATGCGTTTGTGAGGCATGGGATCTTTTCATGTTTATGATGAACCACAAATTTTTTCTTTGATAGTCCTAACATTACATTTATAAAGCCTGCCTATAAGGAAATTACATTACTCTGAACTCTACCTCTCACTACCATTGCTTCAATTATTCTGAAAACAAACTAAAACATAATCTCATTCTAATAACTGACTATCTTCATTGGCCAAAGACAAACTCTTTGGGATATCTGAAATGGCTTTCACAAGAGATTTAGATTTTTGCCTCTTAGCATTGAAAGGTTTATTAGAATCCAGTATTTATAGGTCACTTTCCATCCACAATAAAATTAATAGTGATCATCAATATTATCCAGAAAAATGGATTTAAGTCGTGTCTGATTTCTATTCGCTCTTCCTCTCAGCATCTTTGTCAATCTGTTTCTCTGCAAGCGAATTGTAGCTCCAGCCCTAGTGAAAATAGGAATGGTTACCATGGCAACAGTTTTCTCTCTGCTAGTTAGAATCTAAGATTTGACTCCCACAGAAATAAATCTAGATGTGGGAATTGGTTGATTTTGTAAACGACTAAATAACTGTGCAATCATTTCCTGAGAAAAGCCTATGATAAGCTTGCACGAGCAAGGGTAGGTTATACAAGGTGACTTCCGAGGCTGCTGCTAACATCACACACACAGAACAAAGTGCAGGGAAATGCCTGCTTTGAGCTGCGGCTCACTCTGCTTCTCACCCATCAAGTGTGGGCTGCACAGCCTGGCCCTCTGATAAATGTCGATGATTTTTTTTGTTTTTTTTTTTATTTCAGCATATTATGGGGATACAGATGTTTAGGTTATGTATGTTGCCCTTGCCTCCCCACTCCCCCCCAAGTCCGAGTTTCAAATGTGCCCATCCTTTGGATGGTGCGCATTGCACTCTTTGTGTATGCAAATACCTGTCCCCTGTTCCCCCCTCCCCCTATGTCAATGATGTTTTAATCCAAGGTGGAAGGAATAGATTTTAAAGCACCTCATAGCAAATGACAAGTGTTAACCCCAAAACATCTTTCCTCTTATTTCCAGCAACTATTAGTTCCTTGAAAAGATAAAGATTCCCAGAGCAGTTCTTAAGGCATCCAGTATCGGCATAAATTTCTCATTATCTACTTCTCTGTTAAGATTAGGTGCTTCATTTAGTAGAATGTGTTCCAACTCTATCCAGGAGTATACAAGAGGTGCTATATCACCATTGTTTCTTAAAGCTGAATAGTACTCCACACATTTGATTAATCCACTCATGTATTGATGGACACTTGGGTTGTTTCCAGAGCTTTGCAATTGTGAATTGTGCTGCTATAAACATTCGGGTGCAAGTGTCTTTCTTATAGAGTATCATTTGTTCTTTTGGGTAGATGCAGTATCCCAAGACTGGAAAAACAAGCACCACATGTACTCACCACCAAATTGGTATTAACTGATCAATACATAAGTGTACATAGAAGAATAATATCTATTGGATGTCGGGTGGGGAGGGATGGGGGAGGAGGGGACGGGTATTTGCATATACAAAGAGTGCAATGCGCACCATCCGAGGGATGGACACACTTGAAACTCGGACTTGGGGGGGGGGAGGAAAGGGCAACATACGTAACCTAAACATCTGTACCCCCCATAATACGCTGAACTAAAAAAAAAAAAAAAAAAGAAAAAAAAAGATTAGGTGCTGCTAGAGTACTCTTTTCTCTTTACCATCATTTCTCCTTCATAGTAATCTGGTCTCATTTTATTACTTAAAAATAGATTGAAATGTTTTCAGTTTTTTTAAAAAAATGTAAAAACCTAACATGATGTTAAATGTTTCCAATAATGTTTTATAAACATGTTTTCTTAATAACATTTATACAAATCATAATGGTTAATTCCTACTTGTAAGAAAACATTGTTATCAATCTAGTGGTATACAATTAACTCACTGAATTCCATGTAATGCTGTATCCCTGACTCTCTTAAGCCAGGGTTTTCCTCTGAACAGGGGGACTTGCTGCTGGAGGAGGAATTTCTGTAGGAGGGAGGCGGTGTCCCCAGCACAGATCTGAGAGCGGAGTGAGTACACAACTTAGAACAAGGATACAACTATTCAAGGCTATGCTGAAAACCCTCTACAAACTACAAAACTGACAGCTACATCAACCCCCACCCAGCGTGATGATGCATTATGCTAAGTGAGCTGGTTTTTAAAAGCCAACACAAGTATGGCTTTGACCTAGCCTGTCATTGTCCCCACCCAGCAGAAGATAATTATGGACAAATCTGGTAAAATCTGCATCTCTGTGTTGTGCGCTTTCTTTGTCCCCTCAGCCAGTCCCCTGGTGCCACTCTCCTCCTTCTTTCTCCTCTCAGAGCTTAGGAAGGATCTGAAGCCTGTCACTTAAGAATGATTGGCCAAATACCCCATTATCCTTTCACTGAAATTCATTCACATTAAATTTTTATCTAAACCAAAGATTTCCCTTTTAAATGTTTTATTTCTAGTTGTCAGATGAAAGACTTTGTAGTTAAAGGGATTTTTGGTGATGTTGAGAAAAGTGGGAACAATTTTGGTCAGGAAAGGGGACCTTGAAACTACATGAATTTTACCCTGCTGGCTACAAAGGCAAATCTGGTATTATCTTTTTTAGCATGAAGTCTCTCTCCTCCCAACCCTAGCATTGGACATCGTCCTCCTTGGGGTAAGAGCATCCCTCTGTGGGGAGGGGAAGCCAAGTCCTATTGATAGCTGGGGGTGGAGGAAGTGGTGTCCCTTCATTGTGAACTTTTCCCAGGACCCTGAGACTAACCTGTGCTGGTACAGACCTGCCTGCTGGCAGTTCCTCTCATCCGGACCTCTTCTCAGTCTTCTCTGGGTGAACACAGGGCTTGCCGCCTCCTTGGCCTCCCTTAACCTTAGGTGCCCCCTCTTCTAGGCACATACAAACACATACATACATACATACATATACATACACACACACACACACATATATATTCCTGGCATAAATGCAATTATGTATTCTAAGCTGGTAGCTAATAATGTTAATGGCATAACTTGCTTATAAGAGGTCCTAAAATGCATACACTGTATCTCCTACAGTATTTCTTCCTCTGAATTTCTCATTAAGAATATAATTACTGGAGTGTATCAATTTTATGACAACTGTCATAAATGTCTTATATTCAGAATATCACTTTCTTCCCATTTCTATTATATATTTAAAACGATAGAACTCAGGCATGCTAATGGCTAACTGATTCGAGTTAAATATGGAGAGAGGAGGGGAAGGAAGAAACCAGAGTGTGTAGAATACACGGTCTCATGAGCAGAGGACAGCGGAGACATGGAGCTGGGGGAGGGGCACCCAAAGGGTGAAGGCAGGCGACAGTGGGAACAACGGAGAGAAGAGAGGGGTCAAGAGATCCACAGAGGGAAGATGGAGAACAAGTCAGAATCAAATACTAGACCATCTGGGGTAGTGCTGAAATGTCTGTTGACCCCATAAACACACTTGAGCAATTCCATCTGTGGCCCAGAAAGCTAGGTGGTGTGTCCTCAACTGGGGGTAACCCTGAGGGACTAGAGGAGAAAGATGTCCTCATTTAAGTACCTAAAAAGTAACATTTTTTTCCTTGATTAATATCTGGCTCCAAGATGCCATTTCTTAAATTTTTTTCACACGAGACTGTTCTTAATGTTAGAACAATAAATATACAGCTACACCAAATTAAAACCCCAATTGTTTTACAGTGCAGAGGTTTTCAGGGTTAAATGGTTTCCTAGCAGCTTAGGCAAACTCAGCATGGACAGTCTTGGCCTCGTGAGTGTTGACCCGTACATGATGCAGTGGCTGTGCTGAATACCACACGGCTCCCGCCCCGAAGACCAATCCTGAGAATTCTCATCTTACAGACCTTACCGAAAGGAGCCACATTCCTTGTGGCAGTCTAGGTAAAGAGCCATTGACCCTTTTCCCCAGTGAGCATAGCATCGGGACGCTGAGTACGTGTTCCCTCACACTTCCTTCTTGATGGCGTACTGTTAAGGAAGTTCATGCATTTGTTTGTTGGGTCAGCCATCAAATCCTTCCATTGAGTGTGGTGTCCCCAGTGAAAGTCATTGGTTAGTTACTAGGGACATAAAGACCAACATGACTCAGACTCTGCCCTCAGGAAGCTGGTGATTCAGGAGAGGGGCAGGCATGTAAACAAACACAAAAGTGTTGCTGCGCTATGATAGGTGTGTGCATACAGCGCCATGGAGTCAATGGAAGGAAATGCCGCGTTCTACCTTGTGGTGGTGTGGTTTAAGAAAGACCTCAGAGCGGAGGTGAAGCTCAAGAATTGCAGCATGCCCAGAAGGGGAAACATGGCAGGCAGAGGCATGGAGGTGTCAGATGGCCTGGCTTGGTGAGGACTGTGAGCAGTTCAGCAGGGCTGGAGCAAGGCCACGAAGAAACATGGTTCCAGAGGTATCTGGATGCTTTTTGTCTCCTACAGTCAGTACTGCCATTACTCATCAACTTGCTGCTAAAATCCTTAAAATAGCAAGCAAAGGCATTATGCTTGGTTTTATTCTGCTGGCTTTCAGAAAAGGTCGGAACTATCATTTCATTAGCAATACAATTTACCTTGTATCCAGTAATATGAAAGAAAGGCAAGGCCGCCTTTAAAATCCATGATAGAATCCTATTGACCCTGAATTTTTAATCCTTCGACACAGCATCATTAAGACAGCACCCACTATTTCAAAAAGCCTCAAAGACTTTTGAGTTTGGCATGCATGATCAACAAATTCAAAAGCAAATGGCTGGGTTAGATTCTGAATCCACAAATTAAAATTCATCCCATCTCTGCCTTTCATTTACATGAACATAGTTTAGTGTAAACACCATTGTGGGCTTTTCTTATTCCTTTATGTAGATGGAAAAGATTATACCAGGTCTCACTGTGACTTGCAGTAATGTGAATGCTTCTTAGCAGTTAGGATCTATGCATGCAGTGGAGTCCTGCCCTTCCTAATCCTCTCGGGCACATTTATTACGGTGCTGCCACAATGGATCAGAGCAACTCAGGGATGGCCTTCAGAAAGAGTTACCATCCATTTGTTCCTTCCTTCCCTCATGCAACAAACATATGTGTGTAAGTGTAACAATATATAATATAAACATACATATTTATATTATTATTTATAACAATCCAGGCAGAGGGAATGAGTTTGGTATGTGTGAGAAATGGCCCAAAAATGTGTGGCTGGAGTGGGTAGGTGGGTAAAGAGTGGTAGGAAAGGAGTTCAGAGTGAAGAGCTGGATCATCTAAAGTTTTGTAGGTAAGGGATTTTGGAAGTAATTGATGTGAAGCCATTGGACAGTCTTTAGCGGGGGATTGATATGATTTATCAGTTACATTAAAGAGTTATTATAACCATATGACCTCAGGAAACCCTCCTCATGAAAGACTATTTTCCAAAGATGGCCATACCTATGTATTTATCCCTTTCTAAATGTGCTTCTAACAACGTGACCCACCACCAGGAGGAGTCTATGTTCCCTCTCCTTGAATCTGGGCAGGGGCTTGGGAGTGTCCAACCCAATGGAGTATATAGAAAGGATCCTCTGCGCCTTCTAAGGCCAGATCATAACATGGACATAGCTTCTGCCTGGCGCTCTCCCTTTCTCTCCACCCCTGGTACCCCTGTCTCCTTTTCTTCCTTTTTTCCTCCTTGGACATTCCTCACTGGAACTCAGCCAGCACCAGTTTGCCAGGAGTGTCAGTGAGCCACCTTGGAAATGGATTCCCCAACCCTACTCAAGCCTTCAGACGGCTGAAGCACCAGCTCACGTCTGACTGCAACCTCATGGGAGACCCTGAGCAGAGCCGCCAAGCCGCCCCTGATTCCCTCGCACAGAAACCGTGAGACATAAGGAATTGTTTTTAGTCACTAAGTAGTGTTGGAGAGCTAGACCATGTAAGGCTGTGTAGGTCATGCTAAGGGTCTTAAATTTAATTTTAAGTTTGATGGAAAGTCATTGGAGAGTTTTTGTAAGAAATTCATATGTTCTGATTTACCAGATACAAAAAATATTATCATACCCATATAACCACAGGAAATCCTCCTTGTCCTTGAAAATGTTGTATATCTTTTCTCTTTCCTCCTGTCTCACCTCTTCCATCCTTGCTCTCTCCTTAATCTTTGTCCCTCTAGCTTTTCTCTCCCCACTCTCTTGTTCCCTTCCTTTCTTGCAGTTATTCTTCATTCCCTCCCTCCTTGGCCTGCCTGGAGGCCCCCCCAGGGCTCATGATTCTCTTAGCCAAAACTACCACTGTGAAGAAAGGACTGAAGAGGAATTTAGGCTGGGTAGAGTGAGAGCAGGCAGGTCCTACCTGGTAAGCCTCTGTTGCACACTAAAGATGGGAGGTGGAAGATTTTTACACAAAGCACCCAGGAAGAGATGCGTTCATATAACTTTACTAGTGTGGGTGTAATCAGCAGAGGAGTATAATGCAAATAGTTAAATCATCCTAAACTGAGGTTGTTAGTGAGCTATACATGTGAGCTCCCCAAAGGAAAAGATGGAATAATCGAACCATCCATACTCAACGTCTTTTACATGACAGGCACAATGATTCAGCTACTGAATTTCATTAATATCCTTACCTGACCTAGCACTAAATTAATTCGCTCAACATATATATTTCCAAAATCATCAATACAGTTTAAAAAAAAAGACCCATAAATGTTGTAAAGCCAACTACCAACTCCCTAACACTTGAGGAGACCCCTTAAAAATAACAAAAGAGCCAAGGTCTGTGAACATAATTAGGAATTACTTTTTAGTTAATAACACCTCTTCAAAACCTTTTTATTAATACCTCCTATTGTGTGTCTGCTGGCATTCCTCTTCTCCTGGGAACTAAATTGGATCATCAACAGCCCCAGCCCTTGAAGTTATTTATTTTTAGCCATTGTTGCTTTTAGCAACATTTAATTTATATTTTATATTTAATCCCTACGGATTTGATTTAGAATGGGAAGGACACAGTGATTCCGACTGCCTGAAGCAGCACAGTCGATCTGACATATCTCTTCAATGATATGAGTCTTTGATTTTTAAAGTAGAAATTTTGATGTAGGCTCGGAGGTTGCCAAGACGGTATAACATACAGTTTAGCGGCTGCTACCATGCACTCGAACTTCATTACTTAAGCAGATTCCTCTTCAGCCCCCATTTATGACTCCAGATACAGACATCATTGCCCATAAATCAGTAAGTGTTGAGAGCTGGAGTTCAGTAAGTCACATCACATTACTGGTGTACCATATGAGCCTCATACCTCAATGCTAGCACTGAGGAAGAAAACTTGTCATTTTACTAATCGTAGAGTAAAAAGAAAAAAAAAAGAATCTGTCTTATACAGAGCCCTTTTATTTCATATTTATGAGATGTTTTATTAATGATAATAGAGTGAGCTTTATTTTAGGCCCTCTCACAGTATTTATCAGACCCTTAAGTGTCCCAAGATGAGTGAGGTTTTCAAATGTCCATTTTCTCCCAAGGTCCTGAGGAAAATTCTCTGCTTCTTTCTAGTACTTTCTTTTAAAGAGCTGAGTCTTTATGGAGGTGGAGTTTCTGATGGATGGGGAAGCTATGCACGGTGCACACTGATAATAAGAGATACTTCAGTTCAAATGCAGAAAAGTTCATTCAACACTTGTAGTTCACACCTCACACTCTCGGGGAATGTCTCAGACACACAAGCTCAACTGTAAAATTGATCAGAAGAGGTATTCTTATGAATGGGAAAGATTATAAACTATTGCCCAAAGGTAAAGACTAATTAATTAGTGCAAAAGAAATATATTACAGGTAAGAGTGAATCTATGAGGCTTCTGCTGTCTTAAAATCTTTAATAAGGATGTTATCAATTTAATCAGCTACCATCTCTAAAGACAGATGAATGGCCAACATGAACTTTAAAAATTGAAGCCAGGTAAAGTGGCTCAAACCTGTAATCCTAGCACTTTGGGAGGCTGAGGCAGGAGGATTGTTTGAGTCCAGGAGTTTGAGACCAGTCTGGGCAACATAGCAAGACCCCATCTCTAAAAATATAAAAGAATTAACCAGGCATGGTGGCAGA
>NW_012154507.1:6811555-6812165 GCF_000956105.1 Propithecus coquereli | reverse complement strand
CAAACTTCACTACTCAAAACTCCACTCATGTCTCTGATGTTCGGTTCACTTCTATTTATTACAGTTGTGGGAAAGCAAACCTTCACAATGGGACAAAAATCATGCCTATGGATGAATAATCTTTGATTCAAATAAGAAATCAGAATATTCTTAAAGTTTTTAAGACTCTCTTACCAGATCAAAAATTAATTTATAATCAGGCAATAAAAAATATTAATTGGTATTTATTTGTTTTTCAAATTAAAAAAAAAGTCAAATTCATGGTGTTAGCCTTGGATCCGGCACATTAGACATTAAGTCTATACAAATGAATAGTTTGCAACTGTACTACTAAATCCAAAGCTGAATTTCTAAAAACAAAATGAAACAAGCAAACTCGTCATGAAATAATCCCCAGTGCCAGATACGCTATACTCTAGATCCCAGATCTCATAATCTCACATATAAAACCTGACATTCAACAAATGAGTCCAGCATTTTCCAGGCAGTTTGGAAATGTCACTTCACATGTGAACAGTGAGCTATCCATCAGAGGGCGTGCACTCTGAATACAAAATAAATGACCCAGGCAGCTGATTGCATCAACAGCTCAGCAAATCATCTAAGAAAA
>NW_012154507.1:6807445-6810607 GCF_000956105.1 Propithecus coquereli | reverse complement strand
ACCATACATCAGAAATTTCATCATGTTTTATTGTCTTCTCTATTTTTATTCTAAAATCAAAATCCTGGCCAATTAATCTGAATTTATTCATCATTCTTCTAGTAATGTAGCCTATTGACTGAAAATATAGGCCAAGTTTATAAAATCCATATGTTTTCATTTTTTTGAGACTAAAACATTCATAAAGAAATAAGAGGTAAGTGGAAAAAGATGTCTACAGAGCCAAGTTGATACACAAGTTTATTCACTATAGACCAATTAAAGATAATTTATTCAAAGGATAGACCTTTAAGCTCTGATTCCAAGCCAATTTACTCTGATTTTAAATTAAATTCTAACACACTTGATTATTTGGTTTCTAAGTCTACAACTAATTGAAAGTAGTGCTGCTATAAACAGACTCCAGTAAGAGCAACAGCCGATAGCCTATCAGTAAAGACATTGAAAAACAAGTGAAAAACTGAAGAAAAATCCTATGGTAAGCTAGGGGCCTAACCTACTACAAGTCAATCTCCCGCAATAAGCCTGAGAGTGTCCCTGCATTACAGTTTAGCACAATTGTGGAACTCAGAGCCAAAACTGAAGTCCAGTCCAGACATAACCAATTATCATCTGAATGCCCTTGAGCTAGTTACTCAGGTGATATGAGCCTCACATCTACAAAATGGAGTCATTCCTGCCTGCCTACCCTAACAATGTTATTGGTTGGGAAGACCAAATAAGATCATGTATATATTATCTATGTTATTGATTCAGCTGCATGTGAGTTCTCTTCACCCAGAATAAAGACTGCATTTCTTAGCCTCTCTTCAGCTGGTATGGCCCTAGAACTAACTTCTGACCATTGGGGTGGAGGAGGGGAGTGGTACTGCCTCCTCTGGGACATGCCCTCTCTTTGCCTTTTCCCATAATGTTGGTAAGAACACAGGTGCACCATGAAGATGATGGCAACAAGCCCAAAGGTGGCTAGATCTCCTGGGATGTTCTTCAATAGAGCAGATACACTTAGCTGACTTTTACATGAAAGAAATAAATTTCTATTTTGTTTAAGTCCCTTCAATTCAGCTGCATATGGTATGACTCTATCTCACTAATTCAAAATGACAAATGCCCTGAAGAATATGGATGGGACTTGTTATGAGCTGTTTGAAGAATATTACTAATTCTTAAACTTAATGTGTTACATTTTTAGCTCTTCGCAGACAAGCAAGAAATCTCATGTGATGTTTTACATTTTTCTTTGGAGACTGTAGTAGGAAATGAGGATTGTGGAATTCTTGGGCTGATCACAGAGTTCTCTAAGTTCTCTATAAAGCAGGTTAGAATCTGTAAAGGAAGAACCGATGACATGGAGGCTTACTCTGCTAGGCCTACGAATAGCCCCAATGTCAGCACAACCTTCCCCCTCTCCTCCACCCCACCATGGTCCTGGGAAATTAGCTCTTTCCTCCAAGGAGAGAAACAGTGGCACAGAAGATCAGAGAGCAAAGGAAGGGCAGAGATTTTTTCATTTCCCCTAAACAGCATTTCTACAACTTTCACTCCTGTTACTATGGTTACCATATGACTTCTGAATTAGTTTCTACAGAAACAGCAATCGTGGAAGCCGATAAGCATAGCATTTACCCAGGTGCCTTCATTAATAATATGAAATGCAGGCCATGTGTTAAAAATACAGATGATGGGGTAGTCTTTTATTTTAACATTTACTTTTTTCCCTATTTGTTCACCAGTATTCAAATTGGAGGCATATCATTGGGAGCACAATGAAGAGAATGAAAAAAAAATTACTGCCCTATTCCTCTACTACGGATATCTACGCATCAGAGAAGCTTCTCTTGAATATTGGTTACTAGCAAGGCTCTAAAACCAGGTTCCAAATAATGCATTAAGTGGAAAACATGAAGTAAACTCTGTAAAATAAGTGTTTCACCCTAATTTTAAGATTTTTGTAGGTCTTGCCAAGATGGCCAAAAAGATTTTTGTTATATCTTTCATTCTAAAAGTAGAATTCCATCAAACTGGAGTACACAGATGAATCACCTCCTGCCTAGAATGCTTCAGAATTTGTAATGGGCTTTCTAGCTTTCTTTCTTCCAAGTACAGTTCCACAAACTGCACTTGGCTTCTAGGATAATATTCCTAGACTCTAAGTAAGACTTTAAGTATTCTTATTTTGTCTTTGGTCAGTTCTCACCCCCTTAGCCTAGCCTTCAAATCCTTGCATCAGCCCATCTTCCTGTTACCATCTAGCCAACCTCAGTCTCTCAGTACTCCTTAGGTCAGCATCCTAACATTCTCTGCATATTTAATACTTTTCTTATTTTATTATATTGTACTTTATTTTTGAGACAGAGTCTTGCTCTTGTAACCTGGGCTAGAGTGCAGTGGCATCATCATAGCTCATTGCAACCTAAAACTCCTGATCTCAAGTGATCCTCCTGCCTCAGCCTCCCAAGTAGCTGGAACTACAGGCGTGCGCCACTGCACATGGTTAATTTTTCTTCTTCTTCTTTTTTTTAAAGTAGAGACAGGGTCTCGCTCTTTCTCCAGCTGGTCTTGAACTCCTGAGTTCAAACGATCCTCCCTCCTCGGCTTCCCAGAGTGCTAGAATTACAGGTGTGAGCCACCACCCTACCCTTTTCTTATTTTTATAGAACCATAAAAACCAGCTGCTTTCACTCCACATGTTTTTGAGATTCACTAATATTGTTACCTGTACCGTGAGATCATTCCTTTGTATTGCTGAGTAGTTAGTATTCCATTAAGTAGATATTCCACAATGTTTATCCATACTGCTATTCATAGACATTTGGGTTGTTTCCAGTGTCAAGCTATTATGAATATGACTACTACGAACATTCTTGTACACGTCTTTTGTGGACATATATTTTTATTTCTCTTGGGTAAATCCTGACAGTGGCATTTTTGATTCATAGGATAGGTACATATTTAACTATGAGAAATTGTCAGTTTTCCAAAAATCATTTTATTCTCCTGCTAGCAATGGTGGAAAGTTCTAGTTGCTTCATACCTTTCTAAGAGTTGGTATTGTCAGTCTTTTTCATTTTAATAAGTTATATAAAATGGTATCTTATTGTAGTTCTAATTCACATTTACTGAATGATCGATGATGTTGAGTACCTGTTCATGTGCTTAATG
>NW_012154507.1:6793163-6806270 GCF_000956105.1 Propithecus coquereli | reverse complement strand
GAGAGGATTATCCTATAAAGGAGAATGCCACAAAGAGGGGATCCCTGAAATCTGCATTTAAATTCCCCAGAAATGAGAGATTCCAGGGAGCCCAGAAGAAAGAAACAGCTGTTAATGGCAAAATAAATGAGCAGAGATGTCTGCATGTGCTCAATGAAAAGCAATCAGAGTTTGAATCCTACCAATGTAGTTTATGATCACCTTAAAGTTTCCGAAGACCACCCTAACAAAGCAGAACACCAAGCCTCCACAAGATCAAAGTGATCACCCAATAATTCATATGTGTACCAGAAAAAAACACATACTCTTCAGATAAACATAGAGAAGCCAGAATGTTTTAAATGTATCATCTACAGTAGCCAGTATACAATAAAACATTATGAAATGTGGAGAAATAGAAAGTAAAATCCACAGTTGAAAAGAAAAAAGGAAGTAAAATCAGGCAATAGAAATAGACCCTGAGATGACCCAGATGGAATTAGCCAAGAAAGCTTTCAAAACAGCTATTATAAGTATGTTCAATGACTTAAAAAGATGATCATCATGTATGAACAGATGGGGAATTTCAATGAAGAAATGGAAGCTATAAAAAAAGAATCAAATGGAGATACTAGAATAGAAAAGTACAACGTCTATAATGAACATCAATATAATGGGCTTAACAGTATACTGGAGTGGGCAGAATAAAAGTTCTGAAAGAAATCAATAGTAGTTATTCAATCTGAAGGAAAGAGAGAGAAAAAAAGTTAAAAAATAAACAGCACTTCAGTGGTCTGCAAGAAAATATCAAGCAGCCTAATATGCATTTAATTGGAGTAGAATAAGGAGAGGAAAACTAGAATCATGCAGAAAATATATTTGATGAGATAGTGGTAAACAAACAAACAAACAAACAAACAACTTTGGTTTAAGAAATTATAAATCCAAGAAGTTCAGTGAACTCTGAGCAGAATAAATTTCTTAAAAACACCAAAACCACACATACACTTAGACGTATGGCAGTCAAACTTCTAAAAACCAAAGATAAAGATAAAATCATGAAATTAGCCAGAAAAGGACGCGATATAGAGAGTGGAGTGACAATTCTCACCAAAAACTAAGCAGAAAAGATGATAATGGAACCACATTTTTAAAGCAAAAAAAAAAAAAAATTATCTACCACACACACACACAAATTAGTCTTGTGTGGCAGTGTACACCTGTAGTTCTAGATACTTGGGAGGCTGAGGCAGGAGAATGGCTTGAGCTCAGGAGGTGAGTGGTGGGCAAGGGAAGCTCCAACTATATTTACAGCCATTCCCCATTGTGCATCACTGCATAAGCTCCGCCTCCTGTCAGATCAGTGGGTATAAGATTCTCATAGGAGTGCGAACCCTACTGTAAACTGCACACGGAAGGGATCTAGGTTGTGCACTCCTTATGAGAATCTAATGCCTGATCTGAGGTGGAACTGAGGCAGTGATGCTAGCACTGGGGAGCAGCTGCATTTATAAGTTAATTTACACAATTCTGAAATGATCCAAAGATTTTGATTAAGCTAAAGGTAAAGAATTTTGAATCTTCCCTGATTTTTCTAAGCCTGTATTCCAAGCTTCTAACACAGAGCATGTGCCAATTAACTTCTCCATCACTTTTTGATTCTTTTCATTGGTGTGCAAGTAGGCTTGAATCTCTCTTTCCTTAAAAGAAAGAAAGAGAAAGTGAGGAAGGAAGACAACTTCCCTTTTCACCATATCTCCTCTAGCTACTGCTCCATGTCTCTGCTCTTGATGGCAAAACTCCTTTAAAGGTCTGACCAAACCCAGTCTTCATTTTTCATCTTTCGTTCTCTCCTCAACTGATTCCCATTGGACTTTGGGCCCCACTGCTCCGCTGAACCACTCTTGAAAAGGTTCTCACTTATCTCCATCTTGGCAAACCCAATGGTCAGCACTTTGTCTTTGTCTTATACCTTTCAGCGGTCTTTAATACAGAGAACATTCTGCTCTTCCCGAAATTCCTTTGCTAGGTTCTGGAATACCACATTCCTGATTTTCCTTCTGTCCCTAGCTGTTGCTTCTCAGTGTCTTTACTGGGTCCCCACTTGGCTCAACCTCTACACTCTTTCTTTCATCCTCTCATCTCATCCCATGGCTTTAAATCATGTGCATGAACTATTAAAAGACAAAACCACAACAAATGTAGTGTAAAGATCTTAAGTGGCTTTTATTCATGATTCTAGAATTGGGCAGCCCTCCCAACCAGAATGGGTTCAAAGAACTCCAGTCTGCCTGCCGTGTGCTCAGACAGCATTTATGGACAGAAAACGGAAATGAGGTTCAGAAAACTGAAGTGAGCTACAGAGATAGCTCAATTGGGTACGGCTCAGCATTTGCCTTATTTGAACATGGTTTGAACAGTTGGCCGTCTGCAACTGACTGAAATGCAGCTGCTGTGATTGGCTGAGACTTAGCTATTTGTTACAAAAGGATACTCTTAAATTAGGCTTTCAGCTAGTTTACATACTAAATTAGGCTGCAGTTCATTACATAAGGACTTATGCATGGAGGCGTCCTTAGGACAAATTTAGTTTAATTTAACAGGACTGATGACTTCCAAATTTATCTCCCAAATCTGACTTCTTCCTTGAGCTGTAGACCAGGGTATTAGATTTTGTACTCTACATCTTCACCTTCATGTGTATGAGCATCTCAGACTTAACGTGGGCAAAAAGGAACTATTCATTTCCTCCCCTCCCATGTTAAACTGGTTCCTTCCCCAATATTCTCCATTTTAATAAATGGTGCTATTATTTAGCCAGTTTCTGAGGTCCCTTCCTAGTAGTCATCCATGATTCTTCTCTTTTGCACTCTTAAGTATATTCCAAATCTGACAATTTCTCGCCACCTCCACTTCTAAACCCTACTCCAAGCCACCATCATCTCTCTCCTAACTTCCACAGTCTGTCCTTACCCTAGCAGTCAGAGCAGTCTTTTAAAAATGTAAATCAGATTATATCATTCTCCTGTTTAAGACACTCCCATGGCTTCCTACTGCAATTAAAATAACATCCAAATCCTTTGCCAGTACCTATGTAATCAGGCTGCTATCCACCTCTCTGATCTTATCTCTTATCGACTCTCCCAGTTCCCATTCCCTATAGCCCACTGGGCTTCTTTTTGTCGTGTTCGTTCCTGCCTGAGGGGATCTTTGCATTTGCTGTTGGCCCTTCCTGCAGATCTTCATCTGGCTGCCCTTCTCACCATCATTCAGGTCTCAGCTCTGTGTTCCTTCTCAGAGAGGCTTTCCCTGACCACCCAGGACAAAGCAACTTCCTTATTCACCACCTCCTTCCAATCACTCTCCATTACATTCTACCATTTTATTTTCTTTAAAGTACCAGCCCTTACCTGAAAATCTACTATTTATTTTATTTTGTGTTATGTCTGTTTCTTCCAACAGAATATAAGCCCCATGACAGCAGAGATAGTCTCGTGTATTGTTGTTTCCCAAATTTCTAAAAGTTACCAACACATGGCACACATTCAATTAATACTTGGTGAATAAATTAATTAAAGTCTTCTAACTTTAATATGCATCAAAATCACCTGCAGGGCTTGTTAAAACACAGGTTGCTGGACCCCACCCCCAG
This sequence comes from Propithecus coquereli, assembly GCF_000956105.1. NCBI lineage: Eukaryota > Metazoa > Chordata > Mammalia > Primates > Indriidae > Propithecus > Propithecus coquereli. The sequence goes on along the minus strand of NW_012154507.1, from coordinate 6,802,639 downwards.
AATTTCTGATTCATAGGTCTGGAATAGTGCCCAAGACTTTGCATGTATAATTACATTTTAGAGACAGAGTCTTGCTCTGTCCCCAGGCTGGAGTGCAGTGGCACAATCATAGCTCACTGCAACCTCCAACTCCTGGGTTCAAGCCATCCTCCTATCTCAGCCTCCCGAGTAGCTGGGACTACAGGCATGTGCCATCAGGCCCTAATTTTTCTTATTTTTTGTAGAGATGAGATCTCGCTATGTTGCCCAGGCTGGTCTTGAACTCCTGGCCTCAAGCGATCCTCCCACCTCATCCTCCCAAACTGCTGGGATTACAGGTGTGAGCCACCATGTCCGGCTGACTTTGTATTTTTTCCAATTCCACTTCCCAGGTGATGGTCTGGAGACTCATCTTGAGAACTGCTGAACTATATTTACTGATTGCCAACTATCTTCTTAGCATTATGCTAGGATTGTGGGGACAAAAAGAAGTAAACACTTGTGTTGGGCCCACAATAAACTCACACTCTAGGTAAAAATTAAGATGTATATATGTGTGTACACACAAAAAAGTCAGTATATATGAAGTGCAAAATAGGCAGCACAAATTATAAGATCTATAAGATCTCGCAGGGGGAAATCTTATAAGATACAATAAGATTTCTTATTGTATCTACAATAAGAATAAATACACATATTTATTAAGAGCTTTCTGTGTGTCTGCAATGTGCCAAGTACTTTACATGGAAAATATCGATTAATTCTCACAACATTGTGCATATTATTTTTATCCCCATTTCACAAATGACAAAAATGAGGCTCAAAATGATTAAGGAGCTTCTTAAAAATTTTAACCCCAGTTTGTATATCTTGGAGCCCAAGCTCCTAGTCATATACTGTTCTGCCACCATGGTTGGGGGATGGCTTGAGAAGGACAAGAAGGACGGAAAGTTGGGTATACTTAGAAAAGGAGATGTGATGAGGCTAGCCCAAGCTGCAGAGCCAAAGTTTAATCCAGGCACCTGGCACTCTAGAGCACCCATTTTTTCCTACTGCCATGTTGTCTTTCTGTAAAGCCCCCACAGAAGTTGTTGGATGCTTAGCAATGATGTCTGTTAAATGAAGCATTAATTATTTAATAACATTTTTGAGTAAGGATTGGGGTGCTATGAGGTTAACAACATGATAAAAAAATAGTCTTGAAATATCAATTTGGCAGTGATGGTCTGACGGAATACAGAAGAGAGACACCAGTGTGGGGTGTCCAGTTTTAGGAGACTATTTCAATAGTTTAGGTGAGAGGACATAAGGGATTAAGGTAAGGGTTTTGGTAATAAAAGAAGAGTTGAATGTGAGAACTGGTTGGCTCTGGAAATGGAACAGATATGAGAAAGGGAAATATCTATGCATTTGGAAGATTCGAGTCTGGATAATCGGGAGAGCGGCAGACTCAGGAACAGAGAAAGGTAAGTCATAAGGCACACTCAGATGATGCATCTGTGTTAATCCAGGACAGTGGTTCTCAGCTGGAGGTGATTCTCCCCACAGAGGGCATTTGGCAATGTCTAGAGGCACTTTTGGTTGTCACAACTCAGAGGTGAGTGCTGGGGTGGAGGGAGGCATGGATACGCTACTGGCATCTAGTGGGCAGAGGCCAGGGATGCCACTCACCACCCTACAATGCATAGGGTGGCACCACATCAAAGAATTACCTATTCCAGAATGTCAACAGTGCTGACACTGAGAAACCCTGCTCTAGACTGCAGTGCGAAATTGTAAACCCAAGGCCGTCAGGACAAGGCAGGCATGGTGAAGAGATAACGTTTAGTTTGTTCCATGGTATTGTTGGTGTTTTTAATTTAAATCAACACATAAAATCAGGAGAGATCATATTAAAATGATCCCGATGTTGGGCTTCTCTTGGAAAATCTGCCAGTCCTGGGCCCGTGTTTCTCCAAGGCAACACCTGACTGCAACTGACCCCAGATTCCTTGGTTTGTCAGTCTCTCAATCCCATTTCCTGAGTCTCTCCAATTACTGACACCAAGCCTCCGCTGCCATTTACCTTTGTGCTTGCACTATTACCTTTCTCAGGATGGAAAAATAAAGCTGATCCTTATTATTTGTGAATTCTGTATTTTCAAATTTTCCTACTTGCTCAAATTTATTTGTAAGCCCCAAATCTATACTCACAGCACTTTGGTGATCACTCATGGACAGAGCAGCAGTGAAAAGCGAGTTGCCCAATGGCTGCATTCCCAGCTGAGGTCGATTTGTGTCAGCTCTCAAACAGTAAACTGGTGTCCTTTTCATGGTATATTTAGTGTCATGTTTTTTTTTGCATTTTGGTGTTTTTTTGTTAGTAATTTTGCTGTTTAAATGGCCCCCAAATATACGGCTTAAATGCTGTCTAGTGTTCCTAAATGCAAGAAGGCTGTGATGTGCCTTGTGGAGAAAATACATTATTTAATGAGCTTTGTTCAGGCATGAGTTACAGTGCTATTGGCTGTGAATTCAATGTTAATGAATGAATATATATTAAATAAGGTATCTTTAAACAGAAACACACATAATACAAGGTTATACATTGGTTTACAAAAATGTTACCAGAGGCTCACAGAAACCTAACTGTCTTTCCCCTAGGAGCAATATTTATCATAGAATTTGTTAACCCAGTGTTGTTGGTGACTTTATAGAATATAACTCATAAGGTTGAGTATCCCTTATCTGAAATGCTTGGGCCCAGAAGTGTTCTGGATTTTTTTTTTTTTTATTTTGGAATATTTGCATTGTACTTACCTGTTGAACATCTCTGATCCAAAAATCCGAAATCTGAAATGAGTCAATGAGAATTTCCTCTGAGCACCATGTTGGTGCTCAGAAAGTTTCAGATTATGGAGCATTTCAAATTTCATATTTTTGGATTAGAAATACTCAACCTGTACTAGGAATAACGAAGATTGGGTATATGACTTTTTCAAAGGTGGATTAACTCAAGATAGACTAAGGGTCACATGTTATTAAAAAAAATGAGACAGTCTATTTCTTTCTAAAGGTAAAAACTACTCCTATTATTCCTGTGGACTAAATATACAAACCTTGCTTGTATCATCTGGCCCTTGTAGGCATTTGACTCACATTCCTAGACTTTTTCTTTCTTTCTTTCTTTTTTTTTTGTGAAGATGGGAAGTGTCCAGAACCAAAAAATTATGGATCAGAGATTCAGAGAACGGGTACTACCATGTAAGATAATGTAAATAATCCTGGGAAATGGAATACATTTATATCCTAGGGCTTCGGTAGACTGATGGAGAAGACAGAATAGGAATCCTATTGCCTAAGAAAGTGATGGCAAATTGACTTCATTTTAAAGGCCAGCTCTGACAGATTGGTATTTGTTGCTCAGTGGGCCATGTTAAGAATTCTCAGCTGCATTTGGGTTACACCTGGACTGGGTGGGAAAGGTTCCATGACCAACAGTGATGGTTGCCATGGGCCCAGAGAAAGGAATCACAAGGTGCTGCACATTTGCCAGTCCTGGTCAAGGTGAGGGGACACTGAATACGCAGCACAGGAAGCAGCATGCAGGGAAAGGGAACTTTTCCTTCTTCCAGTTTTGCACTGGCTGCCCATGCTGTGTGAAGTGAAAAGACATCCATGGCAGGACCGGGCCAGGACCTGGGCTTTGGAGAAATCTGCCAGGACCTTCAGGAGGTTCTGTGAATACCCCCAGTCCTTTCTGGAACATTTCAGGAAATTTCTTTCTTCTTCCTCATAGGGAGACTTAACTCTCTCTCCTCAAATAGTAATCGTACTACTTTATCTTATTACTTTATTACATAAGAAAAAATACTGAAGGAAGGTAAAGCAATCATGCTTCTATGAAAAACCAATTTTTTATATTTGACCCACATCCAGCCATCCAACGAGAGTTCCTTAACCTCTAAAATGGTAAACTATTCTTTAAAGTTGTCTATTTTCTTGCATAGGATCAGTTATGGATTAACAGATTGCGGCCAGGTATCTAAACATGGATTTTAAAAAATAAGATGGCTCACAGGAGGAATTTTTAGTGGACAAGGTTTTTTAAAAAAGACTTAGGGATAAGAAACAAGGGTTTTATACTGAGATAATACAAAGGAAAAAGAAGAATCACCCCTGAAAACTTTCTAAAATTCATATTTAATATGAAATCAAAATTACTTTTTTGAGATTACTGAGGTTCAATTTATTACTTTTTTCACTTAGAGACTATTTGATTAGCTCTTACTTTCACTTAAGAACTGTTCTCTGTTGAAAATCTATTTGCATTTGCACTGTTTGCACTTAAGAACCTTTCTCCCTAAATTGCTTTATAATATTTCTAAGTGAAGCTCTGAAATACGCACAATATCTGATAAAGATTTGGGAGGGAGCAGTGTATAGGCTAAATGATCTGCACTAAGAAAAAAATTACAAGGGAAAGCAGAAGTGGTAAAGTTTTTCTAATTAGTACTCTAGCTCACAAGACAAAATCACAAGGAAAAAGCTGTTTATTTCAGAATTAGTTTTGTTTTGTTTTTGTTTTTAGTATTTGTGGGTAAAGAAGAAATTTAAAAGACAGTGAGTTTTTTAAAAGGCTGACAACCTGATAGAAAAGTGGGCAAATGATATATAACTTAGCAGACACCACACGAAAGAAGATATTCAAATGACCAGAAAATATGAAAACATGTTTAATGCCATTAGCCATCATAAGACTGTGATACCACTATACACTCACTAGGATTGCTAAAATAAAAGGATACATAAGAATAAGTGCTGGCGAGAATGAGGAACACTGCTGGCAGGGATATACGATGGCACCACCATCTGGTAACACTGTTTGTAGCATGTACCAATGCTGAGAACCCAGCAATTCCCCTCCTAGGGATACACCCAACAGAAATGCTTACATTTGTGCACCGAAAGAAAAGGTACTACAGTGTTTATAGCTGTACTACTCCTAATAGCCTAAACCTGGAAACTACCCAAAGGATCACCAATGATAGCATGGCTAAATTGTGGAATATTCATGAAAATGGAACACCATCCAACAATAAGAATGATCTAAAGCTACATGCAACAATATGAATGAATCCAACAAATATATAGTTGAGCAAAAGAAGCCATGCATAAGATGTATGCTGTATGATGACATTTATATAAAGTACAAAAAACCAGGTAGAGTTAACACGCTGTTAGAAGTCAGGATACTGGTTGTCCCTGGCAGGGGCATGTGAAGGGGCTGTGAACTGGCAGGGAGCATGAAGAGGACTTCTGGGGGCTGAGGATATTCTGTTTCTTGATTTAGTGCTAATTACACAGGTGTGATCAGTTTGTGGAAACTCATTGAGCTGTACATTCGTAATTTCTACACTAAAAATTTCTGTAACATATCTTTTTTTGTTTTTTGTTTTGCAGCTGCAAGCTTAAGTAATTTTAGAAATAATTTTAGGAAACTTGCAATCCAGCGGTTCCTCCCATCGAATGTAAAGCTAAAGAACTAACTACAAGTTGTGGTGCTCTAGGGCTGGCAGGACTGATCCTTCCAAGCTCCAAGGTCAGCATCTCAGGTAGGTAGCTTGAAGTCAGCCATAGCAAAAGTACAAATCAGGGCTTTCTGCATTCACTAGAACACCACTGAGTATCAGCAGTGACAACAACAAAACAACCACTGAATAACAGCAATGACAACTACAAAACCAAACATCTGCATTTAAAAAAAAAAATCTAATAATCACTTCAAATGGAAGAATTTGTCATCTAAAATGAATAATACATTCCTCCCCTTAAAAGTTTAGCTCCAAACCAGCTCTTGCCTGAGATAAGGAATTCCAGGCCAGGTTCCCATCTCAACTCAGGGAGGGAGATGGCATAAGCATATTTACCCATCTCGTTTTCACCTTTTGTCTCTCTCAATCAAATCGTACTTCTCATTTCAGGAAGTAAATAGTCAAAAACAGCTTTTTTATTTCTTCTTGAACCCCCTCCCCTTTTCTTTCCTTGCAAGGAAATGACCACCAGATGAGGCGATCACAGATCCAGCAGCGGCTGTTCGCTGGGTCAGGGGCAGAGCACAAAGCCGGGGCCTGTGCTCTCCCGTCTTTATTCTGCCCTGTGCTGTCCTGCCTCTTCTCGCACGGGCCCAACAGGGCTGTGCACCCCCAGGCACTTCCAAGGCCTGGGTAAAATGAGGGGAATGGAAGATGCTGCAGCAACATGGTTCATCTTCCTTTGATCCCAAAATGTTGAGGCCCCAACTGAGAAACTTGAAACATGAGGAAATGTAAAGGGTTTCTTCACAAAGGCATCAACGGCAGGCAGCAGACAGTTTTATCCAAAGAGACTTGTCAGGAACTGAGCCAGAGAAACATCAATAAATCTAGACCCCAATTAAAGTGCCACTAACTGGGGCCTCAGCTCTCATTTAATTCCGCACCCTCATTTTATACACGAGAAGCCAGAGGCCCAAAGGAGTTAAGTGGGTTGCCCGAGGAGACAGACACGGGATCCGAACAGGAGCCTCGGAGTCTGCATCTCTGGCTTTTTCTACTCTACTTGGCCACCACTATTCTACATTCCTTGACGGACCCTCACCCCCACGCTTTCTCCATGTCAATGCTTCTGAAATTGGGGTGTATCTTATGATTCTTTTTTGTAATTCTTTTTGTTTATTGTTTTTTCCTAGAAAAAATTTTAAAAGCCCGTTCTTAACATGTTGGTGTCCTGCAATCTAGGCAATGTGGATTTGCAACATGTATTTAGATTAAGATTTCTTTACAATGAAAATATCTCTAGTACATTTAAAATCTGACTTAGTTTACACAAAGTTTTGGCGAACACATACCCACACGGGGCTGCGTTTCAGAAGCACTCCTTAGCAGCTTGTTGCCTGTCCATCTTTTCCCATTTTTGCTGCTCTCCTTGAAGTCACGGACTGAATTCTTTGCAAACACCCAGAGGTGAGTGTGAGTCAGGGAGCGTTGAAGCAGATGCTGAGGAAGAAAAAATGGCAGTGGGGATTTCTAAGCTGCCCTAACTCTCAGGTCTTCCAAGGGTGGTGGTGGGTCTGATCTATCTGAATTTCTCACTGTTCTCGGCCACCTTCTGACTAATCCAATTTCTACCTTTCTTTGGTGTGAAACCCATTGAATACAAAAAAATCTGTCATAGGCGCTCTTGTTAGAGAACATACAACCTAAAAGAAGATTGCACTAGGAATTCAACAAATTTTCCATTAAATAAACTTTTATTTATTGTTTATTTTATTTTTATTTTCTCCACTGCTGTATTCCCAATACCTACAAAAGTACTGGGGCACCAATACAAATGGCTGAATGATCTTCAAATAATAAAAGCTATTTTTATTGAAGACCTGCCAATGCCAGGCACTTTTCAAAGACAATCTCACTGAGCCGACCCTACAGCTCTAGGAGATGCTGTGTTGCCTATTTCACAGATGAGGAAACTGAGGCACGGATGAGTTAAATAACTTACCAAAGACACACTCAAGTAAATGAAGAAGGTGAGGTTTTCAGGCTCCAAAGCCTGGGTTCTTTCTCAGAATGTACTGGTCCCTTTTTTTCAAGGAATGATAGGTGCTCAAGGTCAGGAGTGACTCCACAGGACTGTCACAACCTCCTGCTAGAGAGTTTGTCTCCCGGACTTCCCTTTCCTCTCCATTCCTTCACCTTCTGCTTGCTCTGTGGAAGGTACTGTGTCTTTGGCTGCTTCACTTCCCCTCATTCCCAGGGGAGGGACCCACAAGTGAAGGGAACCAGCCAGAAGCATTTCAGCTGTTCTTTCCATGCAATTTGTAGCCCTCTACCTGTACAGATACACAATTATAGTAAAAACTTGGATTTATTACAAAAGGCTTTCTCATACATTCATTCTCTCATCCAGTCCTGATCACCATGCTGGGTCTAGGCAGGAATCACCAGCACCATTTAACAGGTACCAACAGCTCACATTAATCACAAACTTATTCAACCCAGGCTCTGTTTCAAGGGCTTTGTGTCTACCATTCCTTTCATCCTCACAACAATGCTTGGAGGTTGGTCCTATTATCTCCATTTTACAGATGAGAAAACTGAAGTACAGAGAGGTCAAGTAACTTACCCAGGTTCACATACAGCTAACCACCGTCCCTCCCCCACATGCTACAGGTCCATATTCTTAACCCCTCCCCGTTGTGTTGCCTGAATAGTAGTAGATGCTGGAACAGAACCCGGCTTTCCTGGCCCTGTACCAATAAACAGCCAAACACCACGTGGGCAGTCCCCACTAAGGTTTGGTTATGAAAAGACCTCTTCAATTGGGCTCTAGTCCTTCAGCCCTAACTCTCATTTTAGTGCTTGCTATAAAAGGGCTTAACAACAGACTAGTTTTTGCATTTCTGTCACGCTCATTCTATTTCCTGTTTCTCCTATTTTTCTCGTCTGTTATTTCTGCTGTGTATCCTACATTCTCCGAGCTTATGAATAGTGTCAAAATGCTTGTCATCCTTAGCACTCAGTCAATAAGCACTGAATTGGCCACTGCATAATGGCATACATATTCAACTGCTTCTAACAGCTAGGAAGATGGAATCTCATGTTTCCTGTAGGTGACATGGTGGCTGAAATGGGGTATTTTAAGGTTTGAGGTAAGGCAATCATGAGCTGTCAAACTTAATTCCTGGCCCTCAGTCTCAGCTTCAACATGCACACAGCCCTCCTAACACAATTCTAAAGTGTCTCCCTGTTAAAGAAAAGTTCATGGTGGAAAAGATGCTGACATGAAATCACATCGCAAAGCACAGTTCACACAACAAATCCTGTTCCAATATCAGCTGTTCCATGATCTTGGTTTCAATGCATTATAAGCACAAGCTATTCTCAGAGGCATCTGGGAATTAAAATGATCACACACCATCACCTGTGTAACCATTATCCATTCTGCTTTCCGGGCATATGAAAGTACTTTACTTATGTAATCAAACTAGAAATCTCCCTCACTGGGTGAACTTCTCAACTGAGCAGCCAAATACACTTGAAGCTCTGTATCTGCCGAACAGTCAATGGTCTTCCGCTGCATCCCCAGTATCCTGAACTCGAGTGAACAGCAGTGAGGGCCTCACTCAGTCAGTGTCGGGCCTTGAGGATGGGACTCCAAATACAGATCATCTAAATCCCTTGACATGGCTGGGAATGTTAAAGCACAGTAAGACAGGAAGGAATGTAGTGGGAATAGTGTATCACTGATAATATGATTTAATCCCTGAGGAAAATCATGAGATATGAACAAATACTAAATGAAATTAATTTTCAAATCCAATATTTATGCAAATTTTGTACCAATCTTTTCAGATATACTAATTGAAGAATTTCTTTAAAAACACTCTGGAATTCACAATAGCCAAGATATGGAAACAACCTAAGTGTCCATCAAGAGAAGAATTAATACAGAAAATGTGGTATATATTTCAGCACACA
>NW_012154507.1:6788868-6791813 GCF_000956105.1 Propithecus coquereli | reverse complement strand
TAAGCAGAAACCAGAGGATTCATAGGAGACCACAGGGAGAAGAAAGGGGAGGGGCAGAGAGTGCTAGTGTCAGTAAGGTGCCAAGAAACTAGCAATTAGTGCAAAAAAATGGTGAAAAGAGCATTTTGTCTCGGCCCAGAAACTACTTTTGTGCTTTTTGCTAGGGCAGGCACCAACAGGACAGCCACGCCAAGGGCATAACCATGCTGCAACGAAGTAGTGCCTTCTGTGTGGGGGGCATAGCAAAACCTACTATTAATATTTACAAGTTTTTTCTTTTCTATACCCATGCTCTTGAAAAGAGTAAACAGGGGTAATATAAACTTTGATAGCTGTAGACATGGAATATAGAAAAAAACCTGTGATTATGGGTGTCTGAGGGCACGAGAAAGCCCCCTCAGAGGGAGAACAGATGTTTCAATTGAGCTTCATTGAACGAAGGCACACGACACACATACACGGAGAAACAACTAAGAGTGGGTCCTTGGATGTTCATAATTCTTAACGTAAATTCTAAAAGAAATCAATTTTTTGATAATATGTTCTATATGACTTTGGTAATTTAACAGTCTTGGATTTGTTTTTCTTTTTTAAAAATTTTGTTTATCGAGGTAAAATATATATTTTACCATTTTTAAGTATACAGTTCAGTGGTAATAAATACATTTATGTTCTTCCCCCCTCCTTCATCCCTGGGATTTCTTTTTCTGACTTTGGAGAAGGCTGGGCAAATGATCTCTGAGATCCAATGTCCCAATTCTATCAGTTTATAACTCCCAAATAGAGGGTAAAAACCCACCCTTTTGATACCCTAAAGTGACTTTTTTGAATACCACAATGTTAAGTATTAAGTAATGGAAACCTTACCGCTGGAACTTTATGGTATTGTACTAAAGTGAACTCCATTACCAAAGTCGGAAGTGGAACTCGGGGTAAGGAGGAGGAGGAACAGCTGCCATATCCAGGGACCTTGAAAATTAAATTATCTCCTCCTCCTGTTTTTGGACTCTTCCATGTTTCCTGTTTGTCAAAGCCAATCCAGATGGACATTATCCAAGCTCTTTCTCAGAACTGGCTTATTAGGGATAATTGGGTAAGAAATTTTCAGTAGGTCCTGATAGGCCAGTCTTGGTAAGTTTCTTCTTACACTCACCTGTGTCTGCTTTTTTCCTCCTGTGAGTGTCTGAGAAATGAGAGGTTCACATCTCCATCTCTTCCATTTTAAAAGTGAGTAAGTGTGTAGCATATATAAAGAACTCTTACAACTCAACAATAAATGACAAATAAGCCAATTAAAAATGGTCATTGGATATGAATAGACATTTCTCTTTTAAAAAAAAGACATAAAATAGCCAATAAAGCACATGAAAAGATTCTCAACATCACTAGTCATTAGGGAAATGCAAATTAAAACCACAATGAGACATCACTTCATATGCATTAGAATGACTATAATCAAAAAGACAGACAATAACAAGTACTGGTAAGGACATGGAGAAATTGGAATCCTCATATATTGCTGGTGGGAGTTTAAGATGGTGCAGCATCTTTGGAAAACAGACAGTTCCTCAAAATGTTACACATTGAGTTAGCTTATGACTCAACAACTCCACTCCTAGGTATGTACATTAGTGATTTTCTAATTCTCTGACACCAGTAGGTGTCCTACAATTCAATTCTATTCTGACACAAACTACCTGGAGTTAAGACTCCACAGGTTTAAGAGATGATTCCTACAAGACAGCCCTTATTTCAGATGCCAGTTGCAAGTCCCTGGTCCCCAGGCCACCTGAACTTCTGTCTGACTTGATTACGACTTCGTTGGGGGTAGGGGGGAAGCCCTTCTCAGGGTCATTTGCTAGAATGACTCCTAGAACTCAGAAAAACATTTTACTTTTTTTTTTTTATTTGCTCTTTACTAGTTTATTATAGAGGATACAACTCAGGAACAGCCAAATGGAAGAGACACATAGGGCAAAGTTTGGGGGCAGGGGTAGAGCTTCCATATTCTTTCTGAGTGTGGCACCCTCCCAGCACCTCCATGTGTTTACTAACCTGAAAGCTCTCTGAATCTTGTTGTTCAAAAGTTTTTATAGAACTCAATCTCCAGCCTCTCTCCCCTCTCTGGTCAGAGGTCAAGGGGTGGGGCTGAAAGTTCCAACCCTCTAATCTCACATTTGGTCTTTCTGGTGACCATTCCCCATCTTAAGGCTATTTGGGGGACCCACTCTGAGTCGCTTCATTAGCACAAACTCTAGTCTGGTCAAAAGATACTTCTATCACTCAGGAAATCTCAAGGGTTGTAGGAGCTCTGGGCCAGGAACCAAGGACAAAAGACCAAGTATATTTTTAATTATACCATAATACTCAAGATAATTAAAAACATATGACCACACAAAAACTTGTACATGAATGTTCATAGCAGCATTATTCACAATAGCCTAAAAGTGGAAGCAACTTGAATGTGCATCAACTGATAAATGGATAAACAAAAAGTGGTATGTTCAACACAATTGAATATTATTTGATCATAATGGTGGTTATAGTGGTTAAGACACAGAATCTGGAGTCTCTGACTCTTTAAGGGGAAAACTTGTCTCTGGCATTTGTTAACTATGACTTTGGGCTCCTTGGTTTCTTAGTCTCAGTTTCCTCATCTGTAACATGAGGATAATAGTAGTACCTGCTTCGTAGAGTTGTTGTGGCAGTTCTATTGGTTAATGTATAGAAATTACTTGCATTAGGGCTTAGAACATTGTGTAAGTGAAATATAATAAGTGGTCAAAGATTATTAAAGAAAACTTTACTAAAATTCCTTTGAAGTCTCACTTCCTTCTTTGACATTCTAGAACTTGATGCTTTTCTTTATTAAGTGAATCTTTGTTTAGTTTTCTAAAGCCTGTGTTTGGAAATATGTGTGGGTTTTAAGTATTTTATTTGAGATC
>NW_012154507.1:6787620-6788818 GCF_000956105.1 Propithecus coquereli | reverse complement strand
AAGTAGCAGATACATAGGATAAACAAGTCTAGAGATGTAATGTACAACATAAGGACTGTAGTTAATAAAATTGTATTAGAGATTTTTGTTAAATAAGTAGATTTTAGCACCTCTTGTCACACAAAAAAGTAACTGTGAGATGATTGATATGTTCATTTGCTTCACTATGGTAACCATTTTACTATCTATATGTATCCCATAACATCACGTGGTAAACCTCAAATATACACAATAAAATTTATTTTGAAAATAAAATGAAAATAATCTTGGTTAATTTTTGATGGCTATTTCACAATAACCTTTTGTACATACAGAGTTTCAGAAAACTTAATAATAGAGAATAACCCAAAAGCCATCATAACATGCAAATTAAATAATGTAAATGGTAAATGGATGACTTCGTTCTCATAACAGTAAATAGAAGACTTAAGGGAGCAAAACTATAATATAATATACTGGAACTATTTGGTTTCACTCAGAAGAGAGTAATTGGCCAGTCTTTGGCTAGCCTCCACATTGGATAATAATCTCCTACTTACTAATTCATTCCTTCCCTGTTTTGCAGATGAAATTTATAAATCATTCTTTACGTCCTTCCCTTACATAAGCAGAACTTTCAGGTTCTACTAAATATCTATCATAGTTCATTTCTGTGGTGGCTACATGTCAATGGATTCTGTGTTTACATTTAGTTAATCACTTTATGGCATGTTTCAAAAGAAAAGAGTTATGTGAGTACATTTTTATAGAACTCAGATGTATATGCTGTAATCTTATTTTAACATTACAGGTTATTGGTCAAAGTACATTACAATAATCTATTGTTGGGATCAGCGCCAGCTTTAAAGCTACTACGAGGTATCACGAGGTATGATTTGAGGAGCTGTTAGCACTGAGACCTTCAGTGGGAATGAAGCCAGGGCTGGGAGAGCCAACGTCAGGCTGGAGGGAGAGGGTGCACGCACCAGATGGGCTAGGCAGAGAGACTTCCTCGTAGTTCCTGGTCAAGGATCTAGACCTGGATGAGCAGACTGATGCACACTGGTCAGAACAAGCCATGAAGATGACCAGGAAGGAAAGTACATGCCGTGGAACCAGAGAGGTAAGCAGAAACCAGAGGATTCATAGGAGACCACAGGGAGAAGAAAGGGGAGGGGCAGAGAGTGCTAGTGTCAGTAAGGTGCCAAGAAACTAGCAA
>NW_012154507.1:6764795-6784780 GCF_000956105.1 Propithecus coquereli | reverse complement strand
TAGAACATTGTGTAAGTGAAATATAATAAGTGGTCAAAGATTATTAAAGAAAACTTTACTAAAATTCCTTTGAAGTCTCACTTCCTTCTTTGACATTCTAGAACTTGATGCTTTTCTTTATTAAGTGAATCTTTGTTTAGTTTTCTAAAGCCTGTGTTTGGAAATATGTGTGGGTTTTAAGTATTTTATTTGAGATCGTTAGTTTTAAAATACTTTGCATCAACATTCTTCACCAGTCTGTGGAGTTAAGATGCTTGTCTTCTTTGGTTCCTATTCAAAATGTAAGAGGAGGAAATCTGTGAGTTACAAAATGGAGAGAGATGATGAATTCAGATCTGGGCATGCTGAGTGTAAGGTAGCTGTGGTACATCCAAGTGGAGATGCCAGCGAGCTTTAGATTTTGGGTTCAATGCAAAATAATTGATTAATGGATAAATATGAGCTCAGTTACAAAAAATGTGAACTTTTGACTCTGTGAAATACATTTTAACCAAAATAATATTTAGTGTGGTGCAATGCAAAAGAGTGTGGGCTTGAGAGTTAAACAGGCTTAGGTTCAAGTCCGCCTTTGTCAAGCTCTGTGATTCCAGGCAATCATTCAACCCCTCTGAAATAATAACAGCAATCTCAAAATGTTGTGTTAGTATCATATCAAACAATGAATGTCAAGTAAATAAGAACTGAAGTTATTCTCAATGCTAGAAGCATTAATTTTCTGTTTAGCTTGATGGTTTTTAAAAATGTATGTGAAATACTCATGTGCTAATTTGCCAATTAATACCAACAATTTTAGTAATATGTTTTATATCTACATAGCAGGAGCTTATTATCAATTCAAACTTTTGCACATTTTTAAAAAAATGTGTAATGATCAGAGCAATAATAAATCCATGTCCCAGTGCAGGTGTACGACGCATGCCGTATGTCACCATGAGCCAATGGTAGTCATATTTTGTACCCTTGCTTATCGAGTTTGGTGAAGCCAGTCTGGAAATTAGGACCCATACCAGTTTCTATATTCCATATTTCTTGGTCCTAAGAGTAGAGAGTGGAGAAAATTCTATTACTGTATTCAGTATTACAGAATAATGTTTTAGTTCCACCAATGATATATTTACTTACATAATGGCAGAAGGTAGCATGTAAATCATGCTTTTTCACACTTCATTGATCGTGTGCTAAAAGCTATTTATCATATTTCCTTGCTAAGTCTTGGTTAGATGATTCATGGTCAATAAAATCAATAGTAACTTCTTGTTAAAAGCATCATGGATTTATCTGTGTCATGTAAGACTTGCGTGAAATTCCAATTTTACATTTGATTTTATGTGACTAATGCCCTTGGGATAACATTTCCTAGGGGGTGGGAGGGAGGATGGCATTATAAGCAACACCATTTTATTGGTTTCATGAATTGATGTGTCTTGGTGATGGCATAAATGTCATCAGTAGTATGAGGTAATGAATTACACATATCTGTAGTAAAATCAGCTAATGTAAAGAAACTAAAGTATAGACAATCAAAAGAAGTAGATTATGTTAGAGAATCATTTCTATTTGGCTTTTTGGGTGAGTTATACTTACAGTTGAGCCTGTATATATTTGATCATCCAAGATTTTGCTCCCTACAAAATCACAAAGCCTGTTACGAAGATCTGTTTTAGTTAGAAATTGTTTAATTCCCCATATTCTCATTTACTCCTCTGTAACCTGCTTTGTTCAGAAAATTGATAATGACTGATACACAATGCAGGCTAGGAGTGTTATCCTTAGGCTTTTCTGGTACATGGGGGTGAGTGAGGAGTATGTGGTGTCAGTTTCTTCTTAAAATGTAGGCTGTAAGCAAAGCAAGAGTAAAGAGAGAGGAATCAAAACCTCAATTAAGCTGAATTGATGCTATCCAGCTGGAAAGTCAGTGTCACATGAATAAATCGGCAGTAGATAGGCATTAACCATCTATGTGTACTATGTGTACTAGCTCCTGACAGAACGTGGCTATTGCCACGCTGAAGAACAACATTTAGTATTCTGTTTCCAAAGCCAACTCTTTAAGGAACAGTTTCTTCTTTGATCAGAGCTGTTAGTATAAAACAAGCAGTTCTGTTTCTGTACCAGGTTTATGAAGAATTATGTTCTTTGGCAGTGTTTAAATCCATTCTTAAACAATAGCTTTTTCCAGTTCACATATTCCTTTTTATATTTACGGTGAAAGGTGGACCAGCTATCTATTCTTGAACTGGAAGACACATATTTTCTTTAAACCACATAGGAAAAAGGTACAAGAAAAAACTGAAAGTGAACATAAAAGTATATGCCTGCTTACAAGTTAGACACGCTCTGTGTTTTCAAAAATGGACTAATAAATGTTTTAGATCTGCAGAAATATAAAGATACTTAAAATGCCCATGTACCACTTTTATTTTTAAAATCTACTTATTCTTTTATGTTATTTTTGTCTGTAAATTTTAAGGTGCATTATTTTGTAAGAAGAGGGACCATGACTCCATGGCTGAGCTGATACAACCTCACTGCCTATCACTTAGGAGGCAGGATGGACTCCTTACAAGGCCATTTGGCCTGCACCTCTGATGATCTAGTCTGTGGAATACGCAACATACTTGTTTCTCCTTTCCTCCCGCCCTGTATTTTCTTCTTTAAATTTAATTTGTCACAAGGAAACTCAGGAGAAAAAGGAATCTTAATTTATCAGTAATTTTCGTACATGAGAATTAAAGGATTCCAGCAATTTGTTATGTCATTGTAGTTTATGAGGCCATAAAACTGTGCTTCATAGGTCATATATTTCCTGGACTTATCAGAAAAGTAGGACAGAATGGCAGCTAAATACATAAGCTCCAGAGTCAGACAGCCTGGATTCCAGTCCTTGGCTCTGCCACTTACAACTAGTGTGACTTTATAATCTTTCTGTGTCCCAGTTTTCTCATAGGAAGACGTGTGAATTATAAAGATTAAATGAGAAAATGCTGTGAAGAGCTTAGAACAGTGTGTGGCACACAGTAAATGCTCAGTACATTTTAGCAAAAAAGCATGAAATACAGGTTTCTCAAATGTAGTGATTACTGTCAGGCTAATACGAGAAATCTAAAATATTGCGCTATATTGCTAATTAGTAATTTTCCTCTTGCTGTTTATTTTCTTTATTAAACCAACATTTATCTAACATTTACTAAGTCCAGAAATAGGGTAAAAGAAGATATTTAAGAATAATTCTATGACACTGAGTTATTAGGGTCCAGTGGAAGATCCTAACATAAGTAATTATAATACAGTGGGGAGGAAGTTCAGTGTTAGAACACAGATTTGGGAGCTATGGAGCGGGGTGAGGTGAACAGAAGACAGGGCTGGAAAGACAGTTTGGGATCAAGCTGTGAAAGGGAAGGTGACTGAGATGACCAGATTTGTTTGGGACAATCAGGTACAAGCGGGAGTGGAAACCATGGAGTGGATGAGTTTCTAGAAACAGGCATGTTGAGGAGGAGAGAGAAGTCAATGATGTTTATTTGTTCATGACTAGAAACTCAAGAAAAGTTTTCTTGCTTCTTCAGCTTAAACTGAATCACTCAAAATGAAGAAAACTCCCGCTCTACAGTTAAAAAAAAGAAAACAAAACACCAAGAGTGCCTGTAATGAACTCAGCTGGGGTGAGGGATGCTGCTGGTGCAGGTTAACAGGTTAAAACTCCTGTGGGGGAAGCAGCCTCAGGTTCTCTCACACGAGAGGCCCGCACTGGTCTGAGGCCGGCGAGGCTGGCTCATCGGAGCTCGGCCTGGCAAGTTAATCGGGTGATCTGAAGGTCTGGTCTAAGAAAATGGTGGTGGGCAAGCCAGGTGGACAAGGAGAGAGGGAGGAGCTCAGTGGGGAAGCTGGAAGGCCAGATGGCGTCAAGGAGGAGAAGGGAACTTAGGCAGGCAGATGGGATTGTGACTAGACCCATGGCCACCATGCTTGCACTTTAAAGCAGGAAAGTTAAAAAGATGGCAAAGCCAGGGACAAACAAAAGTTTGTTGTGGTGATTTTTCTAATGCAGATGCAGTATACAGGGAATGACTGTTGTCAAATGCATTTGCTTGAGTTTTCCTGAGTACGCTGGCTTGGAGATACTTCTCAGTTTAGGACAGGGGCTGAGTTTAGGGTTGGGGATGAAACTGCCGTGAGAACACCCTAGGGAAGTGTTTCTGGCTTTGAGATGTCCTCTGGGATGAATTAGATATGCTGACAAAACCTAGATCTGGCCTCTGGTAGTCTGGGTGTACTGCCAGTCGCCCTTATATAGATAACTCTTCTCCTAGGGTTAGAAACCAGAGACAGGCATTATTTTACAGAATAGAGGAAAAAAAAAAAAAAAGAAACTGACCCCAAATGTCAATATGAAAATATTAGCAAAACCTGGAATGTAACAGGCAAAGTGCTACTCATTTAACGTTCACAAACTGTTGTGCTACGTTGTCCTAGGAGCAACGCTAGAATTGTAACGTTTTGTCTTTTTTTGCTTTATCAAAAGTATTTTTAAAACAATCTATTTCTACCTACCACAGTTTAATGAAAAAATTAAACCACTCATTTGGCATCATGTATGCAAAGCCTAAATGTAGTCAAAAGTAGATCAAAGTAGTTTTTTAAAAATTATATTACATTAGTATTCCTCATGCTTAAAATCATTTTTAAGAGTTAAATTTCCTATAATAGAAAGGGAGGCAACATGTATTCAAGTTCATATCTATAAATACTAAAAAACTTGTGTTAACTGTTTTTACATCTTTAACTTTTAATATTTAAAGAATAACATAAATTTGCTTTAAGAATTAACACAAGATTTAAGGATAGGCTTACTGCAGACATTCACTCACAGGCTGGAAGTTTAGGGTATTCTACTCTGCATAGACAAGAAATTAATAACAATCAACTCCTTACTAACTTATTCATTAATCATTGCCTGGACTAGTGTTTCCCAAACCTGTGTGCCACTCAAAAAGAATTTCCAAAGTTTGGAAAATGCTAGGTTGAATCAAGCAGCTTTCTTTGCTGTAGGTATCAGTATATTGATATAATAATGTACAATGTGAACTTTTAGGAGTGTCTTTAGAGAGTCTCAAACATATTTAACTACGGACAATTTGTAGGGACACAGTTTGAGAAATTCTGACCTAGGGTGTGAGTCAAAAAAAAAAATGAATTCTGGACTGCTCATATATATCTTTAGAGGTTTCTTGCCTTTGAAAACAACAAAACTGATTCTTGGCAGAAGTTTGATTTCAGAATTTCCCTGTCCAGTCTAATGCTCTTAAAAGTGCCTTCACCGCATCCCTATCTGGTCTAATACTATTAAAAGTGCCTTTACCATATATGAGTAATTTAGAGTTGGTTTTAAAAAAATGCCTTTAGGCCTCTTTGTAAGCAGCCTCACAATAAAAATAGTTGAAGAAACTAGCCAAGAGGCTAGTAAAGGCTGTCTACTCATACTGAATGGGTAGACAACATTAAATATTCCATGATTTCTGCTTCACTGAACCAAAACTGCCTCTTCATTTGTATTTATGGCATCAGAATGCAACTTCTTTTTTTTTTTCTTTTTTGAGACAGGGTCTCACTCTGCTACCCAGGCTGGAGTGAGTGCAGTGGTACAATCAAAGCTCACTACAGCCTCAAACTCCTAGGCAATCCGCCTGCCTCAGTCTCCCAAACAGCTAGGACCATAGGTGTGCACTGGCCATGGTCAGCTAATTTTTTATTTTTTGTAGAGATGGGGTATTGCTATGTTACCCAAGCTGGTCTCAAACTCCTGGCCTCAAGCAATCCTCCCACCTCAACCTCCCAAAAGTGCTGGGATTACAGGTGTGAACCACCATGCCCAGCCAAGAATTCAGCCTTCTAAGCATAGCATTCTAAAGACAATATCTAGAATTAATGAGAATTAGAATTGTCAAAGACAAAGGTTTATATATGTTAATTTATATGCTTTTGTAAGCAAGGACTTCTCAGTTGAAAGTGGCAAAAAACCAACACAAACTAGCTAAAGAAAAAAAAGGACTCTCAGTAGACACTGACATGGGTAAGAAATTAGATGCTGTTGTTGTAATTCGCTGAGATTTAAAGATTGTTTGTTAGGGCGGAAAACTAAGTCCAAGCCGACTAATACAGAGAATGAACTTAGTTTCTAGCTTTCCAGTTCCACTTTCCTTGTGACTTGATTTTATTTCAATTCCCATGAAATCCTCTGAGATCACCTAAGTGGGTTTCTGGTCCATACAACCAACAATCCCTGCTAAAACTGACAAAAAATGATATTTATCTAGAATTATTTCGTTCTTAAACATTTACCACACAATGGGTTCTACCCTCCCCTATGCCAAAGTTAAGTTTTAGGCACATACACACTTTGAAAAGTCCATTAACTTGTTTAGGTGAGAGAAGTGCAATTTACTGTACTGATGGTAAGGACAATTTTTTGCCTGTACATTATTCATAGTACCCAATAACAGATGGCTGTATAATTTTCTATTACTCTATGCAAACTGTGATTTGACCTGAAATCCCAATTAATAACATCTTTTCATAGCATATATAGGAAAAACAATTTCTAGTACTTCAAAGTATAACAATATCTTTGTTGGACAATCTGAAAAAAAACTGAGTCATATCAGCTATCATTTTGGCTTTGTTATGGAAAAACAAAATGCTATTGCTTCATACATAAATCTTTGTGTAGTATTCTTATTTCTTGAGCTTAATTCAACTGAGTATTCTCTCTGGACCCTTGGGGATGTGGCTCCCTCTTTTAGGCCACCTTCCAGAGCAGCCTTGGACTACACTCTATGCTCTGAAAGGAAGAAGCAAAGTACCCTAAATTGGGAAGTGAGGTTTTTATGCAGTAATTGTTGACCAGTGAGACACTGACTTCCATTTTACACAAATGGTTTATAGCTGTGCCAAACTGAAATTAGTAAATTATAAACATTATTTTCTCAAAATCCTTTCACAGATATTGTTTTAACTCCTTTACATCCCTGTGGGTGGGAAGCACACAGAGGTTCTGAGACTTGCTTAAAGTCTCCTGCAAGTAAGTGGCAGCATCAGTTCTGGAACCTGGATCTCCTTTCACCTAGCTCTTTCCATTGCACCTTAGTAAAAAGAGGAACAACTGTCTTCTCTGTAACATTCTCTTTAAAATCTGTAAAAATGTTTACATTATACACAGAATGTTTTCATTGTAGAAGTAAAAGAAATTTTAAAACATGAACATATGCTACCTGTTACATTTATCGCAGGAACATATAAATTATAATGCGTTTACTGCTGATATACGGTTAACTGAATATCATTTTAGTAACATTATATAACACATTTTGCTACACAAGTATTTGAGGAGATGCCACCATAAAAGCTAAGCAGAGATTTTTTTCCAGAATACTTTGGAAATAAAAGTATATAAACTGACAATTTACTTTAAGATGTTATTTAAATTGCAAATCTCCATAAAAAAAAAAAAACAAAGGTAAGAGACAAATAACATTTGATACAAGATTCAGAATGAATAGTGTTTAGGATAGAAAGGAAAAGAATATCTTTGCTTATTAGCACAAACACGAAAGAATGGTTACAAATATATTACTGATTCAGTGATTGATAAAACACATCAGGAATTCAAGGATAATGTTAGGATTTAGGAATGTGAACTGCTTAAAATTACAAGGAAATAACAGTGACTCCAACTGCCCAATTTAAATTGTCTACAAAATCAACTTTTTTTGCATTGCAATTCTTTTACCAACCTAAGTTGAAAAAAAGGAATATAGCAAGTGCTGATACTAAATAAAAACTGGTACCAGATATTTGACTTATAAGACCACTTCATGTAATGTTATTTTTCATGGATCCTGGAGGCCACAAATACCTGAAAAACATTTTAATTTGGTCAATTGACAACTAATGAATTTCAACCAGTTGTTTTTAAAACCACTTAAAAAATAAACTTCAGCCATTTTGTCTTGAATGTGTAAGATGATGACATATGCCTGTGGTAAATACTTACTCACAGGATTTTCTTATTAGTAGAAATGATTAATATGGTAGAATATGAATGAAAACTATTCAGGTCTAGTAATAACCTGTGTTGATAACTAACTGCCCAACTTTGGGAGACACGCTTAGTTTAATTCTTTGCTCACTGGTTTTTGAAGGACATAGAAATTCCAGCCCATGAGCTTTTGTGGAGATAGTGGTTATCATTAACTAAAACACAGACTATATGAGAAAATTAGCACTAACACATTAACTTGCTTATTAAGGAAATAAGGTGGGGGAGTAATGTTTGTTGTTCATCTAACAGATGACAAATGAATGCTAAAATCTGTTATCCTCTGCCTTACTTATTCTTGGTAGTTTAAGAATCCTTATATTGACTGAACAAAAATATGCCTACTTATTGTTTTGGGAAAAAATGTGCAAAAGATTAGAGAATAAATGGTCTTTTAGCCTATTTATCTTATGTCTCAAGGGTTTCAACATTATTCTTTTTTAGCAGAGATATCCAAATTTCAACCTAGTCAGCACCACAGTGTCTACTCAACAACTTCCATTACCAATAAAACAAATGGTTTAACATTTCAAATCTACACGGGGCTTGACAGATTTAAAGGTTCCTTCTGGTCTTAATGGATCAAGTATAGACTTTTCTTCACAGAAAAATAGAGCTGTGGTTTGACCATGCTAATTAGCTTGTGGCTCTAAGTTCTTTTTCCAGACAGGGTGATTAATTTCCTAGTTCCAATGATACCTTTAGGGCAATTCAACATAGGCTACAGTTAGTTTATGAGTGAAATCATAATATGAAGAAAAAATTGGCTGTGAACTAAAGTTCTGAAAACTTTCAAAATTAAATGTCATTTTTAAAAGCTTAAAGCGTTTTAAAAACAGTGGTGCGTGCCTAGTGGGTTCGTATTTGTGCTAAATGCAATTTCTCTCAGTATTAACATGGTTTAACTGGTTATATGTTAGAATACGATGACTGTAAACATGGATCACAATCAATTGGGATAAGGAGCTGAGAAAACCTCCTCTCACTGCTGCAAATAGTGACATTTTATTTTTTTCTGGCTGTAAACAAAATATCAATGTTTCAGCCTTAATCTCAGGGTGAGCCACACTCAAAGGGGAGCCTCTCTATTCTCAAAGGAATGCTGTGAACTCCGAGTGGGGCCACAGCTGAGGCAAGAACACCATCTTCAGTCCTACCTTATTCTGGGGCACATCTCGGTGATGTAAAGAAAACCTCCCTCCAATAATCCTGGACCCTATCATGCCCTCCACACCCCCAACTACATGGACCATTTAAAAAGTCAAAGTCAAATTTATGCACCTCTCCTGGAGTACTTTACTTCCTTCTAAGCAGATCTCTTTCCTCATGAGGCTTATTTTCTAGTGTATGTGTGTTTGTAGGGGGAGCAATAGATAAAATACAAAAATAACATGATAATTAAAATACACAGCATGCCAGATAGT
The DNA here is from genome assembly GCF_000956105.1 of Propithecus coquereli. Taxonomy (NCBI): domain Eukaryota; kingdom Metazoa; phylum Chordata; class Mammalia; order Primates; family Indriidae; genus Propithecus; species Propithecus coquereli. The sequence goes on along the minus strand of NW_012154507.1, from coordinate 6,775,261 downwards.
GATAAGAAGAACTACTGAGAAAAATAAAGCTGGGAGGGAACTAGGGGGTGCCTGTCTGGGTGGGTGGCACTGCAGAGGTGACATCTGAGCAAAGACCTGAAGGAGGCAAGTGACTGAGCCATTCCGATCCAGGGTACTGGGGAAGGAGAGTCTCAGGCTGACGAGGCACCAAATGCAAAGGCGCTGGGGTGGAAAGGTATCTGGTGTTGGCTGAAGAACAGCAAGAGGCACAGTGTGGCTGGAGCAGAGGGAGTGAGTGGGAGGAGGCCAAACGGGAAGAGGCCATGTAGGTCCTGCTATTCTACCCACGGTCTGAGAAGCATAGGGAATCAGTAGAGGGTTCTCAGCAGAGGAATGGCACAACCTAACATGTTAAAGCACTCTTCTCTTCTTAAATAGCCATGGTGGAAGCACCATCAAGGGACTAGAAAGATAAAATTTGGTAACAGGTGTCCCAAAGTTTGCGCATACAACTACTGAAGGAGGACAAGGGTTGACTCCTGAAGGCACGGTGTGTGGTAGTTGGGAGGAGGGGGTTTCCCAGGTAGACGCGCCCGCCTGACTTTCAGGTCGCGACGGCGCAGAAAACTCGGTCCTTGGCACACCAATCCCAGGTGCCCCTCCAGGAGGGTCAGGGCCCGAGCCTGCACACCGCGTTGCCATGGCAACTGTAGGCTCCCCTCTCCCCTCTGCTTCCTAAGCGCCAGGCACCCAGATCGCGCGTTGCCTTCAGCTGGAGAGCCAAGTCTGACCCAGCGCGGGCTCATCAGCATTCCGCCCGCGGCGTCTCCCCCGCCCCCGCCGTGCCACACGGCTCCCGCCTATCCAGCAACGACAGCCTCTTGCCGTCAGCGAGACCCCACCGCCCCCACCTCATACCCTCCTCGGGGGCTCACAGCCCACCTCGCCCTGGAGCGTGCCTAGCAGCCCTGGGCACTGACACGGCTCTGCCTAGCTACGCAGCCCTTGTCCTTACACTGACCGCGGCCACAGGCTGCAGACCCACCGCGGAGAGGGGGCGCCCAGCGCCCGGCTCGCAGGCAGCGCGCCCCGGTAGACCCGCTCTAAGACATCCCTGCAACAACTCTCTAGGGACATTCGACTCCCTTGTGAGCCGTTTTAAGATCCCCCCACGCCTCCTGCAATGCACCAGACCAGGGAGGTAAACATCGAAGGCACCTGCATTGCGCCCCCGCTGGGATGCGCTGTGAGCAAAAGGGGAGACTGTCTGCTGCCAAACCAGAGCATCGGAGGCGCAGGGAGTTAGGAGTGGGTTTTCTTAGGACTCACCTTGTGCAGTTTCCACATGGCTCCCAGAGCCTTGACTTCGTGGCTGGAATGTTTGCCCTCCTCCAAACACTGGTAGCACACGGGCATCTTGCACTGCACGCAGTACATGCTGTGGTTCTCCAGCTCGTGGTCTGTGCAGGTGGAAACCTTGCGCGGGCTCAGTCTCCGGCTCACGCGGCCCTGAGCCGGGGGCACCAGGCGGTGCTTGGCTAGGGGTCCCCGTGGCGGGTGGCAGCGCAGGCGGCACGGATCGCAGTAGAAGACATCGCACTGTTCGCACATGACCGTGGCCTCCTTGGGCGCCTTCTCGCAGAGCTGGCACTTGAGGGCCGCGGCTTTGCTCTGCTGGTAGCGGTCAATCACCCCTTCCAGGACACGGTTCTTGGGGAAGCCGCGGAGCCCCCGGTCATCCAAGATGAGACTGCGGTGGCACTGGGGGCAGGTGATACAGGAGTTGCGGGGCACCGGGGCCAGGGCCGGTGACAGGTGGGTGGCGGGTGGCGGCATAGCTGGGGGAAACACACGGACGCCGTTGGGGGACTTCTGGCAAGGGGTAGTGGGGGCGCTGGCGAAACCCCCGTAGGAGCCATAGCCGCTGTCCGCCTCACTGTACAGGCTCATCTTGTCCAGGTCCAGATAGTCATAGTCGGAGACCCCAGAGCCCGAGGCCCGACGGCTCTGAGGCGACTCAGACTCCGGGGTCTGCACCAGGATGTTGCGGGCGCACGCCTGACACAAATTGTGAGAGCAGGGCAGGATGATGGGCTCCCGATAGAAGGAGCCACAGACGGGGCATTTTAACTCCTCTTCCATCTCTTCCATGGGGACCGGTCTGGGAGCGAGGCAGCGGCGGCTGCAGCGGGTGCCTTAGCTGGGGAGCTAGCCGACGGGCCTGTCTTGTCCAGCACCTTGGCCAGCGGCGGCGGCCACTGCTGTGGTGGCGGCTGCTGTGGTGGCGGCTTCCCGCGTCGTCTTGGCGTCGACACCCAGCTAGGCGCTTGCTCTGAGAGCCGCGGAGCCGCCGCGCCGCGCGCCAGCTCCGGACCGCCCCCTCCTGTCCTCCTAGTCCCGCCCCGACCCGTGAGCCGTGGCCCATTGGGCGGGGGGCGAGAAAGCAAAGCTCTTATTGGCCAAACGCCCTGTCCGTCTCCTCTCCTCCGCAGGCCACAGGGGGTTTGGTGGCGTCTGGGGATGAGGGGAGTCTTCGCTCCCGGCTGCATGATCTCGGGAGGGGGCTGGCGTGCGGAGGCTAGGGGAGCGGGAAAGAGGAATTAGGCGGAATGACTCATCCCTCGCCCCACTTCCTTCCGACCTCCGGTGCAGTCACCCAGGAGCAGGGGGCGTGAGAAACCCCTCCCAGCGGCGAGTGGGCTGGCGGAGGGGGCTGGGGCTTCTCGGCGACATTTGCGTTTGGCTTACAGCTCTGATCTTCGCGCCCACCTACCATCGGCCGCTGCTGCGCAGCGCGGGGGACGCCCCTTCTTCCGTCGCTGGCTGCCTCGGCAGGCGCTTCACCCAGGCCTGCGTTTCTGTACCGCACTTGGGCTTTCCCTACCTCCAGGAAGCCGCTGAAGCCGACCCCTGGCCCCTCGCCCCCCATCCCCGGAGTCTGACGGCGCTGCTGTGAGCCGTGGCAAGACTCTGCTTTGTACTCTCAGACCCTCCTTTCTAAAAGAGGATTAATAATATCGATTTCCTGGTGTTGCCATGAGATTTAACTAGGTAACTGATGTAAAGGCTCAGCATTAGTCAAAATCTACGCCCCCTTCATTTCACGCTTTAAATTCAAGCTCGGCCCACAGGCGTCTAGGCTTTGGTGTGAACGTGTTTCTGTCTCTCTGCCTCCTCCCTGCCTCCCAAAGCTGTGCTCTTACCCTGCTCTCAGCACCTGTCTGAGCTTAACCAGACCTTTGGTTCAGTCGAGGCAGGAATAGTTCGTCTGTTTCTGGGTGCCCACAGTTTAGTAACTAGCTCTGTAAATGAATCACTGTGCGACTGCGGAGTCTCAGTGTTTGACTCCAAACAGCATTATTCAGTGCCACGTGCCCTGAGCATCTGCCACGGCTTACAGCAGGGTGTGTTTTTCCTCCAGTGACGTAGTGGTAATGATGGTGGTGATGGTTCTAGTGTTCGTCCATATAAAGGGAGGAAGGGAGAGAGGGAGGAAGGAAGAAAGGGAGGAGAAAGGAAGGGAAGGAGGGAGGGAAAAGAAAAGAAAAGGAAAACCTTTAAGTGATTTTCTGAGGTAGTAACATTTCAAATTGTACATGGCTGGCTTTTGCCGAATGATTCATGAAGTAAATGACAAAAAGTCTTTACAAGTTCTAAGAAATCTTCCAATTTTCCATCTTACAGAAAAGAGATAATTGATTATATGTAGCTACATTTACAATTTACAACCACTTTATTATCCAGAAAGAAAATGGACATTTCAGAGCCCTGCCCTTATAGAAATAGGCCAATAAACTAAGTTATCTTTCCAACACCTTTGTAGTTGCAGTGAGAACAGTAGTTGATCATTGTTATTTAAAGCCATGTTGATCATAAATGCTATGTGAGTGCCAGCTCTGACTTTTAACTGGTTGAGACTAGAGCATCCAAAGAGGTATATGTACTCTTGTTTACAGGCATAGAATTTCTTCAAGTGTGGTTGGTACATTATCTGTACTTGCAGGATATATCTAATTTATGGGTCCCAAGAGAATTTACTTTTAACAAGTAGTTGATTATTGAGAAATTGTTAGAAAGGCATGTCCTTCCATAGTTTTTGTATGCATTTGGCCACAAGTCACAGTAGCATTGGGTCAGCAAGGTGAACAGCTGTTACTCTTTTTATGAGTTTGAACTTTGCTTATCACAGTATACCATCTAAGAGGTCTGCTTATTAGCAGAAATCTTATGCCTAGTTCAAAGTAAAGATAGCATTAGGGGATGTCTGACCGTAATATCTTGAGTTTACAAAGAGAACTATAGATTTATAATACAGCCAATATAGAAAGATTTCATCTATTATGAAATGTCTCGACATGATTTAATTGTTACATCAGTTTGGTTAGGAATAAGCTAAATCAGTCAATCCTAGGAGAGCTCTTAGAATGACTCTCATTTTTGAGAGTTCACCCTGTTTCAGGCAGTGGGTTAATTTGTTTATATACATTATTTGGTTCAATTCCTGTAATTACAAGAAGAGCTAGATACAATTATCCCCACTTTACAGATGAGTAGACTGAGGATAAGCAAAAACAGGTAAGTACTCAAGGTCAAATATTGGTGAAGCTGGGACTAGAATCCAGCCACTTGTAAGTTTGTTTCTTTGTTCATGCGTTCATTCAACAAATGCTGAGTTTCACTCCCTGTCAGGCTCTGTGTGTAATAAATACCCAAAATGTTTTTTATTAACTTCTATGATATTCTGTTTACCTTCACTGAGAGTTTATTATTTTTCTTGAATTCATTTCTCTAAAATATTTTTATGGCCTTTGAAGATTTTCCTGTCATGTTGCACTATGTGGCCATAATGTACTTTAAAGTCGTCCAATGAGTCATGTTTAAAGGGGAGTGAAAATCGGATTGTAATTGATGATACTGTAGAGATGCTATACCATTGGGGGAAAAGCTTCTGTATCCCAGCTGGTGATCTATCCATGCCCTGAAGCACAAGGATTGATAGCCCTGTAATTTCCTCATTCCTGGGGTGACTGCAGATGTTCTCATTTGTATAAAGTGCTTGATTATCCTCTGAAACTTACTATTCACCCAAATGATGTTCTTTAACAGTGAGGTTAGCAAATTTAAAATGTAATGGAAGCTTTTCTATTTTTTTTAAAAAAAGATAAATGTTTCTTAATGAAAAATTGAATTGCTTCCCTGTTTGCTTTGGACTACAATGTTTGATTATTAACAAAACAGTCTCTTTGAGTCTAATGAATGAACACCGAGAAGAAAGCATTCTCTCTCTTATTTCCTCTCCACATTCTCTCCTACAGCCATCTACCCCTAGTTGCAGGGGGAAAAAAGAATCAATGAAAGGAGCTGAGCATGGGCTCTGACTCTTTAAGATTCTCTGAAACATATACAAAAATGTTTTATTAAAGTATTTGATTAAGGGTATTGCTGAATGTGATTTGTAAAAATTGCATCATTTGAAAAGTGATGGATGTGATGTTTCTATTTTCAAAAGAAATTCTGAGGAAACTTCTTTTTATGAAGTACTTTACCCCATTAATATTTAATTTTATACTTAGAATATTTTGTTTCATCCTTTAATAACATACATTTATTTATTTTTTATGTGCTTTGATTTTTTTTTTTTTTTGAGACAAGGTCTCTTCTCACTCTGTTGCCTGGGCTAGAGTGCAGTGGCATTATCGTAGCTCACAGCAACCTCAAACGCCTGGGCTCAAGGGATTCTGCTGCCTCAGCCTCCCAAGTAGCTGAGACTACAGGTGGGCACCACCATGCCTGGTTAAATTTTTTAGTTTTTGTAGAGACGGGGTCTTTCTATTGCCCAGGCTGGTCTCAAATTCTTGGCTTCAAGCAATCCTCTCACCTCGGCCTCCCAAAATGTTAGGATTACAGGTGTGAGCCACCGTTGCTTGGCCTCTTTGATATTTTCAATTATGTGATACAATATAGTGAATTAGGAGCTTTTTGCCTACCTAGTACTACTGGAAGATGACCTTATTCAAATTCTGTAGTATTTCTAACTGTAAGTAATATATCGCTAAGGCTTTGGGAAGGGTAGACAGGAAAATATGAGAAAATGAAGGTTTAATGAATCCTATATTGAGGTAAGAGAGTTGGAGGATAAATCCAGAAGACCTAAGTTGTGAATAATAGGAATCTCAGAATGAGGAAATAACACAGTTGGAAGGAAAAACACAATTGAAAAAAATAATTTCCCTGCACCAAAAAGGATATAAGATTACATATTGAAAGGACTTTGGAATTATAGATGATATTGATGAAAAAAGACCCAGTCACATATAGATATAATTCTTAAACTCAGAAGAAAAAAAGAACATCTTAACAAACTCCCGAATGTAAAGAACAACTTAATCATAAAGAAAAAAGAACCAGATGGGTATCAGATTTCTTTCTGTAACCTTAAAGGTGAAAAGAATGTGAAATAAATTCTGCAGCCTACTAAAAGAAGTCACCCTGTCTTAGTCCATTTTGAGCTACTGTAACAGAATACCACAGATTGGGTAATTTATAATGAACAGAAATGTATTGGCTCATGTCTTTGGAGGCTGGGAAAGCCAAGATCAAGGCACTGGCGTCTGGTGAGGGCTTTCTTGTTGCATCATCCCATGGCAAAAGGGCAGAGAGAGGGCAAGAGAGAGAGCAAGAGGGGCAGAACTCATCCTTTTATAAGGAACCTACTCCACAATAACAAACTCATTAACCCATCCAGGAGAGTGGTGCCCCCATAACCCAAACACCTCTTGTAGGTCCCACCTCCTAACACCTCTGCATTGGGGATCGAGTTTCCAACACATGAACTTTGGTGGACACATTCAAACCATAGCACATTGTTAAACTTCCACTGATAGTGTCATGGTGGAACCAATTATATTGCACCCATACCATGGAATATGATGAATCCATTTAAAAAGAATCAGATTCATTAGCATTTGATTTAGAGGGATTTCTATTAAATATTATTGATTGAAAAAAGTAAGATATATAGGAGTGTACACAAGATAATTTTGTTTTTGGCAGGCTGACAATGCCCCTCCTTAAAGCACCTCTATGTACATATGTTTACATATGATCATATGAACATATAGAAGCTTATTGAAGCATGCTCACCAAGTTGTAAACCATGGTTACCTGGAAAGGTCAGGGGATGGATTATAGGTGGAGATGGAGGGGGAAGGTAGAAGCTATTAAAAATGCACCAACTTTACTTCCCCAGCATATAGGAGATCCCACTTTTGTAAGCTAAGTTTATGAATGGCTGTGTGTTTCAGACACACATCTATTTTAAAAGAAAAAGGCATAGATTGATAGATATTGACATATATGGTTAACCTAAAATCCTGTCAAATGAAAAAGAGCAAGTTGCAGGCTAATGTGTATATTATGATTCTCTTTTGTTAAAAAGCAACCAACCAACCCATCCACCCCTAGGTATAAATATATTCAGTTGAATTTGTAAGTATGAATGCAGAGAAAAAGGGCATCAGGATACCATGTCATTAGCATTGCATTCGAGTTGGGATTGAGGAAGGAACAAAAAGGGAGATGATTGGCTTTTTCTTTATATATCATTGCAATAGGTTATTTTACTTTTTATAACAAATGTGTGATATAGATGTATTATAATTTGAAAAAACATCTAATAAACAATTTTTAATAGAATGTTGAACTAATTTCTGAAGGAGTGTGAGCACTTCTACTTTGGGATTCCCATTCTCCTATCTGATCTTCATTGTTACATGCTGGAATTCTGAAGCATCTCTTATGTTTCAAATCTCAAATTTTGGAATTCTACTTTATGCTGTTACAGTGCTAATCTTATTTTATATCATTTACTCTGTCCTTATTAGAAATCATAGCTACCTTCTTCTTAAGCCTGCCAATACAGTCCCATTGCCTTTGTTCCTTATAATGTTTTCTGGAGCTGTCTTCCTGGTGAATTTCTCTACATTTTTAAAGTTTTTAAATATTTTTCCCCTGCCTTTAAGATGAAAATAATATGCTAGAAAAATAAACTTGTTGGTAGAATCCCTTTTCTTTAGGTGTTGAGTAAGTGCTGCCCCAGTTTCTTCTATAATGTTTAAGTCTTAAACGCAGAAGTTATTCACACCCCAATTTCTCTTAAATGTAGCTGTCCCTGCTTTTGGCAATGCTAGCAGATGTTGAGTGTAGGAATTCTTCTCTTAGCATTTTGAAATTGGGAAACTGAAAGATTGAGTATGTTAGTTGAAGGGCTAGGTAAAAAGGTAATGAGCTGTACTAGAAGCCAGATTAGCCAATATGGTTATATGGAAGCTAAAGTTTCCAGGACCATGTTTGGTGTGGTAGATATTACTAGTGCTTAGCAATATCTAGGTCTGTCTTCCTTCCTGGGAATATGAGAGACTACACACCCCCACCTTTTGTTATTAGGCAAGACCTTGTGACTAGTTCCGGCCAAAGAAATGTGTGCAGAAGTGATGTGTGTTACTTCCAACCTGAGTCAGTAAAAAGCTCCTGCACAATGTTATGGAGAATGAATTGAAATTTTATTTAACTGCAAGATCAAAGAAAGCTGGTGGGATTGCTGAGTCTCTACATGGAAAGCAGTTATCAGAATCATTGAGTCACTACTTGGGTAACAACAGAGGAGAAAAATTAACTTTTATTGTATTAAGGCAGAAATATGAGGGTTGTGTGTTACTGTAACATAGCACAGCCTAATCTTCGTAATACAGTAGTAAAAAGAAATGAATGAAAGAAATGGGCAAAGAGGAGTCATGAGTGTGGTCCTTGAGAGAGATGAAGTAGCTGCATTGCTTCTTAACAGTTTATTAGTTTCAGTTCCCCTTAGGCCTTACATTACTTTGGTTTCTCTGCTTGTACGCCCATGAATCTATTGGTATCTTTACAGTAAATTTAATTTTTCTTGGTTAGCTTAAGTTTGCTCTTTTTCCTTGCAATAAAAAGACCAAAATCGAATTATTCAGTTAGTAGTATTTGAACCACTTAACATATTTGGATCTCCATTGTAGCAGATGTTGGTGGTGCCCCATCTATTTTTTCCTTAACATATACCTCTTTATACTGAAGGCCATTTAATGCAAAATCCTATGAGTCTTTGAGGGATTTTCCTGGCTAAGGGAGGAAGCTCAGCCTGTATACTGGGCAAGTCAGAAGTTCCAGGGAGTTAATGCCCCTGGAAATAGCCCAAACAATGGTGCTGGGTAGGTGAGGATTTGGGTGGATAAATACCAACGTTCCTTGTCTCTTAGTTGAGATAATTTTGAGGTATGTTTCACATTGTCTCCCAGAGTTCACCAGTGGGATGAACTCAAAGTGGCTTGCCTGAAGTGCAGCAAATTGCCCACAGTGGCTTTATTTATTAAAGGGTGAAAACTCACCTTCTCATCTTTTCTTATCTTACATCCTTAATGTTGTTTAGGATTACCCTCAAATGAAATATTTTCACTTAATGTCTCAAGGTATACTTCTTGGAGAAATCCAAACCAAGATAACCATTGATTGTATGCGTAAGTAGGCCATAAAGAGAAGCTTCATCTCATGGAGTTGTCATTTTTCCTCCATTTTTAGTGATGTTCTACCCATTCTGCCTTTTATATTACCTATTTTTCTTTCATGATGATATTGGTACACTTTGATCCTATTTTTCAGAGAGTGCTAATTTCTTCCATTTTCCTCTTATCTGGTAGAAGCCTAAATGCCATTTGTAATTTGGTACTTCCCATTCTGCTTACTCTGATGTATGCATTCCTATGCTTCTTTTGATTGATATTTCCCATTTTTACACCTGTCTTGGCCACAGATACCTGTGCTTTAGAGATCTTTATAGAATGGAGACATGGATTGTGGCTATGAGACTCCACTGGCATGGCTTTACTGTTGGCATGAAAAATTGGAGGTACAAATTAATATACAATTCAAACATTTGTGTTTGGTCTATAAAAACTTGGCTATCAATATCAACAACAAAAAAGTTCTTAGAACTAGTAAGTGATTATAGTAAGGTTGCAGGATACAAGGTTAACATACAAAAGTCAACTGCTTTCCTATACACCAGCAATGAACAATTGAACAACTGGAGTTTGAAATTAAAAACACACCACCATTTACATTAGCAGCAAAAAATTTTAAAAAATGGAAGAAGACAAGAAATACTTAGATATAAATTGAGCAAAGTATGTATAAGATCTGTATGAGGAAAACTAAAAAAATCTAATTAATCAAAGAATATTGAAATAAATGGAGAAATGTTCCACGTTCATGGATAGTAAGACTCAATGTCATTAACAAGTCCTTTCTTCCCAACTTGATCTATAGTTTCAATGCAATCACAATCAAAATATGAGCAAGTTGTTTTTTAGATATCAACAAATTGATTCTAAAGTTTATATGGAAAGGTACAAGACACAGAATAGTCAACACAATATTGAAGAAGAAGAACAAAGTTGACAAACTGACACTACTGACAT
>NW_012154507.1:6695183-6764038 GCF_000956105.1 Propithecus coquereli | reverse complement strand
AAAATCTAAAACATTGACAACTCCAAATGCTGAGAAGGATGTGGAGCAACACAGGAATTCTCACTCATTGCTGGTGATAATGCAAAAATGCTACAGCTATTTTTGCAGTTTGGCCATTTCTTACAAAGCTAAACAAAGTCTTCCATATGATCTAGCAATCATGCTCCCTGGTGTTTACTCAAATGAGTTGAAAACTTATGTCCATACAAACACCTGCATAGAAATTGTCTTAATCCATTTTGGCCGCTCCTGAAAAGTGAGAACATTGTATGTGCATTTCACTCTTGTCTTCTCTCTCCTTCCTGAAGAGGAGCCTCAAATTGGGCATTTTCTCTGATTGTGTTGAGCTGTGTCAACTTGGGTGAGGGGCAATTGCAGGTAGAAGGCAATGGCTTTTGTTTCAACTCAGCTCTTCTCAGCTTCGTGCTCATCTGGGATACTGGAACTTCTTAACTAGTTTCTAGAGTTCCAGTGAAGATATTTTGGTCCATACATTATTGTTAAGCTGGTGTCTCTATGGGGGAGTTAGGACTGGAGCCTCCTAATCCATCACGTTGCTGATGTCACTCTTCCATTTTTAAGTAGAATTCATTTTATTTGTATCTCTAACCCATAGAATATAATTTTTTCTTTTAATCTTTAAAACCTTTCTGGAGATCACAGGATATATAACAAGGGGTCCTGTGTTCATTCAGGGCTATATAAAATATAGAAAATGTCCCATTCATCATCTAACCCACTACAACATGGGAGGCAATCAAGGAAGGCATCTTAGTTTTACAAGTGCAAAAATTAGGGTATAAAGAAATCTCATGACTTCTCCAAGGTTACATAATAATGAGTAGAGCCAGGTCTTTAAGCCCAGACTTCTGGCATATTGTCCAGTTCTTGTTCCACCACACTGACCTAGCAGAAAAGCAAGAATGAAATTATTATTTTTTAATTTTTAAAAAATATTCATGAGGGAAAGAACAAGGTAAGAGAATTTGTAAAGATCTTGGACTTGAATGTAAAGATCTTAAATGGACTGATTCTTTCAACTGACTGTTCCTTGAAGACAGAAAGCACAGATTGATGGTTCTACAATAAAATTAGATTTCTCAGAATCATGTGAGCTCTGTTACCTTGTCCAGGTCCTATACCTTTTGGGCCCTAAGTTTTCAAGTCTTAAGAATGCTTAGATGGTTTTCAGGTCCCTTAAAACTTAGCCAAACTCTGACTTTAGTACACACATTATATTTCTGGGAGGAAGGAGAAAGAGGAAGAGGAGGAGGAAGAGGAAGAAATAAAGGAAGAAGAGGATGGAAGAGGAGAAGGAGGAAGAACAGAATCTGCTGTTATTCTCTAAAAACAAAAAATGTTTCAGACTATTTTCCCCCCAGCCTAATGAGAATGAGGAGGGGCTCTAAGGTCTACTTAATGCTTAAAGCATCCTGTACGTGTTTTTGCAATAGATGAAAGATCAGAACCACTTGCTAAGTGACGTCTAAAGAGGATAAAATAGACCTCAAGCTCATTCAGGAGAGGAAAATTGCCAAGATATGTCTGTAGTATTACTAGGCGTTTTATTATTAATTTCTGTTCTGTGCTATGAATTTTTATTCAATTTATCAAGCAGAAGATATCTATTTATGCTTTAAAATAAAACCCAAGTTTAACGTAAGTATTCGTGAAAGAATTAGTAAATATTAGCTTGATAATGTAAGCAGAGAAAAAACATAATATTTTTGGTATGGGACCTAATTTTTCACTAACACTCCCATGTATTTGATTTCATTTGGTCCTGTAACCCTGGTGAGTAAGTGACTTTACAGAAATGGAGGCTCTGCAAGGTGACATAGTGTGCCCAGGACAGTGGTGGAGTGGAACTCAGGTTCCTCACAGGAGTAGCCAAATCAAGTTTGTAAGAGAATATTTTGTTGTCATATTTTTTGGAAGTTGCATTCTACTATGTAACATTTTCTCAGCTTCAACAATATTTATTGAGTAGTTACATAGTAAAATGACATACCAAATTCTATGAGATGGCTAATATTTATTGCTCCATATTTCTCTTCTTTAATGCTGCTAATGGATACTTTATTAGGGTGCCTCATGTAAATTTTTGGATAGTTTCACTGTTGCTTTTTGAGCCCTACCTTGTTTGATTTTACAGACCTTCTGATTTTACTTCTGATGAGAAACACCTGAATGAGAATGATCATTTTTTTCCTTGCCCCAAATCCACAATTTAAATCTTTTTGAATTGCTTACAATCACCCCTTAATTAATTACTTATTAAATTATTTTATACCACTTTGCAAATTTGGTTGGCTCTTCACTGCAACCTCCAATTCTCCTGGAATAATTGCTTGTGCAGTGTAGGTGATAAATAATTATTTATGGATCAAATGAACATCCTCTTTTATATTCTTCCAGATTCAAATTAACTGTACCATGGGGGCCTTTGTGTGAGTGGCACGTTTCTTTATGGTTTTGAAAATACCTGACTCTCTAAAATAGCAGTTCAAAAAATCTGAGTAAAGATAATTATGGGCTTAATTTTAAAGAACGATGCAATTCAATTTTTAAAAATTTGTTGGTTTTAATACACTTGAGGAAGCCATCCTGCCCTTTCGGAGTTAATATTTTATTAGAGAGAGTAAGACAAAAGCCATTGATGATCAGAGTGTAAGACCATGAGTGCGAGGAAAGGCGTCCATAGTATCACGGGACTCAGAAGAGGGAAGCAGCACATGTGGATGAGGTCTGAAGCCTTCACGGTGGGATGTCAAAAGAAATAGCTAGGGAAGGGAAGACCATATTTAGCGGGGTACGTAGTCAGCAGAGAAACTGGAGTTTGGGGCCTTTGAAGATATTGTGGTAAAGGGGAATCAGTCCTGAGTTATTATTTTGGTTGTATAAGACACGAGACCACAGGGATGGAAGAAGCAGCTAGACTTTTTCCAAAGGGCAAAAAAACACATCTGAGAGTCTTACCATCCTCTAAAAGATTCGGAATAACTCCTTGCTAACTAGTGAAAATCTGCTATTCTCCAGAATCTAAATAGGAAAAAGGGTCTTGAGCAATATACTTTTTAGTGACAAAAGTAATATACATTTTTTGTTTTAAAAAATAAACAATTTAAAACCAAGAATTGAAATGCTTTCACTTTTGTGGTACTGTGTCTCTTAGAGTAGAGGGCAGCGGAGGCAGGACCATGTAGCATCAGGTTACTCAAATATTGCAGTCTTCTCTCTTTGAGTTCCTCCATTCCAGCTTCCACAAGTAGTGAAAAAAGCATCAACGTAGGGATACAGCAGATCTGGATGTAAACCCACTTACTAGCCACATGAACATGGTCATAAATTCTATCAGGATTTTGTTTTGTTTGCTACTTTAATCCCAGTAACTAGAACAGTGCCTGTAACATAATAAGTACTTAATAAATATTTGTTACATGAATTAATGGTGTTTTGTTAACCTAAATTTCCTCATTAATAAAGTGGGAAATATAACATCCAATTCAAAGAGTTGCATTGAAAAATTAAACAAGGTAATGTTAGGAAAAGCATCTAACACAGTACCTTTCACATACTTTTTTTTCATCCTCAGATAAAGGTTATACTCTACTATCTATTTCCCAGGGTCCTTGAAAAAAAGATTACACTTTACTACATGTTTTAGTAATTAAGTCCTTGTTTGTTTTTGTGCGTATACATCTGGCTTTTAAAAAAATATGTGATTTACTATCTGTAGATTATGAAAATGTGACTTCAGGTTGGCTTTGATGCTTTTTGCTAGCTCAGCTGAAGCCTGCCCTGAGTGAAACGGAGATAGAGTACGAAATGAATGATGAGATGGATCAGTAACTCTTCTTTGTCTCTCTGGGAACACTAGTGGGTTCACCTGTTTTCAATGATTTGACCAATTTAGTTTTAAAAGTGAAAACAGGACAACAGTGGAACTGCACTTTGTCCATGGATGCAGCTCAAGTTAGAAATAAGTCAGGCTAGCTCCCTTGATTCAACGTAGGTAAATTTTCTATACTGATAGTTCCATAGAATTTTATAAAAATTCAATCCAATAAAATGTGTGCCAAGAACTATGCTAGCCAAGTATGGTGGTGTGCACCTGTAGTCCAAGATACTCAGGGGGCTGAGGTGAGAGAATCCTTGAGCCAGGAGTTTGAATCCAGTCTGGGCGACATAGGAAGACCCACCCCTCTCCAAATAAAATAATAAAATAAAATTTAGTTTTTAAAAAAGAACTATGCTAAATGCTAGAGATACAAAGGTAAGTAAGAAACTTCATTCCGTTTATAGATTCAGAAGATTTGCAAGTAACGAAGAAGATGTTGCAAGGTTTCACCTTGTGTAAATCGCTTGGCTTTTGAGAATAGGTTAGATATGCTATGAAAAGCGGTGTCTCTTAGGACCATAGCTGGTAGGCCTCTGAGCAGCAGAGGTCAGCTCAACCTCAAAAAATAAACTCCCCAACCACTCTCATACCTTAGATGGCCAGTGCAACCTCTGCCCCTAGAGAAAGGGAAAGGTGCTCCTCCACGCGCATTGCGAGATCCACCTCCATTCCCATTCAGAGATGATTGGCAATGGGCTGACAAATGAACCCTCACCAGTCAGAGCTTTTGGTCTCAGGTCTAGACAGTCCAGATAGTTGATGGTACCTTTCCTAAAATCTGCTTTATTCAGTTCTTAATAATTACTAGAATAAACAATTTTCAAGGATAGTATAGCCTAGGACTAAACTTAGTTTAAAATTTTCTTATACTTACACCAAGGGCAAAGACCCAATCCCTTACTGAACAGAGCACTGAACATCTCAATTGGAAGTATTAATACATGCATTCCAGTTAATGCTGACCAGGCACAGTTTTTCACAAAACAATGGGTAAGAATTTCCTTAGTTAGTTGATTTTCACTAAAGAAAAGAAATCTATTCCATTGATGTTATCACCACTAAAGACAAAAAAAATTTCCCTTTTAAATGACATTTCCCCCAGGCAAGTGTCCCCATTACCTGCTGCAGGGACCAAGGAAGCCTCAGGCCGTGAGAATCTGTGGTGTGTCAGTGACTGCACATCTCTGACAGTGTAGACCTGAGTTACACTTTGGTATCTTTTTTGCCTCTTAGTTTGTTAATGACATCTACTAAATGTTTTTTTTTTTTTTGAAACAGAGTCTGACTCTGTCACTCCAGGTATAGTGCAGTGGCATCATCACAGTTCACTCCAACCTCAAACTCCAGTGATCCTCCTGCCTCAGCCTCCCAAGTAGCTGGGACTACAGGTGCATGCCATGACACTGGGCTAGGATTACAGGCATGAGCCACTGTGCCTGGCCATCTACTAAATGTTTATAGGGAGCATTGCATTATAGTTGCTGTTTTTAATTTCTGCTTTTAACCTCTGCTTTTATTTCTTTATTTACTGTCTTTGGGGAATTCTGTGATTGGGCTAGTCATAATTGTATGCTCTGGTGCGTTCTTTTGCACGTGCAATATGTAGATCTGCTTGTGAGAGCATATAAAGATTTTATCAGGTTCTGTAAGAGACATCACAGAACATTCATGGAAGCTAGCACGTTTAGTAATATTAATCCAAATTCCTTCATGAACCACTAGAAAAAAAAATTCAGAGGATTACAACATAATCAGCTTTTGTCTTCTTTTATCAGTACAGACTAAAAGAACTTAAAAAAGAAAAAACACTGGTGAATAAAATTGATTGACGACTTACAATATGATGTAACTAGAGACAGCACAGTCAAGTCAGTGATGTTGGGAATCACTGCATCAAAGACTATGGACGCACCCGGGCAAACCAAGTTTACCTGTGACTAGCTAAGGAGTCTAGGGAGTGAGGTCACCTGAATAGTCAGGAAGCTTCCTGTTGATTGAAGGATGCAATACAAAGGAAATCAAGTGTGGTCCTGTCTTCTATCCTCATGATTTACTATGAGATGTAAATGTCAGGAGGCTAAGCCAAATAAACCAATTGAGTTATCCGTTATGACAGTGGAAAACAAATACTGACATCTTTACGGGGTTTCGTAATCTCTGAGCAAAAATATATATGCAATAAAGGTTCAGTTATACCATTTATAAAAACCACAAGTCAGCCTTTACTCTTTTCTGCTAGACAATGGGGAGGTGCCAGGATAACAGGAGCTAAGGGAACATGTCATGGTGGTCACATCTGATAGCGATGTTGAGAAATGGTTTTCTGCAAGTCTCATGTAAATAACCATTTACAACAGAGAATTTCACTTCAATTTAGAGGAAATTACCGTGCTTACATTCTTCTTGAAGAGATCATTAATTAAAAAAGCAGTCTAGAAAAATCGAACCTTCATCTAATTCTTTTTGCGGGGCGGGGGTGGGGAGGGGCGGCGGAGATGTTGAATTACCAGGCTAAGGATATACTCTTAACAGCCACGCTCCAAGAACTCCCAGACGCCTGATATGAGAATGGGAGCCAGTTCTCCCCTGCTCTTAGCCTCTCTGCTCAGGATTTCTCGGGACTGTGGCACAAAACTGCCAGCTGTATTGCACAGTGAAACAGATAAGGGGGAGTTCTCGAGAAGAGGAGGCGTAGTGGGCTGTGGGTCCCAAAGAGTGCAGGAAGGGGCAAGAAGAACGAAGGGGACAGAATAGAATGTACAGCTGCAGGATGGCAACATTATGGACTCAAGATTAATGAACAAAAAAAAAAAAAAAAGATTAATGAACAGAGACATCTCTTGCCACAGTTGGGATACAGAGACAAAGAGGAGACAGCTTGTTGCTGCTGGGAAGAAATAGCCAGGTATAGACTGTGCACATCAGAAACATGGCTTAGAAGGAAAGCTACATCCAGTTTTATGTTTCGATGTTGGTGCCTGGCTGGTTCAATCTCAGCTTTATGTTCATTTATTGATAAAGTTGTGGGAAAAGACTTGAAATATACAGTGGACGTTAAATGTGCTCACTTCTAAAATTCCAGAGCCCAGAGGCCCAAGCTGTTGTGTTCCTGCTTCCTGGGGAAAAACAAGGCAACACAACATATTTATGTTGGCTGGGTAGAATGCCTTGTAGGTAATTAGCTCTGAGTGATCTGTTCATAACGTTTTTGTAAAACTGTGGGATAGAAGAAATGGCGTAAGTTTCAGCGATGTCTTCTCTTCTCATGTTGAAAGTTTTGGTTGCTAGAGAAACCATTTATATAATACTAAAAATAATTTAAATGTTGAAATTCAGAATATTTATTTGAAATTTAGTGTGCCTGACTTGAAGCCACAATTATTTGATAACTGTTCTGCAAGTTAAGACATTTACCTGAGAACCTAAGAACTTTTCCTAGAAAATTAATTAGAAACAAGCTGCTTCATTATTAGTATTAATGGTTTAATAAGCTATTGGTTTAACCATAGTCACTCATAGTTTTTGTAAGTTTAAAATTTATTTCATTTGTTCGTGTAGGCATTTTCTCACAGAGTAGACTCTTCTCTGCCTATTTTATTGTAAGATGGACTTTGCTTCCATTTTTCCACTGTTCTCATCTACATTTTGGATATCAAGGTCACACCCGTAGCTTCTGATGGCACCTATATGGGAACTAAGGGCCCCTTATGAGTGAGAAGCCACTAGTGCAGTGTGATCCATTAATAAATATCTTTTGAGTATTTACTGTTTAAGGATAAAGGGATGGTGCAGAAGTACTGATTTCATCCATTTGTATCCAATTAAAATTCCAGTATAATAGTAATAGTAGCAGTAATAATAGTATTTTATGAAGCGCTAAGTGGCAGGTACCCTGCAGACACTATGCTAACCAATAATGTACTTCATTTCATTTAATCTTCACAACCACCCTATGAGGTAGGTGTTATCATCTCCGTTTACAGTTGAGGAAACTGTAGCTCAGATTGTTAAATGTCTGAGGTTTCACAGTTTCTAAATGGAAGAGTTGAGATTCTAACATAAGTTTGACTGACTCCAGTCAGTACTAGCTTGCTACGGCTGCCATAACAAAGTTCCACATGCTGGATGGTTTAAACAACAGAAATATATTTCCTCACAGTTCTGGACGCTGGATGTCCATGACCGAAGTATTAGCAGGGTTGGTTTCTTCCAAGGCCCCTCTGCTTGGCTTGTAGATGGCTGTCTTCTCCCTGTGTCTTCACATGGGCTTCCCACCGAGCCTAATCTCCTCTTGTTTAAAAGGACACCAGTCACAGTGGATCAGAGCTCACCCCGGTGAACTCATTTAACTTTAATTACCTCTTTAAAAACCTTATCTCCAACCATAGTCACATTCTGCGGTATTGAGGATTAGGGATTCAAAGGTATGGATTTTGGAGTAACACAATTTAGCCCATAACAGGCCTTAAAAGATGAGGTCTATGTATTGTCTAGAAGAGGAACTATCAAGCCACCTAGACATTTCCACTGTGGTATGAATTAGTTTTTCCCCAACTAATTTCCTGCAGGAAGATTTTGATGATGAAACTGATGGAGAAAGTTGGGGGCTGGGTCCTTTAGGGCTGAGGTCCCCAACCCCCAGGCTGCAGACCATGACTGGTCTGCGGCCTATTAGGGAGCAGATTGCAGAGCTCCGCCACTGTCCTCCACTCTCTCCCTTCCCCTGTCCATGAAAAATTGTCTTCCATGAAAATGGTCCCTGATGCCAAAAAGGTTGGGGACCACTCCTTTAGGGAATGAAGAAAAGCCACCGCAAGTGGAAACAAGGAAGGCCAGCATCTCCTAATCTGCTATTTTGGGTAGGGCCAAATTTCTGGAAGTAAATTAAACACAGCATCATTTTTTATTTTTTGTTTCTATATTTCATCTCTCTAATTTCTTCTCATTTTTATTCTGACAGCGTTATTGCTATCCACCCAAGCAAGCAGGCTCCTCAGCTCTTGGAAAAGCTCCTTAACAAATCCCATTGTCACTTCTGAAACAGAGCCAAAAATAACAATAATAATAATAATAATAATCTGCTAGATTCTCTATCATTAAAAAATAAGTTATTAAAAATTATAGACCTCTGTTGATATAGACTGGAATCCAGAAATTATTAGGGGGTGTTGGAATGTTTAGTAAGAATTCACAGGAAGCCAATCAACATCATGGATGGTTTCTCCTGCTAAATTCCCAATTTCCATCAGAGCCATTTCATCTAAAGGAGTAGATCAGAAAGTAAATCAGAGCACTACTCACGCTCTGCCTTCCAAGAGTTCTTATTTCTATAACCTCTTAGGAGTCAAAGTCAATGAAGAAAGCAGGACCTTCCTTACACCTTTACGTCTATCAAGAGCCAGATTCTCTCATTACTTTTTCTTTTCATATGCCATGAGTTTGTCCATGGATGCATGCTGCTGAATTTGCCACTTGTCCAGAGGCAAAATTAACTACCATTTTATTTTTGGACACTAAACTCAATGTTAATAATCCTGCTTGACAGCCCGTTAAGTGCCTTCTGAGTCAAGAAGGGCTAATAGGTTTCAGTTTGCACGCCAACTCCAAATGATTGATTGGTAGTGACTGTCTAGATGAGGGCAATATTCACAAGGTTGTGAGGCCAATTTTTTTTTTTTAAGAAAAAAATGCCATAATCAATTAATGAGGTCTACCGTGGGAGAGGGACTAGTGGCACAAGAATACATAATCTTTCATCAGTGATAAATTCAGCGCTATAATTTATATCAAGCTTACGTTGTGCCAGGCACTGGGCTAAGCCTCGTATGTGCATTATTTCAGTGAATCTTCACAACTCTGCAGGATAGGTGCTATATATCTCCATTGTAAGGATAACGAAACTTGGGCACAGTGGGCTTAAATAACCAGCCCAAGGTCACCTAGCTAGTAAAAGCCAGAGCGGGGATTTGAACCCTCGCAGTCAAGATATATATTCTTGGAAACAATACCCTGAGTGTGTCGATTAGGATTTGAGCTGAGGCTGCAGTGCTCCCATCACTGTGAGACTGCAGGACACCACCAGGGACCCAGGAGCACCACTTCCTTAGATGTGCCCTCAATACAGCCCTCCCGGCTTGGCAATGGCAGGCTTGTCTTCCTGTAATTGAGTCCACAAATACTTAATGAGCACTTACATGGCACCAAGCATCTGGGGTTGCACCAGTGAGTAAAATAGAGTTCCCTGTCCTCCAGGAGCTTACACTCAAGTTGAGAGAGGCAGACAATAAACACATAAACAAACAAGATAACTTCAGGGCCAGATAAATGCTGTGCGGTTGCTTAAAGGGGGTCACTGGGTGGGACTGAGTGGGACGAATTACTTTAGCCAGGGATGAAGATCTCTCTGGGAAAGGGACCTGAAAGATGGGAAGAAGGCAGCTTTGGGAAAATATGGGACAAGCACCTAAGACAGAAGGAGGAGCAAATGCAAAGACCCTGACATATAAGGACCTTGCCACGTTCGCAGGAAAAGGCTCAGTTATTTGCCATTCTATCCTGTGTATTCTCAAGACTAAAGACACGGCCACGCTTCAGTGACTGTCTGGGGTTCGGCACACCCTGCACAAAACCACTTGGTGGGGGAGACAGAGACAAGTGATTTTCCCTCTGTTTTCTCTTTTCTCCCTTCTACCCTCTAAATGCCTCACATCAATAAGTCAGTAAGGAGTCACACGTGCCCAAACATTCAGCATTGTGGAGAATTGAATTAATTTGCATAGAGAATATGAACTTCAGCATGTCTTATAGAAAATGCCTATTGATTGTATATATATATATTGAACAAACTAGTATTAGGGAGAATACTTTCATTAACACAATTTAGAGACTTTATTTTTGTACAGTAGAGAATAGGTTAGAAAATTCAAGAAAAAGGAAAGTCATTTTCACTAGTCTTGATACATTTATCACATATTTCCCATAAAGTAGTCTCTCCTTGTTGTAACCACACGACTCTTTGGAATAGCTGTGGAGGGGAGGGCATCTCAGGTTAAGGAATTTCATGACATAACAGTGATTTTTTTTTTTTTTGAGTCTTTTCAAACATTGATTTATGTTAGTTTATGTATTGTTTTAAACTAAAAGAATGTACATGCATCTCATGATCATTACAGTATAAATAGGACAACTATCAGCTAAAAGCCTAAATTAACCTTTGAAAAATGGCTTAAGAAAGCTTCCTTCCTCCTGGGACAAACCCTTTGGCATTGCTGTCCCACACGTCTATGCTTAGTTAGCCTTATTTAAGAAGCATTTATCAAGCCCCAGCTATGTACCCAGAAAGTGCCAAATTCTGTGGGAGATAAAATTACAAACAGAGAAATCATTTTTTCTACCCTTGAGAAACTTGCATTTAGTTGAGATAAATATTTGAAAGAGCTAAAGAACAAAGCTAGACCATTCAAAAAAAGTGATAGTAACTAAGATTGCACAGAACACCGTAGATCTTCACATGCTTTTCTTTGTTTCACTTGCACATTGGTCTTTCGAGATAGTTAAGTTACTGATATTCCCCATTTCACAGATGAGGAAACTGAAGCTTAGAGAAGTCAAATACCCAAGACAACTAGTAAGGGGTGGGGGCAGGATACTGTAGTAAGTTAAGAGCAGGGGCTCTGGGATCAGACAAACTGAGTTTTTCATTTTGGCTCCAACTCTTATTAGTTCTGTAAGCTTGGGCAGGTTTTTTACCTCCTCTAAACCTCAGTTTCCCCATTTGTGAGGATAATAGTGGTACTGACTTCCTCCAGGTGTTGTATTAAATGAGAAATGTATTGAAGATGCTTAGCACAGGCCTGGGACCACAGTATGCACTCAAAGAATGCAGCCCTTGTTATGAGCAAGTGGCAGAGCTGGGATTGGATCCCAGCATTTCCTCCATTCAAATACAAGGCCCAGTGTGTCATGTGGATTCTAGCGGCTCCCTGCTTAGGTAAAAAGCATGTCTCAGTCACTTACAATTATAACCATGGGCAAGTTACTTAATGACTCTGTGTCTCTGTCCCCTCATTTGTGAAATGGGGCTAATATAGTGGCTACCTCATAGGCCAATGTAAAGATAAAGTGCTTTATTACACAAACAGCACTTAGAACAGTGCTTAGCCAACACGAAGCTCCCTAAAGAAATTCATCATCAAGGAGGAAAGTTGGAGGTGGAGTGTTAGGAGGCTTCTTCCAAGCAGCGCTTGTCACTTACATCCTGATGGAACAAATGCCAACAGGAGCTGAATCGGCACATGCTGCTTATCACCTACCTCACACAGTTGGGGGAGGCATCGTGGCTAGATTTGCAAACCTACCTCCACCGCCTCTCTTGCACCTGTCAAAACTTCAGGGGCTGCTCAGCAACACATGAAAAATCCAATTTGCAATAAAATCATTTTTTTCCATATACATCTGTCTACACTTGAAGGAGTCAAAACAGATTTGAGAATTCGCAATCCCACATAGAGGGTATGAACTTGTCAGCTTGTTCTGTCAATAGGCTTGATGTCTGAGCATTGTTGTCATGGCAGAACTGCTTGTTATCTGCCAAGCTTGATTGTTTCCCTCTCAAGTGGGAATCGGAAGGTTCTTAACAGGAAAAGAAAGCTTTATCAAGCTCCAGATATAATGAAAATCCACAGTCCTTGACTTTGTAAAGTGGAAGGTTTCCCTCTGTGTGCTCTTAGCTACGTTTTGCTCCATGGCCCTAAGAACCTTGCCCTTTTCCCTCTTCCCCTCCCCTTCACTTTTTATTCCCTTTCTCCTCTTCCATGGCTCATTCCCTCTAATGGGAGCAGGAATAAGGTCAGCTTTGTTTGCCACTCCATAAACATTTGCCAAATCAAGTTGCCATCTACAGTTTGTTTATCAGGTGCACACATACATGACCCCGTTTAGTCCTTAAACAAACCCCCCGAGGATTTGAACATAGGCTTGCTGATGACAGACCAGGAATTTAACCACAATGCTTCCTCTGAGCATGTGCAAAGAGCTTGCCTTTCCTGCCAGTGAGCAAAGGAAGCCTTGGTTTTTGTAATAGAAGACTGAATTTCAATTGTGTTACTTACATTTTGGACAACTAAAAAACGGTCAAATATAAGCGAGTTGTAGATTACATTAAAAAGATGAGGAAATAATCCTAGATCCAGAAATTAAATTAGATGAATCTTGTTGACTTATAGGTGTCGTTTGAATAGAAATAGGTTTTATTAAAATCTGTGTAAGAAGTGGATAGATCACTGGCTTTGATTCACATGGGACAAAATTCTGATTCCATATATGGCCTGGAGAAAGTTATTTAACTTCTTTAGGAGCCTTAATTTCCTCAACTGTAAAACAGACATGATAATATCTAAATTATAGGTGGTCATGAAGGCTAAGTAAGCTAAACATACATAAAGCACTTGGCTTATGAGTAGTACTAAATTAGTTTATATTTCCCTCTTTTTGAATTGAACCTCTCTTTAGCAGATATAGAAAGAGGCATTTTTCAACAACTCAAGAACCACAACATGAATGGAATTTTATTATAAAAGAAACAATAGTCTCTTGCCATGTCCTCCTCAGACAAGTAAAAAAAAAGGAACAAAAACAAAAAATCCCCAAAACTACTTAAAAATTTTAAACAAGGAAGACCTGTGAGGCAAAAATATATATATATTTAATAGTGGCATCCTGCCATTGAGTAAGGTGATTTTTGGCTGCCATTACAGTCTTTTTAAGTTAATTTTTTGGAAAAACATTGCCAAATAACAAAATAAATTGAGTAAAATTATAGAATTTTCAGCTTCTTAGAGGAAGCACCTTTGGTATACAGTGTAATTGCCAGAAGTGAGTATATGTTTTGAATACTGGTAATGACCTTAGGAGATCCAGGTTGAACTTAGAGAAAGAAATTTGTTCTTAGGTCATTTTTGCTCTGGAGGGTTCCAGTTT
Organism: Propithecus coquereli; assembly: GCF_000956105.1. Taxonomy (NCBI): domain Eukaryota; kingdom Metazoa; phylum Chordata; class Mammalia; order Primates; family Indriidae; genus Propithecus; species Propithecus coquereli. Next base: position 6,750,159 of record NW_012154507.1, on the reverse strand, counting down.
CCTTTCCAACTGATGGAGCTCAGTGCCAAGGTTGACTATTTGTCTTAGAAAAAAATAATGCAGATGTGGGCATCCTTTGTTGCTTCGTGAAATATAAAAAGATCATACAAGCCATTCATTGGTATCCTAAGTATCATAAAAAGTTACCTGGGAATGTTGCTTTTTCCACAGACTGGCTTTGGGAGTAGTTTTCCGAAAACAGCTCTCTTTAAGTTGTTTAATTGTAGGCAAAGATATAATAAAAATGGCTATTAATTTCCTGGTAGAAACAGAAGCAAACTTTAAAACAAAGATACATTTAATGAGGGCTTAGAAACTATTTTTCTTTCTTTAGAGTACTGTTTAGCTCTTCTTCTTGGCAACTTCTGCCATGTCAATTTTAGCAATAACATATGGGGAAATCATAATCAAGTTCCATCCATTAGGTAAATGTGATTTATCCTTTGGTTTTTAACCAAATGGCTTGGTGATGTTCACAAAGAAAGATGTTTTGTTTGTGTTACATGACTAATGGTACAACTTGTTTTATGTTACAAAAAAAGGAGAGTGATTGACTTAAGAACTTGTTTGGAAAATATTTCTGAAGAAACATTCCATCTTCCAGGAATGGGGTACCTGAAACACGGATGAAGGGCCTAATCAATCCTCCTTTATTTTGGAAAATTAGACACTGCTTTTAAAAAAAGAACAGAATATAAGGAAAAGTCAGTTTTTAGAAAAGGCACTAAGCAGAAAGAAAAGCCGATGGATTTAAAAGTTAGGGATTTAAAATATTAATATTTGCATCTTCTCCTTTCATAGTATCTATCTTCCATAGGCTTTTAAAGTGTAAAAGTGAGGGAATTATTGGCTCATATGGCAATATCCCTTTCTAGAATAATACCCAAAAGAACTGAAAGCAGGAACTCAAACAGATACTTTTACGCCATTGTTCACAGAGGCATTATTCATAATAACCAAAAGGTAAAAACAACCCAAATGTCCACTAATAGAGAAATAAATAAACAAAATGTGGCATATATTAATACATACAATGGAATATTATTCAGCCTTAAAAAGGAATAAAATTCTAACACATGCTACAACATGAATGAACCTTGAAGAAATTATGCTATGTGAAGCAAACCAGTCATGATTCTTCTTATATATGGTACCCAGAGTAGTTAAATTCATAGAGACAGAAAGTAGAATGGTGGTTGCCAGGGGCTACAGGGAAGGAGAAATGGGGCATTAGTTATTATTTCATAGGTACGGAGTTTCAGTTTGGAATGATGAAAAAGTTCTGGGACTGGATAATGGGGATAGTTGTACAACATTGTGAATGTACTTAATATTAATACCACTGAACTACATGCTTATAAATGGTTAAAATGGTAAATTTTAAGTTATGCATATTTTACCACAATAAAAAAAAAAGTAACTTGATCTCTTCTGGGTGAGAGAAGGGTAGAATTTATCTAAAGAACAAACCCAGGTCTGAAGATCTGATCACTTATCTCAGGGAAGGGTTGACATTTGCAAGCAGAGGCTAACTTCTTTCCTCTGCAAATTTACATAGAGAGGAATTGTATTAGCCAGGGTTCTCCAGGGTTCTCCAGAAATAGGAGACACACACACACACACACACACACACTCACACGCAGAGATTTATTAGAGGAATTGGTGCATGTGATTATAAAGGTTGAGAACTCCCACGATCTGCTATCTGCACGCTGGAGACTGAGAAAAGCCAGTGGTGTAATTCAGTCTGAGTCCAAAGGCCTGAGAACTGGAGGAGTTGATGTTGTAAATCCCAGTCCCAAGGCAGAAGAAGATGAGATGAGCTGGCCCAGTTTAAGCAGTAAGTAGGACAAAAAGGGTGAATTCCCTTCTTCCGCCTTTTGTTCTATTCATGCCCTCCATGGATTGGGTGATGCCCACCCACAAGGGGAAGGGCAATCTACGTTACTGAGTCTACCAATTCAAATGCTAACATCATCTGGAAACACCCTTGAGACACATCCAGGAATAATGTTTAATCTGAGCAATCCATGGCCTGCTCAAGTTGACACATAAACTGAACCATGACAGGAATAAAGAGAAAAAGAAATATCCTCTTGTTACCTTTCCTGAAACAAATTCAGAGTCAAGGAACATTCTCTCGTGGCATCTCAATTAGCTCTTAGTATTTCCAAGTAGTATTTCCAACTACAGTAATCAAATCAGTTTTGCTATTGATCGATCACTCTGCAGTTAGAGACTGGTAAAAGTTACAGTACAACCAGAAATTTCAGCCAACTGGGCTAAGCATACATCAGAGATGGCTCACTCCTGCATTTCCTGCACAAGCTGGGAAGAGCAAGCCCACATCTTCTTTGTTGCAGAGTACCTTGAAGACCCGGGTCAGGGCACTCAATCAACTCGCCTCCCCAGAATTTCACCAGATAGTCTTAGTGCAGACTGACGGGGAGAGTCAGAAAACAGACCGAATCCGTCTTCATTCAGCATGTGTTAGACACAGACAGCATATGGTTGCCTTATAAACTCTTGAGACAGATCTGCTTCTGGAAACCTTTCATTGTCCTGTTGCTGTTGCCATGGCAACTGCTAGGGCTTTTGGTTCTGTCTCAGCCCTTCCTCCAGCACTTAACCACTGAGGTGTGACTTCTGTTTAGTATGTAGGAGAGGCCAGTTTTGTAGACTGCATTGCAGTTTATGAGTATCATAAGGGGAATTGCATCCTCTTTTTGCTGCTCAGAGCAAAGCTACTATTTTGGTCTTAAGCTCTCTTTCTGTGGGTGCTGCTCGGAGGATCTGGGTTTTTCCCTTTGGGCTGGGTGCTTATGTAACCTGGAGGTGTGATGGGACCTGCTCCTCTTCCATTGTGTGACTCCTACAGCGGAAAAATAATTACAGTCGTGGCAGTGAGTAAGTAAGGAGAGAGCAAAGAATTCAGTGATGTGCAACTACTTGCTGTTGTGGCGTCATATGACAGATAGTCTTGTTTTAGGGGGGAGGCTCTCAAGGGATGGTGTCATTACAGTGTTTCAGGATAGAAGCAATAGACAACACTGAGAAATGTGAAACAATTTAGAAAACATTGCTTTCAATTTCCAATTACGTTAACATAATTGTCTAGGTTAGTGGATTAAATACAATAGACAAGCTAACAAGCTGATTTATAAAACCTTTGTAGACTTTGTTTTAATACAAGACAATTTCAGGTCATTGAGATACGTGATTCTGACATTTTTCCGTGCTGGAGGACTTTTGTTGACTAACTTTTCTTTATAAAAAGAAATAATTTCGTAGGAAATTAGGAGTAAGTCCTTATATTTAAAATGACTCCTTTCTTCATATTTGACTTATTTACATAATTAAAATTCACAGAAGTATGGAAAAGGCACTGGGTCCAGGGCTGGTTAGATCTTAATACAGTAAGAAGAAATTAGTTTTCTGTGTAATAAGGGTTTAGGAATTTTTAATTCATGGCCATTATCACTTTGCTGTGCTTCATCTTTTTGCATTGCTTATCGCAGTATATTAATGGATATTCATTAAATCCCTATGAGCAAAATCCAGTCAAAGATTGATATCATCGCTGTCTTAACCTACTTTGTCAGAGGAAAGAAATGAAGATGGATTGAGTTTATTCTTTCCTTCCTAGAGGAACTTGGCTAGAATAATAATTCTCTTGCCTAAAACTGGCTGGAAGACATGGGAGGGAGGAGGAAAAGAGACAGGAAGGGAAGAATAAGGCATATATATTTTTAAATTTTAATTATATTCCAACCCACTGGAGTTTGGAAAGCAGGGCTCTTGGTTTCATCTTGACTTTCCATCACGTTGCTTCCGTTGGCAACTATGCAAATGAATTCATAATATTTAACACATCCTAACTCACGTGCCCGTTCTGTTTTCCTCACACCACATTGCAGATCTGCTTGTTTGTGTTCTCTCAGTCTCTCTGAAGCATTCGCCTCAGATGCCATAACACCAATGAGGCCTTTGATCAGAATGGTGGAGGGTGCAGTCCAGAAGCACAGACATCCCTCAACAGGGACATCCTAGAGTCCCTGTTCCCAGCCCAGAAGTCTCTTCACCTGTTATACAACAGATCTTCCATCACGTGATCCCTGGGAACAAGGGCTAATGCCCCTTAAAGCAGTCTCCATTATTTACCATCAGTATATCAAACTTCTAAAGTTACCGTTGCTCTTCCTGGTTGGCCTTCCTCTTCGAATTTAGCTTTTTGTTGTTGCTATTTTTCAGTTAGCCTTTATTAAAGAGGTCTTTTTTTATTATGTTCTGTATTTGAGTAGAATATCTCTGTTTTGAAATTGAAGTTCAATTTCACACTTTTCCTAAAACATTCATTTACACAGAAAAAATATGTATGGATGCATATGCATATGTAGCAGGAAGAGCATTTGCTATTTTGAGGCTTGACAGAGAAATTAAGGAGGTGCAAGGAGAGAAGGGAGAGAAGTCTGTTCAGGAAAAGTGGAAAGAAGTCAGGCCCGTCAGGGATGGCTGGTGACTTCAGAAACAGTGATGTCTGAGGTTATATATAATTAGTCACCTGGTTCAAAAATCAGAACTTGAAATCTTCCTCCTCCCCTTGTCCCCAATTCATCCAGACCACCTCTCCAGCATTCCCTGCCCTAGTAACTGCTGTTATTATTTTCTCAGGAAGCTTTCCAGTTTCTCTGTGCATACACAAGGAAATATGAATAAATCTATTTATTTATTCAATATATTACCAAATGTTCTAGGCACAAAGATTTCCTGCCCCCCAGAAGATTACATTCTAGCTGGAAGAGGCAGATGATAAACAACAGATGTAATAAATTTGAAAACAATATTTTCCATTAGATTAGTGGGACTAAGGAATAGGAAAGCGGAAAATGTAAGGAAGGAGAGTCAGGATGGGGAGGTGAGTTGCTGTTCTCAACATGGTGGTCAGAGGAGGCCTCATCGAGAAGGTCATATTTGAGCAGTGACTTCAGCTGGGAAATGATCATGCAGCGGGCGTGCGGGAAGTTTAACCCCACTCATAGTGAGGAAAATGGTTGCCACCTATGTTTCCTATGCACATAGTGGCATTCTAAATTACACTGGGGAGCCCAGCACTCACTGCCACACAGAAGTGGATACACATGTTCTTCTCCATTGACATTCCTCAGGAGAACAAACTCTCTTGGTATCTCACCAGCATCAGCAAGGGGGACCCACATATATCGTGTTGACAATGTATAAATTTCTTCCTCTCGGAAGAAACCAGAAGAAGCTGCTATAGTTCCACTCTGGTGACCACATTTATGAGCTGAAGGAAGAGCAAGAGCAAGAAGGAGCAGCGCTGTTCCTTCGCTTCCAGCAGTGGCAGAGGATGGTGGGGAGTGTCACACTAACTCCTCTCATTTACGGAGCACTTACTATCCACCAGGCACACTGCTAAGATTTGATCTCATTTGACCCTAACAACAGTCCTATGTTGTTATAGGATAGGTATTTTTGTTCTATTTTGACAGATTAGAATTTATTAATGTTATGGATAAAAATTTTAGACTCAGGTTATGGAAACTGACCAAGATCACATAGATCCTAAGTACCCAGTTCTGAAGTCTGTGGTTCTGGAATGGCATGGGCTCACTGTAGTCTTTGCTTTTCAAAGCAAATACCAGGCAGAGGGGATGATCTGCGTTCTGTCATGCAAGTTCAGAGAAGCTTGACAGTGGCTGTAAGCAGTACAAGTAAATATGTGAGCTATCTACTTACAGGTCATTCTTTGATTACTTACAGAATGCATGATATTTGGCATTTGGCTTGATTTTCTTTCCCCCTTCTATAATAAAATACCATATTAAACCCACTCCTAAGGCCATCAAATATCCTCATTGGCTGTCACATCTCTAAGCCTACCTGCAGATTGCTAAGGCAGTTTTAAAATTAATTACAGGACTACCATGTGAAATTCACAGAGTCATTGGTTTGTCACTCTTTATTATAAAATAGTGCAGTTGTCTATTGTCATTTGAAAGTTAACAATACCTGAGCACAGTTTTAACAACATATCACATAGCTTCCAGAACACTATTTGTCTGGTTACAAAATTCCTTGGCTTGTTGCTGACAGAGTTTACAGGAGAAGGAGCAAATTTGTAGTTGAGCAGATCTGTTTTAGGACAAAAGGGAGTGGATCTTACACTAATGTTTACATTTTAAAATTATATCTCTGATGTTCTTCTCTCAATCTGAATTCTAAGTACTCACTAAAAGTAACAAATGTACCATTCTGCTGGGTGCAGTGGCTCACGCCTATAATCCCAGCACTCTGGGAGGCTGAGGTGGAAGGATCGCTCGAGGTCAGGAGTTCGAGACCAGCCTGAGCAAGAGCGAGATCCCCGTCTCTAATAAAAATAGAAAGAAATTAGTCGGACAACTAAAAATACATAGGAAAAATTAGCTGGGCATGGTGGCTCATGCCTGTAGTCCTAGCTATGCGGGAGGCTGAGGCAGAAGGATTGCTTAAGCCCAGGAGTTTGAGGTTGCTGTGAGCTAGGCTGATGCCACAGCACTCACTCTAGCCCAGGCAACAAAGTGAGAATTTGTCTCAAAAAAAAAAAAAAAAAAAAAAGAAACGTATCATTCTTTACGGGGAAAAAACCCATTCCTGTGCTATTGCCAGAGTGAGTTGCTGGAGCTGGATTTTCAATTCTGTAATTAAAACATCAATATTTAGTCCTTCAAAAATGTGGTCATATTGATATTCTTCTATTATTCTGTTTGATTCTCAGAAAGTAAGAACTAGGCTGGATGCAGTGTCTCATGCCTATAATCCTAGCACTCTGGGAGGCAGAGGTGGGAGGATTGCTTGAGGTCAGAAGTTCAAGACCAGCCTGAGCAAGAGCAAGACCCCATCTCTACTAAAAATAGAAAAAATTATCCAGGTGTGATAGCAGTCCCAGCTACTCAGGAGGCTGAGGCAGGGGGATCACTTGAGCCCAGGAGTTTGAGGTTGCTGTGAGCTAGGCTGATGCCACAGCACTCTAGCTCGGGTGACAGAGCAAGACTCTGTCTCAAAAAAAAAAAAAAAAAGAAAGTAAGAACTAAAATGAACTTTAAGTTCGTACCCCTGATGAAGAATTGACCCAAACACTTCTTTCTGTCATTGAAGTTGAAATGTGCCTTCTGTATTTTAGTTACTGAAATGTCAGACTTGGAAGTATTGCATTTTGTGGAAATTAAATGTCTGGGAAGTTGGTCAGTTAAGATCCTCTTATTTGGACTGATTTATTTATCAAATACATATATGATTTCAAAGATATGATTTTAAGAGCTCTATTAATTTGTTATTTCTCAATATACCTCATATCCACTTTTCATTTTAAGATGCTATAATCTTAAGTGATGCTGATATAGGAATGATACAGGGGAGACAGAGATAGAAAGTAAATTTTTGGCATTCTGGTGTGTTTTTAAAATTATTTGCAAGCAATATGCAGAAATATTCTCTAGGTAGTTGTTAGCTTTCAGCCTTCATTTTGTAACAATCTCCAATTTGACAACCAAAGACACGTTTTTATAGGGGGAGAATATAAATCATAAGTGTAGATCTACTTGTCACTTTCTAGAAATTCTTACAAGCTGCCAAACAGTTCTATCCTGGAGTATAGGAAACAAAACAACTGAAATCACTCATGTGTTTGCAAAGGCAAAAAATGTCTGTTTTGCTGTTACCATCATCATCATGATCACTGACTCTGAGTTTAGGAAAAGTTTGCTTTCCATTGGGTTTAGGTGTATCTTTGGCCACTTGCACATAGTAGATGCTTGATAATCACTTTTTGAATGGATTAAATGTCTGTTTATGGCTGCAGCAGGGAAAGAGTTGGAGGATCTCAAACATTTCAGAGCTGTTATGTGAGTCAGCACTGCAACATCCTTGCTAAAGAGATCCTTTCAGAGTTAGTCTTTTCCCAAGTTGTTTCCTGCACGAATTGTTCTGAAGTTCTTCCAGACACAGTGGGACTCCCAAATGCCTGTGATGTAAGGCCTCCGTGATGTGTGAATGTGTAGGAAGTGTTTTTGAGATTTTCTTTCCCAATCATCTTGCTTTTTGGCAAATGACACAATTAAGGTGCAATATGGAGGTGGACATTTTCTAAAGTATAAAATAAAGGAGGCTAGTGGGTGAGTGCAGAGGCAATGACATTCATAGAGAAGATAAAAATTTGAGAATCAGAAAAGGCAAAAATTCTTTCATAATTTATAAAGAGCCATGAAATTTGCTACTAATGAAAGAATGAGGAAACTAAAACCATACACCCAGCATTCTGAAGGAATGAAGGTGAAGGGGTGACCGGAAAGGCAAAGATCATTTTATTTTTGAACTAAAACTTTTATATGCTCTTCCACCAACCTAATCTCCCATTTTCAGATTTTTAAACACACACACACACACACACACACACACACACACACACACACACACAACTACATGTGAAAAGTATAATCTTGTAAGCAAATGTGATTTATAAAACAAAATCAGTGCATGAAGTACCTTCTGAATATAAAAATACATTAGAAAAGTCCAATGTGTAGAAGATTTCCTGTGGCAACATGGGGCAGTTCAGTCCCAAGTCACTTTACCAGGAAGCATGACCACTATGAATTTAGCAGCAACAGGGTTTTGACCCTCAGCCTTGAAGATCAGTACTTGGTTTTGTTGGCACACCAAGAGTGGATCCATCTCTCCAGGGCTGACTTACTAGAGACTGAAGAGAAAAATCAAATGACCGGTTCTTTCTTACAGTTCTATGACACATAAAACTGTCACATAAGCAGGAGTCCTCATATCGACATGCCTTGCACATTCTCTCCCCATAGAAGACCAAGAAAAGAAGTCAGGCTAGAACCAGAAAATTATATAATGGACACGGACTCAGAACACAGGAAGTGAGAGCAGCTGATAAGCTGAAGGCATCAGGCCTGGGGTGGCCAACCCCTGCTTCCAGGGGCCACGCAAGTTAAGAGAACTGAATGACAGTATCCCGTGGGGGCTGAGGAACAGGCAGAGAGCAGTCTGGAAGGGATAGCGCTTATCAATTCTGATTGTTGCCACATGGGAATGTAGGTTTATTCGAGAAAAGTAATAAATGGGGAATCTTATATAAAACCTTTTCATTTAAAAACCATTTCCAGTATAAAAGAAAGGCTAAGGCTTTCTAAAGTGGAGTGAGAAGATTGCAACAGGATTGTACTCACAATTGTTAAAGGTCCAGCCACAAAATTTCCCATAAACATGAATAAACAACTGAAGTCAGTAGCCACTGGCCTTTAACATCTCTCAGCTGGGAGTACCCTAATTAACTAACCAACCAGCACAGGTTTGCACAAACGTGGATTAAACAACTGAAGTCAGTAGCCACTGGCCTTCAACATCTCTCAGCTGAGAGTACCCTAATTAACTAACCAACCAGAACAGGTTTGCGATTAAGTGTTTCTGTCCAGCCAATGAACTGCCTCTGAGAACAACTGTTCATGTGAATCCCCTATAAAAAATCTCTCCTGTGTTTGCCTTGGGGGACAGTACTCGGAGGTGCTCTGGTTCGGTGTACCTGAATTGCAATTCTTGGTTTCCCAGATAAATGCTATTTCCTTTGATCTCTATGTTAATCTTTATTTAGTTTACATCGCTAATATGGAAAGTGGGACGTGGAGTGATCTTACCTCCGAGTGGACCTCCGTTCTTTGGAATCAAGCAAGGTACCCACACAAAGAGCCTCTCATACTCTCTGCTTCCTGGTGTCACCTGCACCCTTGCTCACGAGTCCTGTCAGCTCCAACCTCCTTCCCTTTGGTTGAAGTCCACTTCTTTGGGAATTTGGTAGTGATTATTCCATTTGTGCCAGCAAAGGCTCTTAGCCTATGTGGGAGTTTTCCCAGTTTGCTAGTTTTCCAATGGTTGAGTTTTCCTAGTGGTATCATTATTATTATTATTATAAGTATGGGATTCCTTAATTCTGAATCTTGTAATAATTGTCCCCCTTCTGGGACTCCAGCTGGTTATATGTTCAAAAATTATGGACCCTCCACCTGCATTTATCAGGAACAGTGGACCTTCTATACAAAAGATGCTTTTACAGCTGCTGAAGTGGGGTTTCTTTGATATAACAAAAGTAGGTTTTCTCAGAACTAAATTAGAAGGCTGTGTTCTAAAACAAAACAACTTGAATGGTGCACCCCAATTATCAGCTTCCCTTGTTCCTTTTTGTGCATGAAATGTGTCAATCTAAATGACAGACTCTCTAAGAGAAAATGATATTTATTCAGGAATGGGCATTGTGATGAGAATATGCATGCCATAGTAAACTATGTATGTATTCAAGGAGGTTGGGCCAAGGGGAAGTATTTAAAGGCAAAATGAGGAGGACTCCATAAGTTGTTTTGAAACAATAATCCTAGCTACAAGTATCAATAACGAGGGGACATCAGTCCAACGTTGGATAGGCAGTTGCTGGGCTGATGTCCTCACTGAAGTATTTTCCCATATAAAGTGCAGTAGCCTTCGTGCAAGTTGTGTTTTTGCACTCTTCTGTGGTAGTTCTTGTTATAAAGCATTTATGCATGAGAACCTTCCCTTCATGGCCTTCCCCAGCTACATTTGTCAGGGTTTTAAAACAAATGACTCCATTTCGATTCTGACAATTTTCACACTTCTCCCTTTTGATCAAGATCTTTCTGCAAAAGCATCACTGATGAATCATTCGGTAGTTAGGTTTTAATTGTCCTTTGGTGCTTGGTTGGATCTGTCTCAGTTTGTGCATATGGTCCCACATTGGAGAAAGTGCTAATGAGAAGTCATTGTCAAAACCCTTTTAGACACATTTGGGGAACAAGGTGGGTTTGGCTCTCAGACTAAGTCTGCCTGGAGTCCAATGTTAAGTTCAATTTTGTCTGTTCCATAGGCATTGACTATCCTCTTAAAGTGCTGAGCCAGCATTATTCTGTTAGGAGTTGTATTAATACTTCTGCAGAAATTTAACAGGTGATAGGTACAAACTTTTAAAAAGAAAACATAAAGTAAAATTAATAGTAATATAAGATGCCAGTAGGTGTAATGGCTTTGAGCTATCAACCTAGGCTTAAAGACAATCAGCTGAATAAATCAAATAACCCTGGGGAACTGGGTGAGACCTGTTGTAACCATAAGACCTGTTTTTTTATTTTGTGTATGTGGGTCTCAGCTTCCTCAGAGGAGTTTATCCCAGTACAGCATGTAGTATTAGCAATAGCACAGACGTTTTGTTATTTAACTGATAGATAATGTAGAACAATTTTATCATACAGCATCCCATGATTGGGTTGAACTAAAGCAGAGAGCAAGCAACAGTTGTATTAGGGATTTGCCAAAGTTACCTACTAGGTGAACTAAAGGATCTCTTAGGTCTGGTTCTGTCAAGTGTCCAGCAGAAGCTACTAATTGGAAAGTTTCAATTGTACCACTATCCTGCCAAGTGAAAAAGGCCCATCTCTTACCATTAAGAGGGATAAAAGTCTCACCGTGATATGGAGTCTTATTCTGACATCTTGGGAAAAACTGTTACAATATTAAGCCATCGACTTCTTATCCTGGTTTGCAATTTGAATGTCTCTGCTTATGGCACTGGGTTGTCTGAACTTTCTGTGTGGCCTATATACCAGACACAAGACCCTTCTTAACATTTATCTAGTCTCAGCTTATAGGGCTTCAGAAACAGAGCAGTTTCCATTTTTAATAATTTTATCGATGAAAGTTAGACTGGAGGAACCTAGAAGAATTTAAAGGCAAAAAGATCCAGTCCAGTCTACATGTAGATAACAAAAACTTAATGCACAGGGCTACAACCTAATAATAGGTATATTATAGCTTTTCTTTGGAAACTAACTTTTCTCTCCACACTCTTCCCAATTTCTACCAAAGATAATCAGAGTAAGACAAAATTTGTTTGTAAAATAATTAGTCTCACCAATTTTGGTCTGATTATTTGTAATACATAAGCACAGCAAGCATAGCAATTCATTACATAGGAATTTCAGATTTAAAAACTTCTTGAAGCTAGGAAGCCAAACCTAGGTAGACTTCATATTTTACCTACTGTCTTGAGGTTCCTGCGCCTGGGCAGGAAGTGACAATTTTTACTCGCTCACTGTAAGGCTAAGAACCGTTGAATCCAGGCATTCTATGTACATTCTCAAATATGACATTCCAGTCAAAGCCTTGGTAAGATAACCAGTGTTTACAACCGTATCATTTTATAAAGGAAGCAGATTCTTATTGAACTTATACAAACAACCATATTACCATAAAAATAAGAATTCTCATGGTTTACAAATTTTGTAGGGATCAAGTAGAGAGAAAAAGTAAATGCTTTCCCTTTTGTTCGTAAAAGTATACTTTACCAAATTACTGTAAATTATAGATAGCCTAAGAGAAAAAGCTTGCTTTTTGTTATCTGGAAAACAAAACATTTAAGTAAAGAACCAACAGTGTTTCAAATAAAACTCATAAATTATCTTCATCAGTTATCCAATCTCATATAATTTTTTGTTTTTATTTTGATTAGCAATTTCATGAATTTATAAGTTTCTTTATTAGAGTTCTAGAAATTTTGAATTTAGTCCATTGTTCTTAAAGTTATTAGAAACCTGTATTTAAGAATACTTGTTAGAGTCTTTTCCATGAATCTGATTGAAAATGCTTTTAGAGAAGAATGAAAGTTGGATGATAGAGACTGGGAATAGCCATGGTTAAAAATCTGACAAAAATTCATTATAGTCAGCAATCGATAAGGAAATCTGGTTATTTCTGTGATATACATTTTAACATAACTGAAATTATGTCTGATAACATATTAGATGTCCATGAATTTTTATAATTTCTGAAACACATATTATAATAATAACATATCCATAAATGTAACTGAAAGAAGATCTAGCATCGCTTATCATTTGATAATGCTTTACATATAATTCAATATCTCAAGCCTGATTTAGTTCAGTATCTCTCTTCTATAAGGCTCTGAGAAGGTTTGGGTCCCTTTAAAACATCCCAAAGTTAGTTTGAAGTCAAAAAAGACTTAATTTAGAATTTGATCATGGGGAAGCCTGTCAAAGTTGTCAAAAGGGTCAAAACACTTGATCAAAACAGCATTACAGGTCACTGTGAAATAAGTAATTCATTTAACTAGAGTGATAATCAAAGATTTCTAAAGCAATACAGAACATTAAATGGATGTTAAAAAAAATCTTTTCAAAAATTATCAGTATATACCATATTATAGAGTAATGTAAACAAGAAAGCTGGTACCTTCAGCAGGGAAGTACATGACTCTTAGTAAAAGCATGGGAAATTTCCTGGTTACATGGAACAATTCAGACACAGCAAGAAAAACATGTAGCTGGGCACGGTGGCTCACGCCTGTAATCCTAGCACTCTGGGAGGCTGAGGCGGGTGGATCACTCAAGGTCAGGAGTTCGAGACCAGCCTGAATAAGAGCGAGACCCCGTCTCTACTAAAAAAATAGAAAGAAATTATCTGGACAACTAAAAATATATAGAAAAAATTAGCAGGGCATGGTGGCGCATGCCTGTAGTCCCAGCTATTCGGGAGGCTGAGGCAGGAGGATCGCTTGAGCCCAGGAGTTTGAGGTTGCTGTGAGCTGGGCTGACACCATGGCACTCTAGCCAGGGCAACAGAGCCAGACTCTGTCTCCAAAAAAAAAAAAGAAAAAGAAAAACATGTACATATGTGTAAACATATCTAAACATATATAAAAAATCATATAATTTTCCTTTTAGAATTTTAGTCATGATACAGTAAAACATGGTAATATAAATTCACCCATTTATAAAAGGACAGTTGGATCCAAATTACATTTTTGAGAAAATAGGACCCATTTACATGGCTAAAATTTATTTGCTCTGATAGGTAATTTTATGAAGGCTGTGGACAAAAATTTGGGGTAAAGCAGTTTAAAAAAACCCTTCCCCCTTTTAGTTTCAAATGAAATTAAGGGTTAAATTTTCAAATGTTTACATTTTGGTTAAGTCTGGCTGAATAAAATCTCCAAGTAGCCTTGAATTTTAGTAACAAATTTATCTTTTGTTTGCTGGTCTGGCTCGCCTGATAAGTCAATGCAGGTAGGAAAAAGTTATTTGCAGTTTTCCTTTTTGGCTTTCTCTGGCCTCTGCGTGGTAGAAAAAGCAATTTTTGTGTCAGACAAAGATACCTTATATTATTGCTCTGAGCACAAGATTTTTGACCTGTTTGATCTGACAGCCTAACTTTTATAAGCATTTATATAGTTCTTTTCTTTCATACTATCAATTCTTCAATTAACGGTTCATCACCTTAAACAATTGTTAGCCAGGCAAACTTAAATTTACACATCCAAAAGGATGACTCAGGTGTCTAGGTTGGTTGCCATGGAGCCTTTGTAATTTGTAAAGCCATTAATTTGAAAGCCCTTTAAGATTTTCTTTTTATATCTTGCCACAAGCAGTGAGTTTATCTTAATACAAGCAGAAAAGTGAGCAGATTCAAAGTAGGCAGGAAAAAAATAGTGAGATAGAAAATTTAGAAGGCTCTACATGTTAACCCTTATAAAGTTGAAGTTTCTTCTTTTTTTTAGAGACAGAGTCTCAGTCACCCAGGCTGGAGTGCAGTGGCACAATCATGGCTCACTGTAGCCTCAAACTCCTGAGCTCAAGAGGTCCTTCTGCCTCAGCCTCAGCCACAGCCTCCCTAGTAGCTAGAACTACAGGTGAGCGCCACCATGCCTGGCTATAGTTAAAGTTGCTAATTCAGTTCTAAGAAAAATGGGCTTGGGGAGTTTGAATGATCTCCATAATGGCCAATGATTTAGAAACATGCACAAAGAAAAGCTATGTAGCCGACTGGTGTCCCAAAAAGTTTGGCATGCTTTAATGTTTGAGAATCTGATTCTTATCAATCTCTCAAGAACAAAGAAAATCCTGTAAGTCCTGTCAAGGAATGTCAAAACTTTGGACCAGTGTTTTAGATGGTAGTGATTGCCCTACTGGCTTTTAATTAGCCATCCTGTGCTTATCATTTAGAATTTTTTTTTTCTCTCGGAAGACATTCAGAAACCAGCAAGGGTAAAAAAGTAAAAGGGAAAATCATTTACAGATGCAAGTAACAAAACCAAAATGAAACCAAAATAAGAGTGCTCACAAAAATTTCAAGCCAGGTGTGCAGATGAAACAAAATATTAAACTAGATATACGGAAAGAAGCAAAAGTGAATTTCCTGGAAAAGACATGCTTCACAGACAGAATGTAAATTTTGCAGAAGCCAGAATACTTAAATCAGAAAGACCCTTGTCTTTTCTGGCAAGCCCTTTCTGGTATAAAGACTTCTATAGTCCCAAGAGGGATGCAAGGTCCTTTATCTAAGGTGGCCTTATAACCAAATGAGATCCTGAATAAAATGAAAATAACTCACCAAAAAGAGGGAGTCCGAGAATCTGAGAGGAGGTTCACCAGGGCAGAAAAGGCAACTTCATGGACATGGGGAGCGCAACAGGCTCAGCTGGTACTGCACAAGGCATCAGGTACCGCTGGTCTGTCCAAGGTGAGCTCGCCTTGGGCCTGCTTTTTGACACCAAAGTTGTCAACCTAAATAACAGAGAAATAGGCTCTTTAAGGGAAAATATTTATTTGGGAATAGACATTGTAATGGGAATGCACATGCCATGGTAAACGATGTATGTATTCAACGAGGTTGGGGAAAGGGAAAGTATTTAAACGCAAAATGAGAAGAATTACATAAATTATTTTGAAATGATAATCCTTGGCTACAAATGTCAATTACAAGGGTAGTGTCTGTCTAAGATTGGATAGGCAGTTGCTGGGCAGATAGACTTGCAGAAGTATTTTTTTCGTGTGCCAAATTGCAATAGCCTTTGTGTAAAGTTGTGGGTTTTGTGGTCTTTTGTGACAGTTCTCATTATTAAGCATTCATGCATAAGAATCCTCCCTTCATGGCCTTCTCTGAATCCATTTGTCAGGGTTTTAACACAAGTGACTCAATTTTGATTTTGACAACTTTCACCAACAGAAGGAAATTACTTGGGGGTCCTTACTCAAAAACGTGGAGGACAATACAGACCCCTTGGCTACTGTAGCCACGATTAGATTCAGTAGCTAAGGGACTCTCTCTCTGCATGAGAGCTATATCAGCCACCATGGCTTTAACTAAATCTAAAGAAGAGAAAGTCATGGACTCTCCTCTCACTATCTGTGTTCCTCAGGCTGTAGAAGCATGACTCTACTCTCATCATACTCAACATCTTTCTACAAGCAGGTTCACTTCTTATGAGATCTTGTAATTGACTTCTCATATTATTCTTTCTTGCTGCAATAATCTTAATTCAGCAACCCCTTCTCCCCTCCCTAATGAGACATCACGTGACTGTCTAAATCTAACCGATCAAACCTAGAGTTTACAAGAAACCCCTATATCAAATACAGAATTTTCATGATTTACTGTTGGATAATATATGACAGATAATGAAGGAAAATATTATGCTGAATATACTATTACCACCTTTCTTGAAGTAGCTTAAGCAGCCTCACTGCGAACAGCCACTTTGGCCCAAAAAGCAGAATTTTTGCCTTAACCAGGGCTTGTGTTCTGGTGAAAGATAAAACTGCAAATATTTACACTGATAGCTGTTATGCCTTTGTGGTTGTTCATGCTTTTGGTATGCTTTGGAAACAAAGAAGATTTTTAACCTCTGGAGGGAACCAAATTAAAAATGAAACTTTTGTCAATAATGTATGTAATTAAATTCAACTTTTCTCTGCCTTGGCCATAATGAAAACTTCTGGGCACTCAAAATTTAAAAAAAAAAATTTCTTTTAGCCTCTAATGAGGCTAAAAGAAACAACCTGGTTGATCATGCAGCAAAGCAGCTGCCCCTGAGATTCACTAAGACTGAAAATCTTATAGCTAATATTATTTTCAAAAAATAATTTAAATGATGTTGTTAAAGATGCTCTGTCTTGAGTACCACATAAAGGAAAACTTAGGCCAGGTGCAGTGGCTCATACCTGCCATCCCAGCACTTTGGGAGGCTAAGGTAAGAGGATTGCTTGAGGCCAAAAGTTCGAGACCAACCTGAGCAACATAGTGAGGCCCCATCTGATATGGTTTGGATGTTTGGCTCCTCCAAATCTCATGTTGAAATTTGATCCACAATGTTGGAGGTGGGGCCTGGTAGGAAGTGTTTGGGTCATGAGGGGCAGACCCCTCAGGAATGGCTTTGTGCCCTTCCAAGATAATGAATGAGCTCTCGTTTTATTAGTTCATGTGACACCTGGGATTTTTAAAAGAGGCTGGCACTACCTTTTCATTCTCTTGCTCCCTCTCTTGCTTCTTCTCTCGCCATGTGACATGCCTACTCCCCCTTTACCTTCTGCTTTAATTGGGAGCTCTCTGAAGCCCTCACCAGAAGCAGATGCTGGTATAATAGTTCTTGTACAGTCTGCAGAACTGTGAATCAAATAAACCTCTTTTCTCTATAAATTACCCAGTCTCGGGTATTCCTTTATAGCAATGCAAAATGGACAAACACATCTGTCTCTACAAAAAAGTTTTAAAAATTTAACTGGGTGTGGGTGCATGCCTGTGGTCCTAGCTACTTGGGAGGCTGAGGCAGGAAGATCACTTGAGCCCAGGAATTTGAGCCACAGTGAGCTATGATCATGCCACTGCATTCCAGCCTGGGCAATAGAGTGAGACCCTGTCTCAAAAGAAAAAAAGAAAAAGAGAGAAAAATAGTACTGGGCTGATAACAGTTGCATTTTTTGCCCAGCATGAAATGGTGTCAATAATATGGCATGGTGTCAATAACAAATGGGTATTATTATCAGAATCAATGGGGAAAAAAACACCCTATTCAAAATGACACATCAGATGACTCATTTGGCAACTGATAAACTTGTAAGTTTTATAAAACAGTGTTGGTGGGGAAATATTTCAAGGGCTGCCAAAGAGGCACAACTGTCTTGTACTGTTTGTCCAAAATTCAATCCAGGAAAAGACAATTCAGACAGTTCCAGGTCATTTTGACCTAGCTAATGGACACTTTGAGGTTTGGCAAACGGATTTCATCCAGCTACCTCCCTCACAAGGTTATAAATATGTTCTTGTTATGATTTATATGTTTTCCCATTAGGTAGAAGCATTCCTTGCCAATATACCACTACCTCAGCGTTGCAAAACTGTTATTAGAAAAGATTATTCCCACATGGGGCATACCTTCAGCGTTACATAGTGATTGAGGACCTCACTTCACTGGCCATGTCATAAAACGAATTTGTGAAGTCTGGCCCATATTACAACACTTTCATTTTACCTACCATTCCTAATCTTCTGGATTAGTGGAAAAATCAAATAGCATTACCAAAATTCAATTGTTAAAATTTGTGGGAGCATTGAAATTGTCTTGGCCAGAGGCACTTCCTCTCATGCTATTGAATCTAAGGTCTGCACTTTTTTGAAAATGTAAGTTGTAACCTTTTGAAATTATCACTGCACAGGTGATGCATTTTTCCCTCTCTGCTTTTGATATTCAGTTGAGTAAAGGAGACATTCTCGAATATTTTAAAGGAATAATTAAGGCTATAGATAAAAATGATATCCTAGTAGAACAATCTGCAGTGTGCTCCTGGAACATGAAGACACCAAATATCACAACCTTCAGCCTGGTGATTTTGTCTATTGGAAGAGGCATTTACGAAAGGATTTCATTCAACCTCGATGGAAAGGTCCATATCAGGTATTCCTTACCAATCTCTGCACTGCCACACTACAAGGTATTAACTCTTGGATTCATGTTTCTTATTTAAAGAAAGCTCCTATGATCTACTGGAATTCAGAACAAAAGTCGGAGATTTGATGCTAAAACTGACACAGAAGTGAAGTAAATGACAGCTGGAGGTGACTGCTCACCGAAGATCCCTGAACCATGCTTGTATGTGATTAAACTCCCTGAAATATTTGGCGTCTTTTATGTTGCTTTCTCTATACTCTTGGTTTCTGCCTTTTATTTCCTTGCACAACAGAGTTACCTTGAAATATATCTTGGCTGAGCAAGGAGGTGTTTACATGGTAGTCAATACCTCCTGTTACGCTTGGATAAATACTTCTAACAAAGTAGAGACCAAGTTGGAAAAATTCATACACATGTTAATTAGCTAAATAGAGTACAGAAGTGGCTAAAATCCAGCTTTCAACTTTTGTTACTCACGATTGTGGTTATTGTTGCTGTTGTAATATTTAAGTTACTTATGTTACTCCTTACCCAGGTTTGCTTAGAAATAACAATTTAAACAAAGTAATGGTTGCTTAGAAGCTCAATATGATCAATTAAACCTATGACTCAGAAAAGATATTTGATCTGACAACTTTTTTGGGGACCTAAGCAGACTCAAGAGCTCTCCCCTCAAAACCTCCTTGTTACTCAAATGTGACCCAGTCTAGCCTTACACTTCCTTAGACCTTGAGAACCCTCAACAAGGGACATGACTCATGGGACAGGTCCATCCCAATGATGAGGGACAAAATCAGACTGGTCAGCTGGATCTGCAAGTCTTTCTTGAGAAAAGTCTTGATCAAAAGGGAGAAATGTGAAAGAAAACGCAGTAACTAAGGCTAAGGCTTTCTAAAGTGGAGTCAGGATTGCAAAAGGATTGCATTCACACCTGCTAAAGGTCGAACCACAAAATGTTCTGATAGACTTGGATAAACAACTGAAGTCAGTATGCACCAGACTTTAGAATTTCTCAGCTGGGAGTACCCCAATTAACTAACCAAGCAGAACAAGTTTGTGATTTAGTGTTTGTGCTCAATGAACTGCTTTCAAAAACAACTTTTGGTGCAAATCCCCTATTGTAAAAAAAAAAAAAAAAACTCTCCTGTGCTTGCCTTATGACAGCAGTCCCTAACCTTTTTGACACCAGGGACAGGTTTCATAGAAGACATTTTTTCCACAGATCGGGGATCTGGGGGTGCAGGGAATGGTTTTGGGCTGATTCAAGCACATTACATTTATTGTCCAGTCAAACTTCTCTGCTAATGATAATCTGTATTTGCAGCCTCTCCCCAGCGCTAGCACCACCGACTCAGCTCCACCTCAAATCATCAGGCATTAGATTCTTAAGAGGAGCCTGCAAAACCTAGATCCCTCGCATGCACAGTTTACAGTAAGGTTCCCGCTCCTATGAGAATCTAATGCCGTTGCTGATCTGACAAGAGGCGAAGCTTATGTGGTGATGAGAACGATGGGGAGTGGCTGTAAATACAGATGAAGCTTCACTGGCTTGCCTGCCACTCACCTCCTACTGTGAGGCCCAGTTTTTAACAGGCCACGGACAGGTACTAGTATGTGGCCCAGGGGTTGGGGACCATATCCTTATAAGACACTATTCAGGGCTGCCCTGATTCAGTGTACCTGAATTGCAATTCTTTGTTTCCCAAATAAATGCCATTTCCTTTGACCTCTGTGTCAATCTTTCCTTTAGTTAATACCAGTTAATTTGATTATTAAAAAGAAAACCTGCAGGAGCCAGACAAATCTACCTGTGAATCAGGTTAGGTGTACAGCACTCTAGTTTGTAACCTCTGCCTTGAGTTTCCACAGCCTGATGCCTCTGACCCACAGGAAAACGATCTTGCTATGTATGATATTTGAGCAACTCAGAGCCTTTGTTTAAGGCTCCCTGTCCCCTGAACAATGTTTAAATGCATACAACCAACACTTGCCTAGTGACACTCATTTTTCTATGTCTCCATGATGGACCAACACCACTCCCTCCCACACATCCTCACATACTTTTGGATGACACATTCTTTATGTATCATAATATATTTATTCTTTTATAGCCCAATCTTGCTGACCCAGCAGCTGTTCATCTCTAAGCAGATTTGCATTCTCAGCTCTGATTATTACATATTGACTGCATGGTTTAACTCTTTATTTCTCATACCTTCAAGTTCCAGTGAGACAAATCATTGTACCTCCATGAACTGACAACACTGCCTTGTAAAATGTGAGCCATTTTGTCAAAATCATTATTTTTAGTTCTGCCCCTTTGATCTAGGATAAATTATTTTCCCTACCTTTCAATAAAAACAATAATCTCCCAGTTGGCCTGTTTAAAATAGAACCCATTAAATGGCCATCTGTATGATATCTGTATTACAGTTTTGAAAAGACAGAGTAATATTGGAGAACTGTTTAGGATGAAATAAACTGCAGAAATGATTTTTTAATGCTTTTTTGTCTAATCACAGCTGGCTCATTTGCTATGTTATTTTTAAAATCAGCAGCATGGTCATAGAAACATTTTCTTCTCGATTTGCTACACCACTAGGCATATGGTGCTGATGCCAGCATGAAATTGAAGCAGTGAGGCCTTGATAAAACCCACAATATTATGTTTTACTTTGGGTACTAACTCGAAATTGAACAGCTATCCAATATGTGACGGAGGCACTTCAGAGATAGAGTTTAGGTCTGGACCTTAAAATCTGCAGAAAGAAACGGAAGCTTCCGTCCTAGAAAGCGTACCAATCTGGGTGTCAGTTTCTGGACAGCACAATTACTGTATCCAACATAACCTGTACTACATGGTCTTCAGCCCTTTATTTTGCCAGTCTGATCTGAAAGAAGCACTGGGATGTTTGGTATTCACGAATGCTTTATCTGACAAATGACACCTGGCCCTGAAGTTTCAGTTTACTTAAACAATTGTCCTTTGTAGGGGAAATTTTCTGAGCAGTTAACTGAAGAGGGAGGAAGCTACTTGAGTAATCCACATATAGAATTTACAGGCCCATCTTTCTTTTGCTTGTGAACTACTCATCCAAATCCTGTCAACAAAACAAATTTTTTTTTTCATGGAAATTTCCAAACATGCACAAAAGTAGAGGGAATAGTATAGTGAACCCCTATGTACCCTGCAACCAGATTCATCAATTATCAATATTTGGCAAATTTGTCTCATTTATACTCCAACTTGTTTTTTCTACCACCTATGGATTATTTTAAATACTGAATATTATCTCAAAATATTTCAGTGTGTATCTTTAAAAAATAAGAACTTTTTCTAAAAGACATACCATTTTATACCAAAAATAAACAACAATAATTCTTTAATATCATCAAAGACCTAGTTAGTATCCAAATTTTTGATTATCTTATATAAATATTTTTAGAATTGGTTTGTCCAAATCAGGATCCAAACAAGGTCTACACATTACATTTGGTTGTTGTGTATCCAAAGTGATTTTCCTTCTTTTTTTTTTTAATTTTAATTGGGATAAAAAACAAAGATACAGAAAACCATACAAGACAATTGCATGACAGTGAATTTTTATAAAAGTGGACCCCTTTATAATTACTACCCAAGTCAAAAATTAAAACTTTGCCTTCCACTTCAGAAGCCCTTCCCGTGTGCCCCCATCCCAGTGATGAATACTTTTGTAGTAACTGCTCCTTTGAAAATAGTTTTATCGCCCAGTTGTGCATCCCTCAACATTATAGTTTAGTCTTGCCCATTAAAAAAAAAGGATGTCTTTTAAGTTTTAATCTAATCATCCCTTTTTTTTCCTTATATTTTATCCAGGTGCTTTGACCGAAAGAGTTACTTACAGTCTGAATTTTGCTGATTGTACAACTTATGATATAATTCAACATGTTCTTCTATCCTGTGGTATTTCCTGGGGAATCAATGAATTGGTTTCTTATCACATTCCAAAGGTGATCTACTCTTTTGTACATATATTGTTATGAGCTCATAGATGTATGCATATTTGCTTAGTTTCAATGCATCAAAGTTACTATTGTCATTACTGAAGTTCCAATTGTCCCATCTTTGGCCAGTAGGAGCTTCTTTAAGTTGGCTCCTGAACAGTTCTGATGTGACTCTAGTAGTCTTTGGTAATGTCCTTGGTATTTTGGTAGACAAGATATTCCAGGCTCATTATCATTTTCTGCTACAGACCTGGAATCAGCCATTTCTTCTAGCAGCTCTGGTTTCTTTTAGAGAGAAATAGTATTTCAAGACCATAATTTGGGCACTAGGGATGCTCTTGCTACCAGGTTGGTCATTATTTCTAAGCCTTCTCTCTCTGTCTTTCTCACTATATATATTTATTTATATTTATATATGTATATAACCTCCATATGCTACATATAATATATAAAATATATACTTTTGGAGGTCATTTTAAAAACAACTTGCAAACATGACACTCCACTCTAAATGATACTCTCACTGACATTACACCCCTGTTGTCATTTGCAAGAAACTTAACATTGGCTTGATAATATCATTTATCATAGAGTCCATATTCAAATCTCCACTGTCCCCCAAATGGTATATTTTTAAAATCCAAGATGAAATCCAGGCATATACATTACATTTGATCGTTATGCCCTTCTATTTCTCTTTAATCTAGAATAGTACCCACCACCACCAGCAGCCCACACACACCTTTTCTTTTTTCTCTCCTGACAATAACATTTTAAAGATTGTGAGCTGTTGTCTTGTATAATGTACAACAATTCTGTATTGGCCTTTATGATTAGATTCAAATTAAACATTTTGGCAAAAATACTACACAGGAAATATTGTGTATTTCCCCTTGTAGTTTATCAGGAGCAAGTATATAATATTAATTATTAATTTGTTTTGTTATTAGTGAGAAATGAAATTTGATCCTTGATTAAAGTGTATGTGCCAGATATTCATTGTAAACCTTTTTTCTCCTTTTTAATTAAAAAATAATCTGTCGGAGGATAACTTGAGATAATATAACTATCTTATTCTTCAACAAACTTTCACCCAATGATTTTAGTATCCTTTGCTAATCCTTGCCTAAATCAATTATTCTATAAAGGTTGCAATATGATTTTCTAATTAAATCATTTCTTCTACGTTAATAGCTTTCATTTTTTGGTAAAGATCTTTTCCTCTTTTCCTATCTTTCTGAGTAGAACCTTTCTTTCAAGGTTCATACATGTTATAGCATGTGTCTGAATTTCCTTCCAATTTTTACCATGGTAAAACACATATAAATTTTACCATATTAACCATTTTTTAAGTGTAAATTTCAGTAGTGTTAAGTGTATTCACATTGTTGTGAAACAGAGCTCCAGAATTTTTTCATTTTGCAAAACCAAAACTGTAGGAATCATGGATTTTTAAATATATATTATTCAGTGTGACCAGTGGCACCAATGTCCAGCTGTCTCCTTCAAAGAAATATTTTGTCCACTTTAGCTTTCTTGTCACAATCAGAAAGGCATTTTATAAAATATAGAGAGATGCATAATGTAAGGTCATACATCATATGTTGGTTTCCAGGACAGTGACCACCATTTTGTCACTTTTGTTGAAATGAACTCTACTTGCATGCTCCTGAACCCTGTCCCTTTTTAGTGGAAGTCTGGCCAGCAAAGAGCATTGCAAGTGGTTATTCAATCAAAGAGAGAGGGTGGTATGGTGGTCTGGGAATCAGGCACAGCTGGGACCAAATTCTGCTTCTATATCCTTAATAGCTTTAAGGTCTCAGGAAGTGATTCCACTTTTCTGGGTCTCAGGTTACTAATTAGTGAAAAAAGAGAATAATAAGACCTATCTAGTAGGAGTGGTTGTGGTTTATAGATCACCCAGTTCCTCACAGGCATTTAGTAAATGATAGCAAATACATAGCCAGCAGGGTTTGAAAAGATGCAATGGCATAAAAATTCAATTTATTCTCCTGTTTTCTCACTTCCTGTCCCAGAAGAAAAGAATCCCCAGGAAGGGGGCCTGTTCAGGGCTGCTGTGGGGTACAAACTTGGGTGAAATCCACCTTGCTTTCTCCCATTGATGACTGAAAGAAGGGGTCTTGATTTGTGAGTGGAATATTTTTTCTGTCCACAAGAAATTGCTTGTCTCCTCTCTGGATTTCTTTTTTTTATTATTATTATTATGGTAAAATATATGTACACAACATTTGCCATTTAACCATTTAAAAATATACAGCTCAGTGGCATTAAATACATTCACATTGTTTTGCAACCATCACCACCATCCATTTCCAGAACTTTTTCATCTTCCCCAACTGAAACTCTGTACCCATCAAACAATGAGTCTCGATTCTCACCTCCCTCCAATCCCTGGCAACCAACATTCTCCTTCTGTCTCTGTGAATTGACTACCCTAAGTACCTCATATAAGAGGAATCATACACTATTTGTCTTTTTACGATTGGCTTATTTCACTTAGCACAATGTCTTCAAGGTTCATACATGTTATAGCATGTGTCTGAATTTCCTTCCAATTTTTACCATGGTAAAACACATATAAATTTTACCATATTAACCATTTTTTAAGTGTAAATTTCAGTAGTGTTAAGTGTATTCACATTGTTGTGAAACAGAGCTCCAGAATTTTTTCATTTTGCAAAACCAAAACTCTATATCTACTAAACAACTCTCCTTTTCCCCCTCTCCCCAGCCCCTGGCAATCACCATTCTACTTTCTGTTCCTGTGCATTTGACTACTGTCGATACTTCATATAAGTGGAATCATACAGCCTCTGTCTTTTTGTGACTGATTTATTTTACTTAGCATAATGTCTTCAAGTTCTAGCTATGTTGTAGCATGTGACAAGATTTCTTTCCTTTTTAAGGCTGGATAATATTCCATTGTATGTATATGTCATATTTTGTTTATCCATTTATCGACCAATGAACATTTGGGTTATTTCTATGTTCTGCCTTCCATAAATAATGTTGCTATGAACATGGGTGTCCAAATATCTGTTTCTGGATCCTTTCTTGATGAGTGCCTGTGGCTTTGTGCATTCATTCATCATATACATATTACATATCTACTATATGCCAGGCACAGTTCTAGGCTTTGGGATATCTCAGTGAGCCAATCAAACAGAAGCCTCTTCCCTCATGATGCTTATACTTCAATGAGGGAAGACTTTACGTGAAACATAAAAAATTATGTAAGATTATGATACGTGTCTTGGGAAAAAACAGGGCAGAGCTAGAATGAGATGATTGGGGTTGAGATTTTAAATGGGATGCTCAGGATAAGCCTCACTGAGAAGTGACATTTGAGCAGAAATTTGATGGAGATTAGGGTGGAAGACCCAGAAAGTAAGTCCTATTAAGCCATCTAGGAGAAGTAATAAGAATGTCAATTTAAATAATTTCTTAACAAAAATTAGAAATGTGTAAAGAACTGAGTTTCTAGAGTTATGTCAGTGATGATCTTCTCTCTGACAGACATCATTTAGTATTATCTGTAAACAGAGTACAACTCATAGCAGGTGCAAGGCTCTGTGTTTACCTAACTCGTTCATCCTCTTCCTGGGCTCACAGGAAGACTAATTTTGCCAGCCTCCTATGTCTAAGGGGGATGATGTGACTAGTCTGGATAAAATAATGCAGATAGAATTCATGCAGGTCACCAGGAAAACCTCCTAGAGGTCTTCCACATTCCTCTATTCAGATTCTCCCTCCTTCCCTTCCTCCCTCTCTCTCTCTCTCTCTTCCCCTTCTCCATCTCCATACCTCCCCTCCCTTGGCTGGATGGAGGTAGAAGATTCAGGGAAAGGACTCCAAGGCCCTGGGAAACTGAGAAGCCACAGGATGGAAGAAGCCTGGGCCCCTGAGTTACCGAATGGAACAGAGTACCCTGCTGAGTTGATTAGATTATGATGTGAGCGCGAATTAATCTTTTTGTGTGGATGTAGGCCGTTGAGATTTTGGGCTGCTTGTTATATCAGTTAGCCTATTTCAACACTTACCGCATCCTAACACATAGTTGAAACCAGCTAGAAGCTATTTCTTTTCAGGTTACATATAAAGCAAACATCCTAGATTGAGCCCAGTGCATATAGCTCCCTAGAAAGGTGCTATTGCTACTTTTCTTGGACAACTTTCTGCTGCTACCACCTGAGGTTTTCTGGGTGGTGAGAGAACAAGGACTTCTCTATTGTGAAAAAGACCCTAGATTCACAGCCTTTTAATGCAGTGAATGCTTCACCTCTCTGCACAGAACCTCCCATGCACAGAGCCACAAGCCCTATATTCCCCTGAGTTGGAAGAAGCATTCTCTTTCACTTTGTTAGAAAAGAGTAGACCATCTCTGCCAGTGAATGACACAGAGAACTGAGACATAAGATGATGCTTGTCCTTTTCCAGATCAACCCCCACCTTCTCTCATTACCATTGGATTAATAATTAGGATCAGCTCTCAGCATAGCCCAAGCAGTGCCTGCTGCAGGAATGGACAGCTTTCTTCTGAAAGAACTGCAGGGTCCCACTACTATGTACTGAGAACCTGAGAACACATGTGGGACTGGATCTTGACAGTGTTGGACAGAGGGAGGTGGAATGTAAAGTTCTATAGGGTAGCATTTATTGACCTAGGAGTACCTTCCCATGAGTCAGGATTTAACTCCATGGCAAGGACAATTAATACATTTTTGGCCAGGTTCTTCAATGCTTAGACATGATAAGTTACAATAAATGAGGCAAAACATGGAGAAAACAGTCAGAAGGGTACATTAGAATTCATTTATTATATGACACCAGAGAACCTAGCAAATACCTATGTTCCCCAGGAAGGTCCAGAAGACAGCCCCTTTACTAAGATAATAAGGAATGTACCAGTGAGGGAGGCACTGTCATCACTGATGTCAATGGTGGCTGTCCTCTGTAGGCCTAGGTCCATGCCCCTTTAACCCATCTGATTCCAGCACAGACCTCAGGAAGGCACACTGCAACTTGTCAGTGGAAAGTCCTTAAGAATGGCCAATGTCCTGCCTCACACATGCACTAGGGCATCTCTCTGTTTTTGCCTTAGGATGTTCTCCAAAATTTGTTCGCCCTGTATAGATGAAATTTGGAAGTATGGGAAAGTTAATGAGTAGGGGGTTGTGATAGTTAATTTTATGTGTCAACTTGACTGGGCTACGGGATATCCAGATAGCTAGAAAGACATTGTTTCTAGGTGTGTCTGTGATGGTATTTCTAGAAGAGATTAGCATTTGAATCCGTAGTCTGAGTAAGAAGATCTACCCTGACCAATATGGGTGGGCATTGTCCAGTCCACTGAGGGCCCAGATAGAACAAAAATGCCAAGGAAGGGTGAATTATTTCTGTCTCTCCTTGAGCTGAGGCATCTTCTCCTGCCCTTGAACATCAGAGCTGCTGGATCTCAAGCCTTCAGACTTGGACCAAATTACACCACCAGCTTTCCTGGTTCTCCAGCTTACAGACGGCAGATTGTGGGACTTTTCAGCCTCCGTAATTATGTGAGCCAATTCCAATAATAAATCTCCTCATCTACATATATATGATGCAGGGATGAACTTCAATGAATGAGGAACAGAAGTTAATGAATAAATTCCTCATCTTCTCTGTCCTTCAGTGGAACATGCTGAGGCACATTCTCCATAGTTCCTTTAAGGATCTGTGGTGGGACTGAGTCCCTGATGCCTGCAGCAGTAACAAGTCATCCTGTATCAGCCTTTCTCCTTTTCTCTGTCTCTCAGCAACCTCACTCATGTTCCCTGGGGTCCTCTCCCAATTTAACTACCACACCCCAGTCCTTGTCTAGGTTTTGCTTTCAGGGGATCGCAAACTAAGGCTCTTCTGGGTTAGAATTTTAAAGTACTAAAATTCAAGTCCAGATAGCATGGTATGCTGGGCACTGGTTATTCTACAAAAATATCCTTATTCAGAAAACATATCCTAGCCCAGCATTAACTGATTAATATTAACATTGCCAAAACTCTACAACTTACTCTCTCTGCCCCAAATCCATTTAGAGGAAAAGCAGTATTTTTCCTGTAAGGTATTTCCCCAAAGTCCTCATGGAGTCCTTGATGGCAATGCCAGGTAAAGCTTCCAGTATGTGTGAGCAAATAGCCAGACTACATTATTTTATAAAGCGTGGTTGTTATTAAAAGCAATAAGGGGACCTAATTAGAGGTCTAGCGCAACTGGCAGTAATTGCATTTTCTCATGTAAGTGTTTTAGCACATATAAGTGCTTAGCTTTTTTTTTTTTTTAATTTCAGCATATTATGGGGGTACAGATGTTTAGGTTACATATGTTGCCCTTGCCCCCCCGCCAAGTCCGAGTTTCAAGTATGTCCATCCTTTGGGTGGTGCGCATTGCACTTTTTGTGTATGCATATACCCGTCCCCTCCTCCCCTCTCCCGCCTTCCCCCTCCCCCCTCCTCCCTGCCCGACATCCAATAGATGTTATTCTTATATGTACACTTACGTGTTGATCAGTTAATACCAATTTGATGGTGAGTACATGTGGTGCTTGTCTTTCCATTCTTGGGATACTTCACTTAGTAGAATGCGTTCCAGCTCTATCCAGGAGTATACAAGAGGTGCTATATCACCATTGTTTCTTAAAGCTGAATAGTACTCCATGGTATACATATACCACATTTTATTAATCCACTCATGTATTGATGGACACTTGGGTTGTTTCCACATCTTTGCAATTGTGAATTGTGCTGCTATAAACATTCAGGTGTCTTTCTTATAGAGTATCATTTGCTCTTTTGGGTAGATGCCCCGTAATGGGATTGCTGGATCAAATGGTACTTCTACTTGTATCCCTTTAAGGTATCTCCATATTGCTTTCCACAGAGGTTGCACTAGTTTGCAGTCCCACCAGCAGTGTATGAGTGTTCCTATCTCTCTGCATCCACGCCAACATTTATTGTTTTGGGACTTTTTGATAAAGGCCAGTCTCACTGGAGAAAAGTGATATCTCATTGTGGTTTTGATTTGCATTTCCCTGATGATTAGAGATGTTGAGCATTTTTTCATATGTTTTTTGGCCATTATTCTGTCTTCTTTTGAAAAGTTTCTGTTCATGTCCTTTTCCCACTTTTTGATAGGGTCGTTTGATTTTTTCTTGTTGATTTTCCTGAGTTCTAAGTAGATTCTAGTCATCAGCCCTTTATCGGATTTGTAACATGCAAAAATTTTCTCCCATTCTGTAGGTTGTCTGTTTGCTCTTGTGACAGTTTCTTTGGCTGTGCAGAAGCTTTTTAATTTGATCAGGTCCCATTTATTTATTTTGGTTGTTGCTGTGATTGCCTTTGGGGTCTTCTTCATAAATTCTTTGCCTAGGCCAATGTCTAGAAGAGTATTTCCAACATCTTCCTCTAGAATTCTAATAGTTTCACTCCTTAGGTCTAAATCTGTTACCCAGCGTGAGTTGATTTTTGTGAGAGGTGAAAAGTGTGGATCCTGGTTCAGTCTTCTACATGTGGCTGTCCAGTTTTCCCAGCACCAGTGTATGTTTTTGTCTGCTTTGTCAAAGATTAGGTGGCTATATGAGGATGGTTTTACATCTGAATTCTCAGTTCTGTTCCACTGGTCAGTGGCTCTATTTTTGTGCCAGTACCAAGCTGTTTTGATTACTACAGCCTTATAATAAAGTTTGAAGTCTGGTAAGTTGATACCTCCCATTTTGTTTTTATTACCCAGAATTGTTTTTGCTATGCGGGGTCTTCTCTGTTTCCATAAGAAGCGTAAAATTAATTTTTCTACATCTGTGAAGAATGATGTTGGTATTTTAATAGGGATTACATTGAATCTGTAGATCACTTTGGGTAGTATAGACATCTTAACGATGTTGATTCTGCCGACCCACGAGCATGGTATGGTTTTCCACCTGTTTACGTCCTCTGCTATTTTCTTCCTCAATGTTTCATAGTTCTCCCTGTAGAGGTCTTTTACCTCCTTAGTTAAATATATTCCTAGATACTTTATTTTCTTTGTTGCTATTGTGAAGGGAATCGAGTCTTTGATTTGGTTCTTGGTATGACTACTGTTGGCGTATATGAAAGCCTCTGATTTGTGTGTATTGATTTTATATCCTGAGACTTTACTGAATTCATTTATCAATTCCAGGAGCCTCTTGGTTGAATCCATGGGGTTTTCTAGATATAATATCATGTCATCAGCAAACAGTGAGAGTTTGATCTCTTCTGTTCCCATTTGTATGTCTTTAATTCCACTCTCTTGCCTGATTGCTGTGGCCAGGACTTCCAGCACTATGTTGAATAGAAGTGGAGATAGTGGGCAACCTTGTCTGGTTCCAGTTCTAAGTGGGAATGCTTTCAATTTTTCCCCATGCAGTGTGATGTTGGCTGTGGGTTTGTCATAAATGGCTTGTTTGAGTACTTCTTGGAGAGCTGGTCTTCTTCTTCACCTTCCAGAAACCCTATCACCCTCAGGTTCGGTTTTTTCACACAATCCCACATTTCTTGTAGGCTTATTTCTTTTCTCTTAATTTTCTGCTCGATCTCTGTGACTGACTTATTTAATTGGAAGGAGTTGTCTTCAATCTCTGAGATTCTTTCTTCTGTTTGATCTACCCTGTTCTTGAGGCTTTCCACAGTGTTTTGTAGTTCCCTGAATAAGTCCTTCATTTCCAGGAGATCGGTTTGATTTTTCTTTAATATTTCAATTTCTTTAGTGAATTTTTCTTCCAAGTCCTGAATTTTTTTTTTCTCTTTCTTCTAAAATTTGTCTTTTTTGCAGAGACACTCTGACTGGCGACTGTTTTCATCCGTCATCTTGGCACCTCCCCCAGAGCTTAGCTTTAATTCTCCAAACTAAATCCCATTAAATGTCTGCACTGCCATTTGCTAAGACTTGCCTTTCCTAAGTTATTGTCATTCTTGTTTATTCTGTAGCTGACTCTTTTTCATTCTGTAAAACATTAGATGGCTCTGTTTCTCCCTTTATCAGAAAGAAATCGTCACATGTTTAGGTCCCAGATCTTGAAATATTCTAAAAAACCCCAAGCCTTGCTACTTCATTTCAACAGCTTCTGAATCCCATTTCCTCCACATATCTTCTGAGGGGCACAATATCGCACCACCTCCAGCCTCTCCAAATTCAGATTTCCTCAAAGCCCTCCTTTTCTGACCTCCTACAAGAGGCAGCCCTTGGCAGACACTGAGATTCAGACTGGTTGTTCACATGCTTCTTTGTCCTTTAAGCCTCTCCTCAAAGTGTTGAGGTGCTTTAGTTGGAAATTCCTCAACATCAAAAATAGTGTCTTTGCAATTCAGTTCCTAGCACAAGGACATGCATGGAGAAACACTTAGTATAAGTCATTTCTATGAAGATCAAGCCAGATGTAAATGCAAGGAACACAGTTATTTGCTTTGAGTTAATATTAGAAGGTTCAGTGAGCAGGTTCATGATTCTAATAAACTTCATAACACTTAGGAGCCAAAATTAATTTAAAAACACACAGATAGTAAGTTATATGAGATGGAGAGTCACAGAACCAACCATATTTCAATATAATGTTGAGTGTTCTTCAGGGCATAAAGCATAGTGATATCCTAGATCCATTGCCAGTGGCACTCCTTGTATCTATACAGCCCTAAAGGATATCCAAAAAAATGATGGCATTGAATGGAGACATATCCACTAAGTGAATCACAGAATATTAAACATGGACAGGATGATAGGGATTATCTGATTTGACCTCTGATTTTGCATTTATGGACACTGTCATAAAGAGACTTGCTTAAGGCACCCAGTTAGTTAGTGGAATAGTGAGTCTTCTGACCCTTAGGCCTGTGCCCCTCTACCACACTTTGTGGATGTGGGGAGTGAGCCTGTTGATTCTTCTCAATTTGCAAACTTATCAGGAAGCCAGGAAAGACTTCTAAGGACCTATATAAATGAAAAAATTCTAAAATGCAAAGTAAAGTTTTATGAACAAAAATATTCACTTTGGGCTATTAATATCTAAATGTAGACTACAAAGGAACAGTTAAGTAAATAATAGGATAATTATACAATATAATAGTGTACAGCCATTAACGATACTCTACAAAAAATTTTCTAATACCACAGAGAAAAGCAGGATACCAAATCTGTATGTGTAGTATTATTTTAACTGTGTTAACACATATATACCTACATAGAAGGAAACAGACAAAAGTGTACTAAAATGGTAACTGTGATTATTATATATCTTTGGATGCTAAAACTAGGCAGTGACTTTTTATTTTTATTTTTAAAATAACATTCACACAGTTGCTATAATGCTTTTCTAACAGGAAGAGGAAGCAAGATAACTTAAAATATACTAGTAAGAGTAATCAAAGATTATAAATTTTTACATGAAAGATAGTTTTCAATGACTTCATCAATCTTTAAATAGGAATAAATGCATTATCAGGCCAAGCCAGACTTTTAATCATAGCAATGTGCTGCCTTGGATTTTTGACATGTCAAGCACAAAGGATATAATGTCAGAAAGCATCAACTGGTTTTATACTTAATTTGTGAGCCTGACAAGAAAGCTATTAAACTTTCAGATTTTTTTTTATTCTGTATTTTTTTTTTTTACTTTAGGTCCAGTGTTATTTTTCCAATTACTTAAAATTCATTCATAAACTACAGGTTATCATGATTTTGTTTTGTGTGATGACATGAAAATCACGGTCATTGTGTTACGTTGAGTCTTCTGAGAAGCAGGTGCAAGATGAGCTATGCAAGAGATTGATTGAGGTCATGCTGGTGGCAGATACATGGAGAGAGAGCAGGAGTAGGCAGAGAGACAGAAACGAAGGTCTGACCCCCGTGGAAGCCAGGCCATCAGGTAGTCCTTGAGCCAAAGTATCCATTTAAGGACAGACTTTGTCTGTGCTGCTGTAATGGAATATCTGAGACTGCATAATTTATAAAAAACCAGAAATTTATTTCTCAACAGTCTGGAGGCTGGAATATTAAGGTGCTGGCATCTGGTGTTTGGTAAGGGCCTTTTTGTCATGTCCTCACATAGTGGAAGAAGGAAGAGAGCAAACCCACTCCTGAAAGCCCTTCTCACAGGGCCCTAATCCATCATGAGGGAGGAGCCCCTCATGACCTAATCACCTCCCCGGTGCCCCATCTACCAACAGTATCACCTTGGTGATTAGGTTTCAACATGAATTTTGGAGGGGGAAGCACATTCAAACCACAGCAAGGACACTTGTGTCTCACAGGAATGGGACTGTATTTGTGCTTCAAGGTGCTCAGTCATTGGCTAGGAGCAGCCATGGGAATTGTGGCCTGAGTACAAACAGTGTTGGTGCATTCAGAAGGGCAGCCATCAGGATGTAAAGGAGACACCAATCGTGCTCATCACATTAGGATATCTGAGTGGCACAAGTTCAGGATTACCACAGTCATAAGGTGCACATTATAAGAAGGATAGGTGGAGAGTTCCCTGAGTCTTTGAAACACAGAATGAGTGACCTTGACATTTCCTTCTAGTTCATTGCTATATGCGGCTGTGCCAAGAGGCAATGCCTAAAGCAACCTGGAGTGAAGCACATTTGAATTTGTGGGCTGATAATGCATATCATTTTAAATTGCCTCACAGATATAGAAATAGTATTGCCTGCATATTTAATTTCTCTGGATGAACTTTGGCTGGGGACAGGCAACTGATCTATTCTAATGTACTTTAGTTTGTTTTTGCTAATTCCCTATTTCAGGTAAATATAATGAAGATAATAATATATTATAAATCAGACACCAGTTCAACACATTGCACAGTATTTCCTTTGGAAGTATTGGCTCAGCAGAGACTGTAATTACTGGAAAGCAAAAATGTAAAGCTGTCATACAAACTGAAGTGTTTCTACTGTTTCTCTGAGGCATTTAATCAATTCAGCCAAAGCAATCAACAAAATCAGTTGTTTATTGGTGTACATTCCAAATCACTTAATGACTAACTGGGTTTCTTCAGATTTAATTGACCAGATGTTGAACTGCTGTGATAACATAGATCAGCATGCCCAAATGTCTCTTAAGGTGGCAAGATTGAAGAAAATTCACTAGAGCTAATATTAATGAGTAAACCTCTATCTTCTCTCAATTATTTTATACTTGATACAAAAACACTACTGAATTGTAAAATGGTGAAAACAATCAGGAAGCCTGGATAATATAATACATGCTTATTGATTTTTAAAATTTCCTTGCTCTAAGCAAGGGGTGACTGTATTTTTGAATCTTGTCTCTGGGATCTTCTTCATCAGGGTACCTTTGCATTTCCAGGGCAGAACAGACCCTATATGCCCCGCTCATTGTACAAGCTCAATGACTATTTCTTTACTTGATTTGTGTTACTCTAGAAAGACAAAAGAAGAACTAGACCATTTCACTCTGTGATTCATTCTTGAAGTGTGGTTCCTGGACACAGCAGCATCATCACGCTCTTGGGAACTTTTTAGAAATGCAAATCCACAGGCCCATCCCAGACCTACTGAATCCAGCACTTTGAGGATGAGGCCAGCGATTTGTGTTCTAAAAATCCATTCAGGTGATGCTGGTACATGCTAGAAGGAAGTCTGGTTAACACCATTTCCTATGGTGTGCTCTTCAGAAGGGTATTCTGCGGTATATTAACAAGTGTTATGCAATGAAGGCATTCCTTGTCTGAATTAAGTCTGGGAAATTCTGAGCTAAAAAAAAAGATAAGTAGAGCCAATGGACCAGGCGTCTTCACAAAGGTTCCCTACAGGACATTTCCCCTTATACAGGCACCTGGTTAAAGTCCCACAAATAGTACATCCCATGCTCTTTCTCCCAAGAGCCTCGTTCTCCACCTCTCTTAGCCATTTAGAGAGAGAGAGTTCTCTTTCTCTCAGTCCAAAGTCCACCTTTCTTTTTTCCACCCCAGGAAGGGGAAAACTCAATGTGGTTGGATGTCCCATCATCTCTACTAAAAGATAATTATGGTAATTGATGGGCAACATATTAAGAAAAGTCTGAGTTATGCAGACATAAAAATCATTACCCCTTTGGGACAACATTCAATTCAGTCTCTGTGTGTGTGTGTGTGTGTGTGTGTGTGTGTGTGTGTGTGTATGCGGAAGACATTTTTCTTCAAGGACACAGTTTTTCTAAAGACATATACAATTCCTATTACTAAACAACCCAACATCTCAGTCTAAAGCATATATATTTGTATCACTTTGGTGGCTCAGGACTTTCCCAAATTTAATATGGAGTTATTTGCTTTACATCTATCTGTAGTGCGAAACCTAACAAGGATATGCCCGCAGAATAGATTCCAGTTTCCACTTTAGCATGCAGAAATTGGTTATGAACTCCCAGGTGGCAGTTTTTCAGTTTGAGCAACTTATTCAAACAATACTTCCAGCAACAAGAAGAAACTGCAGACAGCTTAAATACACTGGTTTGCCACTGATATAGGGGTTACTCAGTAAGACTTAAATGAGAGAGTCCAAATTACTTTTTCAATTAAGAAAACAATGTAATATATTCCAATGCTGTAAAATATTAGTTTAATTCAATAATGAAAAATGAAGAATCCAAGATAAAAAGTTAGTTGTTGGCTCAATTTTGTTCACCAAAGAACAATGAGATCAAGCATGCAGAAGAGAGGATTCTTCCAGTCTCTACGAAAACAACATTGCATTTCTTGTTTGCCTTTGCGTGGGTCAAGATATATCCCCACATGACGAACTATTATACAAACCTCTAATGGTCATGTAGGGAAGAAGCTTTCCAAAGCCCAGACTCTAATGAAGCCTGATAAAATCTGGGTAAGATAGAACTTGGAGAATAACTCAAGCATGACGTCAGACTTAAAACCTCTTAAAGGAACACACCCAAATATGCCAAGTTGCTTGTGCCCAGCTGTGATGAAACCAATTGAGTTCTGAAGAAGAAAGGGCATTAATTTAAGAATTGCTGTCATGGCAAACAATAGATGACGTCTCATCCCTTTACATCCTATAATAAGTGTGTGTCATCCCAGCCTTTCGTCTAGTTCCTCTGACTCAAATTCATGCATTGTTAAAAACTTATTAAAATGCATTGAATCAGGGCACTGCAGGCAACAAAAATAGAGGCAGTTTTTGATGCCAAGCCAAATAATTTTGGCTTTCTTTCCAATGCGCATGTAAACAAACTGGCAGGCATCTTTGCATATGAATGGAAAATTATTCATAAAGGGGGATGATGACTGAGGTTCTGAGAACAGTTACCACTGCAGGGGATTAACTCACTGACAAATGCTGTCTGCGGAGGGCTGTTCCTTCGCTTAGTGTCATGTCACATTAGCAAACATTTCATTTCATGTTGTCCATCACTAAACACAAAATTCTTATGGAAATTATCATAATTAAAACCCAAGTCTTTCAAAGCAAAAATATTAACCCTTTCCTATATTCTGTTTCTTCTTTCTCCACAAACAAAGGAGGGAAAGATGTAAGATTATTGTCCTAAAAGTTTGGATCAGATCTTAGAAAATGATCATCAATCGGGCAGTCATATCTATTAGATAAGGGGTGTGAAGCACCAAAAACTTTTATGGGCTTAGGACAACCTGAACCGGG
Source organism: Propithecus coquereli (assembly GCF_000956105.1). Taxonomy (NCBI): domain Eukaryota; kingdom Metazoa; phylum Chordata; class Mammalia; order Primates; family Indriidae; genus Propithecus; species Propithecus coquereli. Next base: position 6,712,677 of record NW_012154507.1, on the reverse strand, counting down.
GGAGATGAGAGCAGTATAAATGTAACTGGAATTTAAATGTGCTAATACATGTTAATGGTTTTGTTTTGATTAGATGAGGGGTTATAAATTCTAGTTAATCTTTACAGCAAGTCAGACAAAGTTTTAGTAGCAGAGACTGTTAGATGCCCCCAAATATCTGTCCTCCCCATTCTGTAGTCATATGATTTGTAGCTGGGTACATGGCCTTTCAAGCTTGTTAACATATCCCAGGCTCCCTCATGAGCCAGGTGTAGCCTATGGCTAATTTCTGACTGCAGAGATTCACGAGAAACTATGTGTGCATCTTTCAGGCTGTGCCCCTAAAGAGTAGGAGCATGTTCTCTACTTCCCCTTTCTCCTTTCCACTGACTGAAATGTGGATGAAAATTTAGATACAGGTGAGGGCCATACCTTAGTGACCAGGATGAAGAAGAGAGGATGCTGGGTCTGAGGTCCTTGGTGTTGCCATAGCAGACCTGACTACGCACATATAATTTAAAAAAATAAACTACTTTTATTTAAAAACAAAAAACTATTAGATTATCTGTTATAGAAGTTGAATGTATATCCTAATAAATACAAGGTATGATTGTTAAAAATGAAAGATATAAGTCTTCTAGTCATTTATACCAACAGTTGATAAATTATAGCCACGAGCCAAATCTGGCCCTATGCTTGTTCTTGTAAACAAAGTTTTATTGAAGCACAGCTATGTTTGTTCATTTATGTATTGTCTCTGGCTGTCTTCCCACTACATCAGATTTGAGGAGTTGTGACAAAGACCGTATGGCCCACAAAGTCTAAAATATTTATTATTTGGTCCATAACAGAAAAAGTGTCCCTGTCATAGAGGGAAAGAAAAAGAAAACTAGTCTATTCAGTAAAAGTCAGGAAAGAAGGAGAAACAACAGCAAATAGGAAATAATGGAAAATGAAGACTTTAAAATAAAAAGTCAAGAATATGACTAAATAGATTGGTAGTAAAAATAAATGTGAGTGGACTAAATTCCTTCACTAAATATGTTAACATTTGTTAGGTAAGACAATGAGTCAAGCCTGGAATTGTTAGGAAATTTGGGACATTTAGATAAAGCATAAGAGAACTTCAGAGGAGCAACAACAGAAAGGATTTGGTGCAAGCAGGATTTTCCCAGAAAAGAAAGAACTTTCAGGAAATTCTGTGTGCAAAATCTAGGTAGCTGTTAGTAAGCTAAGAGAATTAGTAATTATTTTAGCCTAAAAGCAAGAGACTGAGAAAAACCAGACTTGCTCCTTGAGTAGCCAAAGGGCTGTTGGTGAAGTATTCTCAGGGCAGCGTGGCTATGGAAGAGGGAGAAGTGATGTAAAAGTCAATTCCATCAAAGAACACAGGCCAAGTTCAACTGAATGAGATCAAGTGCTTGGGAATCACCTAATTAGCATATAGTGTCTACTGTGCCATTCTCTTATATTTAGTAAAAAACTCTGTCCTTAAGTATCTCAGGAGGCTAAGGCAGGAAGATTGCTTGAGCCCAGGAGTTTAAGGTTGCAGTGAGCTATGATGACACCACGGCACTCTAGCCTGGGCAATGGAGCAAGACTCCATCTCAAAAAAAAAAAAAAAAAAAAGGAATTGCATGTTCTAGGGATAGCCTTAGGTGAAATGACCAAGTAGGTATACTTTGTCTTCAACACCTCTCACTTGACTCTTTTCGGTCCTTCTTCTTCTCTTTTTGTAGTTACCCTTCTCCATTCTCCCTACATTTCTTATGACCCTGTAATGGTTAGTGTATGTGTCAACTTGACTGGACTAAGGGATGCCCAGCTAGCTGGTAAAACATTATTTCTGGGTGTGTCTGTGAAGGTGTTACTAGAAGAGATTAGCAGTTGAATCGGGAGACCAAGTAAAGAAGATCCTTCCTCACCAATGTGAGTAGGCATCATCCAATCTATTGAGGGCCCGAATAGAACAAAAAGGTAGAGGAAGGGCAAATTCACTCTCTTGTTTTCAGTTGGGACATCAATTTTCTCCTGCCAATGGATGTTGAAGGTCCTAGGGATTTTAGACTCCGGGACTTAACACCAACCCTTGCTCCCATTCTTAGGCCTTCAGACTTAAACTGAATTATATCACCAGCCTTCCTGGTTCTCCAGCTTGTAGACAGCAGGTAATGGCACATCTGCCATGACCACATGAGCCAATTCTCAATTCCCATAATAAATCAATCTCTCTCTCTCTCTCTGTATATATATATATACACACACACACACACACACACACACACACACTCACATGCACACACATATATAGTGTGTGTGCGCATGTGTGTATAGGACATATTGATATATATATCCTATTGGTTCTTTTTCTAGAGAACCTAGACTAATACAGACCCCATAGGCTGGCATTCATTGCCACTTGTTCCTATGACAGTCTAGCTTTTTATGTCAAATTCCCTTATGGCCCCTTTCTCTCCAAATTTTCCTGGAGCTAATCTGCTTAAGTAGATTGAGTTAATGTATTTAATTAATATTAATGTTAAATGTTTTAATGAATTGCATTGGTGACCTCACTCTGTTTTATTTTGAGGCTATAACTTCAGATTTCTCAAAGGTTAATATAATAAATGGCCATGTGAAGAATGAGTTTCATCTTTTCCTAAATGATTGTTAAAAAAAGTTTGTTCTCTTGTTTCCTACATACAAAAGTCTGTTTTAAGAATTTAGTACCAGAAAAATACCTTTTTCCTGACAAACTGATGTCTTTTCTTTTAAGAGGTGATAATCATATAATGAATTACAATAAAAATTTTATTTGATTGGCTTCAGGAAACTTGGAGCTCAATTAATGTTTAAGCATGATAATGATGTCAGTTTAGGTTTGAAACATATTTATTCCTTTCTATGGTCTCTATAATAATGGTATAAGAGTAAGGATCTTTTTAAATATGGGTTGCCTCATATTTTCTTAGAGATAAGCAGAATATAAAATACAAATTTGATTAAAATATGTTATCCTTCCCAGAGCATATTTTCAATTTCTCAGAATCACATGGAAGCAAACGACATAATCCTAAAGCAGTGGTTATAATGATAACCTAAGACATGACACTGCCTTGGGTGGGATTATTTTGGGCTGGTGGTCTTTTGGTGTCCCTCAAATCATACTCTTAGGAAGTTTCTTTTACAGGCCCACCTTTAGGCCTGGCCTAGGGAGACACTGCTTATGTTGACTGTGTTAGGAAGAGAAAGTTTGGTGAATGCCTCCTGGGAGCTAGGATAGCTGGCTTGAAAGAACTATTCAAGAGAAGGTGAGAAGCATGTCAGTTTGTAATCTAGTCTATCCTGGAGGGTTATGCAGGAAGACCCCAGGAAGGGAGGGGATGAAGGGGAACTTATCAACAAACTCCTCTGATATAAATATTCAAATCTAGTTTTCATTGGTCTAAATGCTATTTTTGTGTCTGAAATAATGTCCCGTGGAAAAAAAATCAAGGCAACTAGGGCATGCCTGTGCGCACCTGGGATTTTATAATAGTTCTAGTTCTAAGTAAAGGTTCTGTTTCTTTTCTTCATCTCCCCCACAACCTAATTCCCATCTAGTTCCCTCTTAACTTAGAAGAAAACCTTCATTTAAAAAGAACCTTTGCTGTGGATCTCCTTTACATGATGTAAAATGGCCTCTTTTAGAATTTAATTCTGCACAGCTGGACAAGCAAGGGGGGCGATGCAGGTTGCCACAGAAACTGCTGTTGGTGCTAGGATTCTTTATACTTTGCTCCTAAAAATAAGATGTGAAATGTACTGAGGGTGTGATTAGCGCAGCACAGAAGGGAATTTCTAAAAGGAGAGCCAAGCCTCCCGCCCCCACAGGAACGGGGGTGTTCTTCATAGCTGGAGGACAGGACATAAATCCAGGAGCAGATGCTCAACATGGTTCCTCCCTCAAAAGGTGCAGGGAAAGACAAATGGGAGAAGTGACTTTTGAAGAGGAAAACAGTCTTCAATCAAGCATAATTCACATAAATTTCAAGGTTCAGATGTCCTGAAATTACCCAGGAAGTAAATAGAACAGTTCTCCCTAACCTACAAAAAAGCCATGGAAATTTAGCAGGAGACTGGATCAGAATATTGTAGTCTAGTGTCCTACCCAGCACAGGAGGCTGTCACATACCACCTTTGCCAGATGGTCCCTTGGTCAGCTTGGACATAGTCAGTGACCTTCACCTCCTTAGGAAACATCTGACAACTGGAATCTCTCTCTAAATATTGTTGGAGTCTGCCTTTCCATAACTTCCACTTATTTGCCCTTGTTTACCTTCTGGAGCACCCAAGAGTCAATTGTCACATTATTATTTTTTTTTTACTTAATATGATAATTCTTCATTTAATATCAAAACAGAACAATTAGCCCAGGGTGTCTGCTCACCCTGGAACCTGACCAAACTGACAGTCTCATAGATGTTTAGCTTCAGTGCAAAAGGAAACACCATTAAAGCTTTATCTTTTCATGGTTACATGCAGAAAATTCTTATGTATTTCCCAAGAAGGGCTGTGTGTGATTCAACATCTACTATGTACCAGGAACTGTGCTAAGTGCATACATTATTTTGTTTGATCTGGTTACATGAGCAAAGTACCTTTGTCATCCCATTTGATAGAGGAAATTCAGTTCAGTCTGAATGGCAGCATCCTCATGGGTGTGTCCACAAAGTAGAGTGCTAAGGGTGTAGACTTCAGAGTCAGATCGGATTGAGCTTGAATACCAGTTCTTCTGCTTGCTAAATCTGTGATCTTGCATAGGTTATATAACCTCTCTGAACTTCAGGTTTCTCATCCCTAAAAACTGAGATAATAAAATATCATGAGTTATCAGAAGTAAAGAAAATTATATGCTCAAAATGTCAAATGTATAGTGGGTGCTCAATAAACCCTAGTTCTCTTCTTTCCTTCCCTTGCACTCTTAGGCATTGCACTATTATTGTATAGCAGAGCTGTCAATCAAAAGTCACCTTCAATCCATCTGCAACTAAGCCTGGAAAAACTACCTGTATAGCTATTAAAGAGCCAATCTGAACAAATAAACCACTAAATGAATAAATCCCTTTGCAAGAAGAATATAATGAAATGATATGAGCTGCTAACATAATTTACCTCCCCAAGGAAGTGATACAGATATTTCATTGACAATTAAAATGGAACAAAAAAAATAGATATGTACATACCATTGAGGAAAAGGTTGAGACAGACTTTGTGCTAGGTCTAAAATTCCCTGCTATGACAACCACCTCCCATCCTTATATCTTTCCTAGTCTTCATTGCCCCTCACCTCTTCTTTATATCCCTGGAGGGACATACAGCTAGTTCCTGTGCTCAAAGCCCGTTGGTCCTTTTGCCCTCACTTTATTCCTACCCAGCTGGACCTCACGAATAGCTTTTTCAGTGAGTCAGACTCCTGTTCTCATGGCCAGCTCCCTCTCTAGGCCCTAACTCTGGATGCACAATACCAGCCACCTCCTATTCCCCTGGTAGTTCATTTCAGTGTTAGTAAGATGACAAGGGAAGCCTGGGATGGAAAGGATACCTCCTGACCATCAAGGAAGCCCAACAAATGTTAAGTTCTCAGGGCTGATAACATTGGTTAGGGCCTTATTATTTTTATGTAAGTGTGAAATTTATATAAAATAATATATATGTATAAATAACAAACTTCTATTTTAAAACTCAGGTATAGTTCTGTGGCAGATAGATTGGGGTTTAAGTCCTAATTCTGACACTTTAGAATGTAGTCATGGTTCAACTGCTTAATCTATCCGGGCCTAAGTGTCTTCATATAAAAAAAAATGGGCCTAACACTAACTAAAACATATATAGTGCTTGCTTCAAGCCAGGTGCTGTTCTAAGCTATACATAAAATGTATGTATTCAGTCCTTGCAACAATTACAATATTTAGGGTAAAGGACAGAGTTGCTGTGGCAAAGAGCCCCAGAGATGCAGAGGCTTAAAGAATAAGGACATTGATTTCTCCCTTAAACTATCCAATGATGGTAGATGGATTGTTCTGCTCCACAGAGTCATGCATGAACCTAGGCTAGCAGGGTGACCCTGCCATCCTCAACATTCAGCTTCACCATCACCATTCATCATTGACAATCACCATTTCCAGACGACTAGGAGGAAAGAAAAGAAAGAATGTAAGTTCAGGATAAGGAATTGTCTTTTAACCAAGTAAAGCCAAGTTTGTTTATATTACTTCTACTTTCAATCCACTGATTAACACTTAGTCACATAGCCTCATCTATTAATAGTTAGTTCAAAAGGAGGTTGAAAAATATGATCTCTAGTTGACCAGCCTTGTACTCAGAAAAAAGATAATGATGTGGGAAGACAATCAGAATACTGCACTATAAAACCCTGTAAGATAGGGACATTCTTATTCCCATTTTACAGATAGGAAAACTGAGCACAAAGAGATTAAATAACTCGTCCAAGGAAACACAGTTCACAAGGGTGAGGACAGGATTTTAACCTCAGGCAATATGTCTCCAAAGGGTTTGCTCTTACCTATAACACTCTACTGCCCTCTCAAGCCTACTATATATTGTGGTTATTTACATTTTTTCGTCTCCACCGTACTACAAACACCTTAAGGACATGATCTGATTCATCTTTAAATTTCTTATATTGTAGCTTTGCATATAAAGTTCTTGGTTGCAAGTGACAGAAATCTAAGCTAGTTTAGCAGAAAAGAAATTTATCAAATGACATTAGTAGCAGAAGACTGCTCAGGAGAGCCAGACAATCAGCTTTAAAGGTTATACAGCTCAGAGCAATGTGGAAATCCTGCCACAGGATGGCCCCTGGAAAATCACCAGATGGAGGCAATACCAGGACTCACTACTGCCACCCCGCACCCCCTAAAACAAACTGTAGCTTGGAGCTGACCCTTGGCCTTGCCTGCCTCTGGAAGCCTATGTCTCTGTAGTCACTTTCCCCAGGGTGACTCTGGGTAGCACCAGCCTAGGTGGGCCACCAGGTTCTGAACTTGTAGTGTTGTGTGAGTGTGTCTGAGCAGAGTGGCCTTTCTCACTTGCTGGGGCCTAGTTGCATGAGAGATGGGAAAGAGTTTCTGGCTCCTGTCAGGAGTCCAGGACTCAAAAAATGGAGAATTTCCCAACACAGGAAGGGTGTACCAGGGGGCTAAGGCAGCCAAAAATATATTAACCATCTACCACAGCTTGAATAAAGTGTCTGGTTCCTCATAACATTCCTAAATCCCTGCTCTTGCCTAAGAAGTGGAGTGCCTGAAATACTGAGATGAGTTTCCTGTATGTGGCTACTTAAGAAGAAATTTTTAAAGTTCAAATAAAGCCTCAGAACTTTCTGATTCTAGAGCAGTTTTTAGGCAGTGCTTTAGTAGGACACAGGCAAAGGTAACCTAGCCCATTTAGGTTCTGTAAGAAGTAATTAGCAACTTCAATTATGCCAGAGTCCTTAAATGGACTTCAGTCTCTTCCATGTCTGCCTCACCTATTTTTTTTTTTCACAAAGTGGTTTCATTTTTCTTCTTCTTGTCTTTCCTTAAGGCCCTAGTGATAGCTGCCTACTAATAGCAAAGATTCACTTTTCTTGTCAGTTGATATTTTACTAATTCACGAATTCATCTAAAAGAAATGTAAGTGAATGAAAGAACACTGAATTAGAGTACTATATATAAAAGCTCTTTGGGAAAAAATAAGTGATATAAATAGAAATCATAATGCACAGTAGAATGTTATAAAAGTATAATAAAATGAGATTTATTTATAAAATGAATTCTAATAATCTACTACATTGGTCAGAAATTTGGAGATACAGCAAACTTCTAAAATTCAACTGTCTTGTTTGGGTCCCCCAGTGGCAGACAACGATTCAAGTGCAGGTAGGTCATTTGGGAGGAGTAAGACAATGAGGAAATGAGACAAATAAGGGAAGGTAGCCGATCCAGGGTATGTTTCACACCAGCTATTGAGGTGGGAGGCTAAACTTAACCCCACTGTAGGACCTGCGGAGCTGGTTTAGATCCCACACCTCAGAGTTGTCCCACCTAAAGAGTGAGGGAGGGCTTGAGGGCTGCTCCCAGGGAGCATTAGTTTGAGGCTTGCTGACTTCACAGGTGGGCTCTAGCAGCAAGAGTTTTTGCACTTTGGCAAGGAAAAAGAGATGCAGGTGTTTGGTAATCAGGCTAGGATAAGCTGGTGAGGCAGGGGCTTTGGGTGGAACTTGAGAATGTCTGATACCACGGCTTCTTAACTGGCTCAAACCTCCTAACACTTGGCTTACATGAAATGTTGACCCAGCAGTTCATTTCTTTATCTGTTAAGATAAGTGTTTGGATCAGATGTTTTCTAAAGTTTCTGATAGACTTCGGTTTCTGCTTAAAGTCCCTGGCTGGATTTGCATGCTTGCTTGTTGCTACTATTACAATACAAATGGAATGTCTAATGCTTCTGTTATGTATGAAAACTAAGTTCTAGGATATCTTTGTGATACATGGTATCAAAATATCTGATTTCTTGATAGGATATTTTGGGGTGTTATTATGACTCCATTCCCATACATTTTATTGCAATAGTTTCTTAAAGCCATGAATAAGAAAAGATGTTATATATTTACAGAGGCTTATCTCAGAGAAGTTGAATACAAGGGATGAGGTGGAAGCATTTTTATAATAAAAAATCGCTCTGGGCCTATAGCTTGAATATGAAGCACAGTTGTAAGTGCTTGTCCAGTTATTCCTTCTTTGAAGATAGGACATTAAATTTACTAAAGTCTTCATCTGATCAGCATCTGATTATGATTTTTGAGATGGGAGCTTTCTGTGCTTTGGAGCTGGAGCTGGCATGGCCACATGGTTCTCTTCTGGTGAGCTTTGGTTCCATTCTGCTCCTGCTGAGCTGGTGACAATTGTTACCAAAAGCTCGGCACTTGTCCCTGAGGCCGCATCAGAAGAACAAGGACAAGTGGTTGAGGAAAAGGAAAGAGGAGTTTATTAATTTGCTGGCAAATGAGGAGCATAGAGACTCCTGTCTTAAAAATGCCATTGTCTTAATCATAAGCAGAAATACAGAGCTTTTAAAGGGAGCATTTTCAGCTTCAGGGTATTATTGAACTATAGTCAATGATTCTCATCCGTCCCATCTCCAGGGAGGACAATCTCATGACCTCTGCCCACCTGGACCTCCACCCAGCTGGACAATTCCCCTGAACCATCTCCTATGGTACAAAGAACAAAGGACATTACCCTGGCCCTCCAGACCACTGGCCTGAGGCAGGGATACAGGTTTCAATTCTTAAAAAGAGTGGGGGAGGTTTTCAAAAGACAGAAAACATTTTTACCCTTTTTTCAGGCCATTCATTCTGTTATACAATGACTGTGTCCTCCTCCACGTGGCTCCATCTTCCCTCTGCTATTGGCTTCTTCCTCTCCTCCTCCATCCTCATCATTTCTTGTTCTCTTTTCTCTTTCTTGTATTTTCTTCTATCTCCTGTCTTCTTGGATTTTCCCTCTCGTTCTCCCTCTGCTTCTCCTAGGGTTGGGACACTCCCCTAGCCTGTTTCTCTTGTTTTTTACCAGTTAATTTTGGTCTTTATAACACCTAGAACTCCCAGCTCAGTGCCAGCTGTTTTTATCTGGGTTACATTCTCTTTGCTGGGTAAAGTGGTTGGGATTGTTCCATGGCTTTAGAAAAATAAGCAGATGAGATATTTTTGACTTCTCTTCTTACCTAGGGTTGCCAGATTTAGCAGATAAAAATATAGGACACCCTACTAAGTTTTAATTTCAGATAAGCAATAATTTTTTAGCAAAAGTATGTCCCAGATATTACATTACAGATATTATATTACAAAAATTATTTGATAAAATGCATAGTACAATTATTATGGTATTAAGTTATGGAATGAAAACTGAAAAGCTATTAATAACAGTTCTCATCCATCACATATAGCCTTTGTGATTACTATATGTGTGATTTGTTAATCTGAATATTTTGATAAGTACTCGAGAAGTTCTGTGTGGTATTTGTTATTAATATAATGAATAAAATTTAATATACTGGGACACAACAATTTTAATTCTGTATTTTTCCATTTTTCTTTATATCTTTATCTCTTGTTGGGCTTAATTTTAGGGACATAATAATTGATGGTATTGGAATTCTCAAATTCTAACATCCTAATCATTCTTTCCTTTTGCCCTGTCCCTCTTATGGATGATTCCAGAGAGAGCTATATACTAAAGAAAAAAATAACAAATGGAAAACAAGGTAATACTATGTTATTAATATTACCTGTGCCAAAGTTCCCTTTGTTGAGTTCTAATAAAGATGGCTTAGACCACATGGTTTAGGCTCAGGGACTGTGTAAAGCCCCTACCTCTTTCTGGGTGGTGCCAAAATCTGCGTAGGGTGAGGAAGACCCCCATGCAGGAGGGCAGACCTGGCGTGAGGTATCAAAGCCTTAGCAGAATGAGGAGAGATTCATTTGGAAGGAAGAACTCAGGAGAGATATTGGAGCCTAGGCTGGGTGTGGAGGATGTCCACAAAAGGTAGGCAATGACAGCAGCAACTTGAGATGTTACATACTGGGAAATTGATCAAATAAGTAAACTTATTGAGAATAATGGGAACCAGGCTTCCCACTTTTGGAGAAGGGAGTTATAAATATGAAATAGGAGAAAACTTGAATGGTGCTCATGATGTTGGATTGGAATCAAAGATATTGGTGTGAACTAATGAATTTTAATAAATATAGAAATATAGATGAAAATGAGTATGTATATACCCCAGGTCAGTCCAATGAGTGGGTATGAGAACAAAAATGTTCTGGGAAAGAAGCATGTGAATGGATCTATTAGAGTGGGAACAGAGTGGGAGATCTTTGTATTGGACATCAGTGCCCACCAGACAGCACCCATTGTGGAGGAAGCACCAAATAACCAAGTGGACAGGATGACTTGGCCAGCAGATGTCAGCCAGCTTCGGTCATTGGCCACCTAGTGCTTACTCAATTTGCTTAAGAATAAAGTAGCCAGAGAGGCAGAGATGGACACTATGCCTAGGCCCAATAACCAGTCAAGCCTCTCCTGTTACTGAACGTCTGACCTTCCAGCAACAGAAACCCAGACTGACCCCCTGATATGGTACCATCCCTTGAGGAGACATACCAGGTGATTCCATCAGACACCTTCTACCCTACAAAGGTCAATCATTCATCCTGATCAGGATCAACACATAATTCAGGTACAGGTTTTCCACAGCCAGCACCACCAACCAAGAGCTCACAGATTGTTTGATGTCTTCCTTAGGATCCTAAAAAACACTACCTTAGACTAAGCAAACCCTTCATGGCAAAGAAGATGTGGCAATGGTCACATAAACATGAGATCTACTGGTCCTACCATGTGCCTCATCATACAGAAGCTGCCAGCTTGACAGAGCTCTAGATAGGACACTTGAAGGTACTAGTCATGTGTCAGGTTGTAGGCAAAAACCCTGTGAGGAGGGGTGCTATCCTTCAGAATGTGTATATATCTTCAATAGCCAGTTTACGGTATTATGTCCCAAACAAGTAGACAACATGGGCTGGGGAACCAAGAGGTAGAAGTAGGAGTATTACTTCTCTCCATCATTATCAGTGACCCACTTGGGGACTTTGTGTTTCCCTTTCTCCCAACTTTCGGCCCTGTGGGTCTAGAAGTCCTGGTCCTCATCAGAAGGATTTCTAATAGGGTGCATCAAGATACCGACCAAATTTATTTCTATGGCTGCCATCTGGTCACTTAAGGCTCCTTGTGCCAGTAGACTAGCAGGCACACAAAGGAGTCCCCATACTGCCAGATGTGGTTGACTCTGATTATTATGGGGAGGTATACCTGGTACAAAATGGGAGTGAGACTCAGGTGATCTAATGAAGAATCTTGTGGTTCTCCCATGTCCAGTTTTAACTATAAATGGGCAAGTAAAGCAACCATAGACTGATAAGGCACAGTAAGCTGGGGCCTGACCCTCCAGTGATGTGGGTATGGGTCACCCACCAAGCCAACCACCTAGACTAGCAGAAGTACTAGCCAAGGACAAGGATTATCTAGAATAGGTGGTAGAAGACAATGATAATGAGTATGATTATAGCTTGGGGCCAACTGCCACAGCAGGAGTCTACTTTCTTCCCCTAACCTTTCTCTTATAAGCTTCCCCAGATATTGTGACTAACTAGAAGAGATAAGTCCATATTGATTAACTTCTGTGCTGGAGAAGTTGTGTCTAGATGGAGTGAGTTTGATGTGGGAAGCCAGTGAATCTGAGCACTGCACAGTATAGACTGTAGTGGATGCTGCTAGTGCACCCAGGTGAACCGTACCAGACCTGTGCACATATCCTCCACCCTCAAGTCCCGTGCCTAGGATGTTTGGGAGTTATACTCCCCTCCCAAGGCCAGAAAACGATAGTCAGTTACAGGCAGGACAATTCTGCTCCGTGATTTATACTTTAGAGACACCCCCCCCCCAAACACACACACGATGGATCAGGCCAATGCTAGACTTTACCTGAGACCACATCCATGCTCAGTTCCTTCCCCTTCCCCATTCTGCTTCTCTCATCCCTTACAGTTTTCTCCTGGAGAATACACACTAATAAAACACATGCCCCAAATCCCTACTGTGGGAACCCAACCTAAGACTGTGCCATTGCCACTACTCTGAGAGGCAGAAACAAGTTTACTTAGATCAATTGGAAGACTAATTCAACATAAGTGGATTTCAGAAGTGAAGAGAATCCCATAATACATTTAGAAGAAATAAAATTTCCCTAAATGGAAATTTATGATACAGAAATACTGGTTAAGAATAAACACTGGAGAAAAAAGATCTGGGTAGAGTTGATTTCATAAGCCAAACATTAATTAACAATGACAGTGCTATTGTTAAAACCAGAGGCATACTGAAGGAATTTAATGTCTGAACAGCCAAGAATACATCTTCATTATTTATTTTCTGAACTGGCCAAACTCTTAATATAGTAGTGTCTCCTGTTTGATAACAGAGTGTGAAGAAACTAGAAACCACGTAGGGTATGGCAAGAAATTTGATTAAAGTGCAAAGAATAGGTTTTGTGCGGAAAAGATGTTTTTGGGGGGAGAAGTATTTTATCACTGACATTGTTAGGAATTGCTGGTGAATGATGATAACAAAAAATAGACTGATTTTTTAGTCAGTTATATGATTGTTTTAAAATTCTCTACAGACAATACAACTTCCTATTGCCTGTGCCTAGGGGGACTGTTCTCCCTGCTCTTGGAATGACAATGATATATGAGACAAAAGACTGTGATAAAGTAACAAGAATGTTTTAGACTGGTCTATGGACTGGTACTGGTTTGCAACAAGGTAAGTACAGAAATCAAGAGTAAACATTTATGTTTTTTATAGCAATTTAATTTTGCTGATATTCAGTGTCATTTTCCAGTACTTTATTTTCATTGTATTTTACAAAAACTATTGGTCTGTGACAGGAAATTTTTTATTTTTTTTATTTCAGCATATTATGGGGGTACAGATGTTTAGGTTACGTATGTTGTCCTTCCCCCCCTCACCCCCCAAGTCCGAGCTTCAAGCGTGTCCATGCCCCCCATGGTGCGCATCACACTCTTTGCGTATGCATATACCCATCCCCCCCTCCCCCCTCCCTCCTGCCTGATATCCAATAAATGTTATTCTTATATGTGCACTTAATGTGTTAATCAGTTAACACCAATTTGATGGTGAGTACATGTGGTGCTTGTTTTTCCATTCCTGGGATACTTCACTGAGTAGAATGTGTTCCAGCTCTTTCCAGGAGAATACAAGAGGTGCTATATTACCATTGTTTCTTAAAGCTGAATAGTACTCCATGGTATACATATACCACATTTTATTAATCCACTCATGTATTGATGGACACTTGGGTTGTTTCCACATCTTGCAATTGTGAATTGTGCTGCTATAAACATTCGGGTGCAGGTGTCTTTTTCATAGAGTGTCTTTTGTTCTTTTGGGTAGATGCCCAGTAATGAGATTGCTGGATCAAATGGTAATTCTACTTGTATCTCTTTAAGGTATCTCCATATTGCTTTCCACGGAGGTTGCACTAGTTTGCAGTCCCACCAGCAGTGTATGAGTGTTCCTATCTCTCCGCATCCATGCCACCATTTATTGTTTTGGGACTTTTTGATAAAGGCCAGTCTCACTGGAGATAAGTGATATCTCATTGTGGTTTTGATTTGCATTTTCCTGATGATTAGAGATGTTGAGCATTTTTTCACGTTTTTTAGCCATTATTCTGTGTGACAGGAAATTTTAAGAGACTGTCCTTTACCACAGATATTTTGAGAAATACTAGTTTATAAGTGTACTGTTGATACACTCCAGAGTATCTTAATTAAACAAGATGGTGACTTCTCATGAATCCATGATTCTAATAACATACCAAATGTCTGGGCTTGAGGAAAGAATGGGCTAGATGTCACCAAAGCTGATTATATTAGAACATAGAATTATTATGTTAGGACAATTTTAAACATCAGATTCTATCCTGGGACAAACTTAATATGGTTCTCCCAGTTTAGTTTATAACTATTGAGAAGATGAAGATGTGAATATTTAGATGGCTGGTTTCATTTATTTACCCGAAGAAAACAGACTGAAACCAGATAATTCCTTGGGAACAGTGCTCACCTTGAATTCTTTCATAAGACAGAATATGAGCAACTGGAAGGATTCCAGAAAAAAAAATTAGTAATATATGGATGACTGTGTGCAGAAAAGAGTAGGAGGGATTTGGTGTTCAATCCCAGAGCAGTGATAACTGGGCTGACTAAGGCAGCATATAATGGAAGACATTTCTGACTTAAATAATTAGAGGAAGAATGAAAGCGTCAATCTCTTACTGACAGGGATTTCTTTCTACTCCAATTTTAGTTAAGAATCTCCCTTGGTTTTTCTGTCATTTGAAATCTTCTTAAAGTAGTTAGGCATTTCCTTCTCAAAAATGCGACCAGTCATGGGATTCAGGTAGCAACTTAGCTCCACAATCTTAACTTTCTTTATGTTAGAACACAAGAGTAGAAAGAAGGACTATTTATCTCACAGGGAATTTTAAATCTGTGACTTTTATAATTTCTACTATAGATATTACAGAGTAAAATTATTAGTTATCTTCACTTCATTATTCATCCATTCATTTCATACTTTATGGCGTATTCAGAAATAATCTTTTGGCAAATGAATGGAATAGATGAATAGAAAATAGATTGGAATAAGTTTAGGTCTGAGGAATGCAAGATATTCTTGCCTGTGGGAGAAAAGTGATTTTTTTTTTCCTTTTTGAATCTATTATGTTTGAAAATCAGTTTGAGAGGGCCAGGCGCGTTGGCTCACGCCTGTAATCCTAGCACTCTGGGAGGCTGAAGCGGGCGGATTATTTGAGCTCAGGGGTTCGAAATCAGCCTGAGTAAGAGTGAGACCCCGTCTCTACTAAAAATAGAAATAAATTAATTGGACAACTAAAAATATATAGAAAAAATTAGCCGGGCATGGTTGCGCATGCCTGTAGTCCCAGCTACTCAGGAGGCTGAGGCAGAAGGATTGCTTGAGCCCAGGAGTTTGAGGTTGCTGTGAGCTAGGCTGACGCCATGGCACTCTAGCCTGGGCAAAAGAGTGAGACTCTGTCTCAAAAAAAAAAAAGAAAATCAGTTTGAGAAATCCATTGTTGCATTCATTCCAGTAGTCAATTAGGCTAAAAAAATGTAAATACATCAGTGTCCAAATGCATTACGCTTAGAATGTCTCTTACGAACACAGGCATGTTTTACTGGCTTTTTAAAAACTGAGATCAGTGATATTTCTTAGATAACCATCTCTAAAAAAACATTTTTGATCCAATAACCCATCATCCAATCTAGAGTTCTGTCTGTAGTCTAATGTCTACTGTCATCCAACAAATATATTATCATATTTTTAATAAAGGTAAAAAAAGACCTACGAAGTACCTGTCTCATGACCTTGCTCAACATCAAGTTCCTATGTATTATCAGTCTTGCCTCCATGAAATTCTTCATATGCCTAGCTTGAATTTTTCCTGTAATCATTTAACACCTCTTTCTATAGATTTTCAGAGTATAGCCTCTTTCAAGAATTATGTTGGTAAAATGTGTAGGACATGCATTCACAACTATTTGGTAGTTTCCTGTTTGCACCTGAAAGTTGCTGGACTTCTCTTACCCATCCATATACCAAAGTGGGCAAAGCAGGACTGTCCTGACTGAAGCAAAGTGGAACCTGTAGGAAGAAACAGAAGGAAATAAAGAAAGAGCTGGCTAAGTCTCTTGGGAGTTTGGTCCCTCTGGAAGGCTTTAAATCTCCCAGGCTTCCTACTTGTAATCTAATATCCCCCCTGTGGTTAATAATTTCTGGCTGTTTTTCATGTATTATTTGCCGAGGGAACGTTACCCTTAACAAAAAATACCACACTGTATCAGAAAAGAGACCAAGTAAAAATGGCAAGTGGGTGAATGTAGAACTTACCAACTCACACATTAATTATCCCTGGTGAGGTGAAGTGTGGGCGAGCTTAATAAAGCTTTTCAAAGCTACATTTCAAATGGCTGATAGAGCTCCGCAGACCCTGCCAACACATATGCAGCGTAGGCATTATTTTCATTGATCATAACTTATGGAATTTTAAGAAAAAGTTTTAAAAAATAGGCAGCATAATCCTAAGATATCTTCCCATTAACTAAGTTAGAACTCTTTCATGTATGTAATCTTAATAAAGTGTTCTAATTTAGTGGCATTTATTGGTGTAACAAACTATTACATAATTCTGTAAGACACTGAATTCTAAGATATGCCAATACTTTTGATGATCATCATTAATTAGTTGTCATTTGAAACTCTACAAATAAATACATAGGATTTTTTTCCCCAATTGCTTTAAAAAAACTACAAAGGCTCAAATATTAGTGTAGTAGAAATGTTCATTTTTGGCTTCTATGACAAGACTATTCATAAGAGAACCTGGAATTCTGAAAGAAGCTCACTCAATTTTGATATGCAAAAGCTTATTTGATCTTTATTTTGTTTTTGAAAATTAAACCTTTAAGTGAGTTCAGATTTCTCCTTACACATGTGGATTGAAAGCATTATGTAAATATCTTATTTACATACATTATACTGTAATGGCAGACAATAACTCATGCCTGTAATCCTAGCACTCTGGGAGACCAAGGCAGGAGGATCACTTGAGGTCAGGAGTTCGAGGCCAGCTTGAGCAGGAGTGAGACCCCGTCTCTGGTAAAAATAGAAAAAATTAGCTAGGCATGGTGGTGTGTGCCTGTAGTCCCAGCTCGGGAGGCTGAGGCAGGAGGATTGCTTGAGCCCAGGAGTTTGAGGTTGCTGTGAGCTAGGCTGACACCATAGCACTCTAGCTCAGGTGACAG
>NW_012154507.1:6638569-6695133 GCF_000956105.1 Propithecus coquereli | reverse complement strand
TAAGGAACTAGGTCATTAAAAAAAGTTTTATGTTGGATTTTCATTTCTTTATAATTACCTGAGGGCACAAGTTTGCATTATTTAGATAAGTTAGTCCCAGTGCCATAAATAAAAGAGCTGGTTATAGATTCCTGAACTATTTTGATCATAAAGAAAACACATACAAAGACAAAATAGCTTTAAGTTCAGGTCAGGGGAAGAGCTCAGGTGACAGAGTGAGATTCTGTAAAAAAAAAAAAAAAAAAAAAAAGATTTTCAATGAAAAATTGTTTTATCTGTATAAATTTCCTTTATTATTTAAGAAAAACCAATGATTGAGCCAGTTCATGCATTTATCACATTTGAAGTCTAACACTCTTTTTCCATAATGAGGAAAATCTCATTTTTCCTGGCTAAACCACTTTGCATAGGGTGTACTTTTTGTTTAACCAGAAATTCTGGACTCTGAGGCATGGTAAGCATACTGGTGGTCAGCTGATAATTAGCTGTGTGTATTCTTTGGTTTCAGTAGTACTTGAGCTCAGCAGCCCTCAGTAAAAGTGGGGAAAAACATGACCTCTTAGAACCATGGTAGGAACAATGTGCACCTCTGTGTGAAATGAACGCCTTCCACACACATCAGGGAGGCCCAGCGCCCCCCTGCTGCCCTGGTCCAGAAGGAGCCATGCCACAGGCAGGTTAGGAATGGGAGCAGATCTTGTGGTGAAGAGCAGCCTGGTTCCTATCCCTCACTGGGGCTAGTTCTTCATTACCTTTGAAAGGGGTGGCCTTGCAAAAATTAACAGGAAAATATCTAATCCTGTGATTTCCTGGTAACAGTTAAAGATCCATCCTTTGAGTTCTCTCACTAACAGGCATCTTGCAGTTCTGTTTCGAATCACTTCTGAAAAGAGCTGAACAGACAGATAAAAAAGATGTAAATCTTTCTCTTTCAAAATTTCCTTTGAGAATCTGCTTTTTTACAGTCTGCAAAGTTCCTGAGTGAACAGTGGGGTGTGAGCTTCAGGCCTTAGCCATATTTCGAGGGCAGAGTCACATCTCCTGCAATAATCCTATCTCCAAGAAAAGGTCAGGGAGCCAACTCTTGGCCTTTGACATCTGCCACAGTTTCTGTTATCATCCTGGTGCCCAGAAGAAAGAATGGAGTGGATGTAGCAGGACCCTGTTAATTTGGCTGCAGTCATAAACCTTCTTCACCCCCTAAATAAAAAGCCTGAATACCTGGTTCTTTCTGCCAACATTTGCTACCTCCTTCACTTCTGTGTTGGCCCTTTTCACCCAAGCAAAAGTAAACAAACTTCTTTCTATCCTAATCTGTGTCAGGAGAAATCTTTTCAAAACCCATGTGCACTAGCCCTCACACCCTAACATTCTTTACTACTTTTAATAGCATGTGAACATATGCTGCACCAGTGGCCACACGGACTAGTGGTGACAGGGAAGAAGGCTGTGGAAAGAGAAAGTGAGGGAGCTGATGAAAGACTACATCTCCACTTTACCCAGGAATGTGCCACCAGAGGCCTTGTTTTAGAAAGGAAAAACCAAACAGTTTTGCCTCCTCTCACATTCACCACTCAACACACCGTCAATACTTCATTTCTGACACCACATGTATAGTTTTTTCCCCATACACCAAGCAATTGTCCTGCAGACACCAACAGGGTGTCCTACAATTCAATTCTAACACTTTCTTCCTGGAGTTAGAGTCCAATCCCACAGGTTAAGGGCTCAGTCTCTCAAGACTGGCCCCACTTCAGATGCCAGTCTTAAGCCTGGGTCTCAGGAACTTCTGAGCAACCAGCTCTTGGAGGTTCCCCTGACCTCTTCTTTGGGTTTGATTAATTTGCTACAGCAGCTCACAGAAGTCAGGGAAACAGTTTACTTATGTATACCAGTTTATTACCAAGGACATTATAAAGGAGAGAGATGAACAACCAGATAGAATAGATGCATACAGCAAGGTATGAGGGAAGAGGCGTGGAGCTTCCATACCCGCTTTGGATGTACCGTCCTCCAGCCACCTCCACCTATTCAGCAGCTAGGAAGCTCTTGGAACCCTGCAGTTCAGGGATTTTTATGGTGGCTTCCTCATGCAGGCATGATTGGTTATTAACTCAACATTTAGCCCTTCTCCTCTCTCTGGAGGATGGGCAGTGGGGCTGAAAGTTCCAACTTTCTAACTATGGCTTGGTCTTTCTGGTGGCCAGTTCCCATCCAGGAACCCACCAACAGTCACCTCATTAGAACAAAAAATGCTACTATAAACTAGGAAGTCACAAGGGATTAGGAGCTCTGTGTAACAAACCAGAAACAAAGACCAAATATTAGAGCAAAAGATGCACCCAACACCCTTATTGCTCAGGAAATTACAAGGGTTTTAGGATCTTTGTGCCAGGAACTAGGGACAGTGACCAAATATATATACATTTTTTCTTATTATTTCACAGCCCTACTCATAAAGATGTTGATGGGCTTAGTTAGCATTTCCCACATTAAACACATGATGCAATGTTGGATACGTGCATCTCTTCTGGTATCTCAGAAGTTATTGCCAGTAAATAGCACCACCTAATCTTAGAACCCAGCTTCTGGATTAGTTAAAATTACCATGTCCTTAAAGATCAATCCAGATGCCTCAATTTTTCTAAACTTAAAAGTTCTACATGGCTGAGAGACGGCCTTTTGGTGGGTGATTTTTTTCTTTGAGATTTTTATTGTTTGTTGTTAAATACATTGAACACATACAAAGACAAAATAGCTTTAAGTTCAGGTCAGGGGAAGCAACAATTTATCTATGTTGAGAAAATAAAAAAGCTGCAACTAATTTAGTTATGGTCATTTGAGTATGAAGGGCCTGAGATGAGTATTGACCTTAAGGTATCTCACCTATTCAGCTCACACTTATGTTTCAATTTATATTGGTCTGGATTTTCTGTCCTGAATTTTAATATTCACTGTTTACAGCTGTTCATTGATTACCTCTCATCTTTTTCCCAAAAGGCATGTTTTCTTCAAATGTGCCTCATAAATCACTTTCACCCATTCTCCCATTCAGGCAGGATATGTTCTTTTCTAAGGATAGATGTGGTGGCACAATTTGTTCTCAATCCAAATGATACAAAATTGGCTGTGAGCCACTGCTCACATTTCTGCTTTTATCTCTCCCTGCTTTTGTAAAAGATACCTCTTTTGCACACAGCTCAGATTTCTGTTCTCCTCGGTAAGATGCATGTAACATCTTTAATTTTTTTTGTTTTGTTTTTAGAACTAGTTTTACTTTATCTTCTTTTAATAATCCCTGCATTTCATCAGGAGGAATTTCTGTTAGAATTTCTGTTAGCATTCCCTAACAAAGGATCAGCTCACGAATCCTTAAAATGTTATCTCACTTCTCATGAATGATCATTCTCTTGAATGTTGATTATCATCATAGGCTGATGCTGTAGGAGGGAGCTGAACTGAGCTGCTGACAGATTGTGGCATTTTATGAAGCGGAGCAGGTCTTTAGCTTGGGGGTTTGGGTTTTAATTCACTCAGGGAGTCACTAATGTGCCAACATCCGTCATGCAGACTTCACGTAGATGGGGCCTCCCCTGGGGCACAACTCCCCTTCCCTCCCACATCCAGGCTCAAGAAGGGCTCTTCTCATGGAATGTGGCTGCTGTGCCCCTCCCTCCTTCTCCTTCCCCTCCTCTTCCTCCACCCCAACTGTTGCTGCCTGAAGGCCTGGACTGATTCTTGTCTTGAGGCTCGGGCTGACCAAACTGGAGCCCAGGAAGCATTTGAATAGATGGGCAAAATATCCTTCACAGCTTGCCAGAACCCCAAGGGTCTGATTCCAGCTCCTGCAGCCTTTTTAAGGAAAAAGGAAAGCCCTACACTATGACTTAAGTTTTCAGATGGAACTTGTGATAAATATTCACAAACCAATGATTTTACCAATGATGCTTCTGGTCTCTAGGACTATTAGCACATGATCACAATTCATCTGTGTAATTCCTATGAGAACTTCAAGGTCTGACAAAGGAAAACACAGAAAACTCTGCTCTGTTTTCATATAAGAATTCCTTCATGGGGGCCGGGTGCGGTGGCTCACGCCTGTAATCCTAGCACTCTGGGAGGCTGAGGCGGGCAGATTGTTTGAGCTCAGGAGTTTGAAACCAGCCTGAGCAAGAGCGAGACCCCGTCTCTACTAAAAATAGAAAGAAATTAATCAGACAACTAAAAATATATAGAAAAAACTAGCCGGGCATGGTGGCACATGCCTGTAGTCCCAGCTACTCGGGAGGCTGAGGCAGGAGGATCGCTTGAGCCCAGGAGTTTGAGGTTGCCGTGAGCTAAGATGATGCCACGGCACTCTAGCCCAGGCAACACAGTGAGACTTTGTCTAAAAAAAAAAAAAAAATAATTCCTTCATGGGGAAGAGATTTCTAATTTCATTGAAGATGACCAAGAGCTATGAATTTACCATGGATCCAGTTGATTCTCCTGCTCAGTTTATATTTCCCAGCCTATTTCCTATGTTTATATAGTATATTCCCTTTGGAAAGGAAAGTTATAATCCAATTTAAAGTGTTTCCTTCAGTTTCTGTCAGCTGTATTTTAAGATGGAGAGAACTACTAGTAATTTGCCAGCCTGTCTGCAAGATGTAAGAGTAGTAGCCAGATCATTCAGATAACACATAATATACTTCAAAAAAGTATATAATGGCTGCAAATGTTTCTATACCTATTCCCCTCAAAAATACGAACAAGAACTAGGAGACAGAAACATCATTCGAAAGAAGTCAAGACAAAGTAATGCATTTTGGATATATACTACATTCATGAAATAGAATAGTGAATTCTGGTGATACAATACAAGTTTTGGGTTAGGATGGAAGAATCTTTTACTAAATAGATAGTCTGATCTTTGGGAGATGTGCTTTTTGGTAGAATATTGTTCAATTGCATTATATTTTGTAGAGGAAGACATCTTACATTTTGAAAGACTAAAGTCGTTTGATCTTAGTATAAAAGAGAAATTACAGGTTGTATACCTTTACTCAGTAGTAAGTGAATGGAAAGCATAAACTCCCATATATGACATACTTTAAGTCTCATATTAGGCCAAAAAAAGCAGAATGAACAAGTTATTGACCTATCTTTTTAATTTCAGCTTCATACCATACTAGGCACCATTTCCTACAAGTATGGTGTTAACATATTTCATGTGATATATTAATCAGCGGCGCCCTGATATGTCAGGCAGCCAGCTGTACCCGGCAGGTTCCCATAACCTAGCAGATGGCCCACCATTCAAACACACTACAACACCTGTTCTTCAAGGGATTCCTAACCCAGGCATTTTCCCTAAACTCAAAGAGCTTTTTTCAGCTGTGTATGGAAGTCATTCTACTTTCTTTTATTACACAAGAAAACAGTTTATATTTCAGATCTCTATTGGGTGTCAGGGTGGGGCAGAGAGAGAGAGAAATGTTTTTGAGCCCACAGTAGCAAATAAATGGAAGTACATATAAGCATAAGGTGGGGGCGAGGGGGAGAGAGAGATTGATTTGTGGCCTGTAAGCAGATGAAACCAGGAGGCAGGATTCACACAGCTGCCCTTTGCTCACTGCACCATCTGCTATGCAGCTGTGACAATACCAGGGGCTGCCTAGACAATTAACTTACCCCTGCAGAGGGCCACTCATGAGCAGAATGCTGAACCACCTTTAACCTAAAAAGCAACCAAATTGTCCAAGAGGATGGGCTAATGCCAATCCACAGCCTATTTAAAATGATTTGGGCAACAAAATCTTGAGATAAAATATTAATATTTAATTTTTTTTAACTTTTAAGGAACTAGGTCATTAAAAAAAGTTTTATGTTGGATTTTCATTTCTTTATAATTACCTGAGGGTACAAGTTTGCATTATTTAGATAAGTTAGTCCCAGTGCCATAAATAAAAGAGCTGGTTATAGATTCCTGAACTATTTTGATCATAAAGAATGCTAGGAAGTTCAATGGGGATTGTGACAAAAGTTACATGCATAAAAATCCCTTGGATAGTTCTCTTTAAATTTTAGAATCTATGAATGACTCTGTTTATTAAAAGTATAATTTTAAGTACCTAACTGTAACAAATCAGTATTTTTATATACTCAACTGCAACTCAAAATTCAGATGTTACTGTTAGTTTGAATTAGGGCAAAATGGTGACCTATAATCTAAAATAAAATGCAACCAAGCTATGGTAAAACTAAATCTCAAAGTTCTTCATTATAAGGCAACTTAATGAGAACTGAATTAGGCCACGGGACAGAGGGATTTCTAATTGCAAAATGAACCAAAGCAGGTCATTAGATTGACAAACAGGATGAATATCTGATTCTGAAAACCAGAGCCAGTTTGACAATAATTACTACATAGCAAAGTTCTTGACTAGGCATTTAAAATGGAGGAAGGAGGGCAAAGATGAGAGCTTCCAGAAGTGGGGGAAATGAAAACCTTAGTAAATTTGCATGCTTCTTCACAGAATAGTCTATTGCTATTAATATTTACAGCTGCTTGAGGTTACTGAATCTAATATACTCTCTAGAATTGTGGTCCCCAACCCCCAGGCCACAGACCAGTATTGGTCCTATGGGTCCGTGGCCTGTTAGGAACTGGGCCGCACAGCAGGAGGTGAGCAGCAGTCAGAGAGCAAAGCCTCATCTGTATTTACAGCCTCTCCTCATCACTTGCATCTCTGCATAAGCTCTGCCTCCTGTCAGATGGGTGGCAACATCAGATGCTCATGGGAGGGCGAACCCTACCATAAACTGCGCATACGCTGCAGCAATTTCGGTTGGACGCTCCTTATGAGAATCTAATGCCTGATGGTCTGAGGTGGAACTGAGGTGGTGATTCTAGTGCTGGGGAGCAGCTGCAAATACAGATTATCATTAGCAGAGAGGTTTGGCTGCACAATAAATGTAATTAATGTGCTTGAATCATCCCCAAACCATTCCCCTCTACACACACACACACACACACACACACACACACACACACGCATGCGCACATCCGTGGAAAACTTGTCTTCCATGAAACCAGTCCCTGGTGCCAAAAAGGTTGGGGACTGCTGCTCTAGAACATTCCCTAAAAGCTTTTCAGTGAATCTTGGAAGTGGGTGGTCCAACAGTGCTGGAAAGCAGCAGTTCCTAACTGCAGCTTTGACTTTCTGGAACCAAATGAGACTTACAAAAGCCAGAGTGAGCAGAAGGAAGAATCTGCAAGTGTGTGTCCTGCACAGATACAACACTTCCCAGCCTGCCCTTGGGTAACTCTGCAGAGCAGGGATTATTTGAGGGCTACTGTGTGGCAGGTTCACTGCTGGGTGCTGGGGATCCAGTGCTAAATCAGACAGATATACACAGTCTCAGATCAAGTCTGTAGAGGTTAGGAAGAAAGAAAGAAGAACTAGAATGATTTCTAGTTACTGTCCTATCTCCCCATACTCACTGCATCAGGTTTGGGGGTTGGGGGAGGAAAAGAAGAAAGAGGAAAAGTAGAACTGAAGGAGAAAAGGAAGAAATATGAAAACCAAAATAAACACAACTCAGAAATAATAATGGCTAATACATCTCGAGGACTTAAAACAGTGCTGTTCTGTTTATAAACACACATACTTATTTACATGTTAATATATAAATACATATTATATATTACATATTTATATTAATATAACACATGTGTGTCTAATATAAATATGTAATACATATTATATATTACATATTTATATTAATATAACACATGTGTGTCTAATATATTTTTTTAAGAATGACAAATCCTAAAAACACTATGAGCAGCAGTTGAATGGTTAAAAAAAAAAACCTGATTTGTAGTGTGTGCCAATTTCCATCACTGCCAACTTCAAGCTACCAACCTGACAGCACTGAACATGGGAGCTGGGGAGAGATTCACATTGTACCATAGAGATACAACAGATATAAATGACTCAAAAAAATAGATAAGAGTAAAATAATTATAGTCAAATAATTAAGAAGTGATGAGTTTTGAGTATTTATTGCCTTCGAGTTGATATAATTTATTTATTAAATCATAATAATTTAATTTTTAATAGGGGCTATGTTTAACAATGGCTTGCAAATTCCTGAAAATTTAACAATTGGCTTTTGCAAATAGTAACAAGCCTTCATACCACTACCTATGAAATAAGTACTATTATTATCCCCACTTTACATTAAAAGGAAACTGAGGCCCAGAGAAGTTTAGCAATTTGCCTAAGAGTCCACAATTGGCTGAGCTGGGATTACAAACTCAGGCTCCAAAGTTTTTCTGCTTCTCTGATGAGGAAGTACAGACTTGAAACAGCCCCCAGTGACCCCAAGTTCATCTCTATTTACATTCTAATTACTGGTTGTGGCTATTTTTGATAGATTGGGGGGGTGTAGCTTTAGGGAAGGATGGATGATCCTCCAGATTGTGTAGGTAGAAGGCTGGTTAGAGACCCCAAGAAGCTAAAAAGCACTGCTGCTTCCCTCCTCTGAGTCTGGCAGGAAGCTGCATCTGAACTCAATCTCAATATGCAGAATTTTGTTGAACATACTTTGGGAGAATAGCAATGTGAATTTACTTTTCTTCTTAAAATTAGCATAAGATGTCATTTCTGGCTAAGATGAATGAATTGATAGAAATGTAACAGTCATTGGGCTAAATCCATATTTTCTCCAGAATCTCCACAGAGATTTCTGAGCGGTCATAATTCTAAATGAGAAAGACAAAATATTTAGGGGGGAAAATGTTATTCAAGCAAAGAGTTAGCTATGAGAGTTAACTAAATATTGCTGGTCATAACTATTATTAACACTACATTGACAAATAACAAAGTACTTTCTGTCATGACTTACAGCAATTCTCATTTAATGTATATATTTTGAAATAATAGTTATTATTCTAAAATTTAGAACAGAATAATATATATCCTATAGAACAGTGGTCCCCAACCTTTTTGATACCGGGCACCAGTTTCCATGGAAGACAGTTTTTCCACGGATCGGGGTTAGGGGCCTTGGATTCTCATGGGGATCGGGTAACCTGGATCCCTCACATGCGCAGTGTGCAGTTTGCAGGGTGGTTCGTGCTCTTATGAGGGTCCGATGCTCCCAGTGATTTGACGGGGGGGCGGGGCTCGGGCGGTGATGTGAGCTATGGGAAGCACCTGTGGGTGCAGGAGGGGCTTTGTTTGCTCGCCTCCTGCTGTGCAGCCTGTTTCTGGCCAGCGTCAGGGGTCTGGGGGTTGGGGACCGCAGCTATATACTATTAGATAACTTAGAATAGAATATTAACATTAACTTTGATATTATGTATAAGATTTTTCATTATAATTGCATATTTTAATGATCTCTAACTAATAAAAGCAATTTATACAATTAAATTGCTTTTTGCTATGACATTTTATGATGAACTAATGAATAACTCTAGACTCATAAATAAATATATTTCAGTGAATTAATTTTATATTTATAACCTATGGTCCAGGGCTGCATATTTATGAAACTCAAGCAAGTGAAAAAAAATCCATATTCATTTTTGATAAAAAATGTAAATCATTTCAAAAATCATTTTAAGTGAATAAATGTATAAAAACATTAATTGCTTGGAAGCTAATTTATTTGGGTTATGAATTTACAAAGATTGTGTTTCCTCTGGTCTCCATGGTAACAACAGTAAAACAAGTTAACAGAAGAGATTTCTCTTAATCTCCATAAAAGGGGTTAAAGCCCTTATTAAAATTTAAAACATCAAATTAAATTTACATTCAGTCAGTTTCAAAGATTAAAAAGTCTATCAATATATGTGAGTGTAATTTTCAATAACCAAACAACCCAATTACCAAATTCAGTGCTAGGCACAAGCGTCCATCAGAGCATAAGGGTAAAAACGTTTTAATCTATTTCAAATATCACTAAACAACTCATTACGACATTTTCTTAATGAACCTATATAACCTCATTAATTTTCTTGTTCAGTTTTTCCTGGAGCCAATTCTACTGATGAATGTGGGCCACTCATTCACTGCCTGCCAGAGGTAGAGTCCAGGTCATGCTAACCGCAGTGGTAAAGGGATTGAGAGGAGAGCTTGGAGGTAGAGCTTTCATTATGGGATCTAGGCAGTGGCCTTGTAACCAGAACCCCTATATAATTTTCATAATCTTCTCCCTTAACTAACTACTCGACTCTTTGAGTTGTTTCCCAGAAATGATGGTCTCAAACTCGTGGCCTCAAGTGATCCTCCTGCCTCAGCCTCCCAAAGTGCTGGGATTATAGGTGTGAGCTAGCACACCTGGCCTGAAATAATGGATTTTCTACAACACAAAGAAGTTGAGATTCTGAGGGCCCCAGGGCAGACTTCCTGACCCAGGATTCACCCACCATCCCCCATGACCTGCCCCCAGTGCAAGTAGCCCCTTGTGGGATACACCACAACCTGCCCCAAGGTATGTGGCCCCTCCTTTAAAAGCCCATGATATCCCTTAGTCAGGGAGACGGATTTGAAGCAGCTTCTGTTCTCCCATGTATTAAAGATCTTTCTCCCTGAGCAATTCTTATTGTCTTGATAATTGGATTTTTGTGTGATGAGCAACTGCACCTAGACTGAAACCCCCTTGTGGTTTTGACAACAGCCTTAGCAGGGTCAGGTAAATCTGAATCCCTGCCTTGTCTACTGCATGTCCACTTTCCCTTTTTCATGCCTATACACAACCCCTCTCTGCTCTAAAGCCTCCCAGAGCCACATAAGATTTGAGACCTATCAGTAAAAGACCTCAGCATAGTCTACTCTAAAGGTTCAAAGACTGGGTGTGGTAGTAGAGTAGGGATAAGGCTTGAAAATTCTGCAGTCCCTTATGCAAATTACTTCTGCATAAGGAAGACATGAAAGAGTTGCTGAAAGGAACTTCTTTCATAGGACTACTAACGTGGGCTTGGCAAGGGCTGCCCCATGTTCAACAAAACCTTTTCCTTTACTTGCTGGCCACACAGCTAAACAACATTTAACTGCTCCCCTGCACATGACCGAGTTATGGCTAACTCAGAATGAAGGCAGAACCAGGTCAACCATTTCCAGGCCTGACATACAAACTTCCTATGTGATCCTTCATATTTTCTTAGACCCCATTTGCCAGCTGGATGCAGAGGATCCAGCAGCAAAGTCTCAGGTCCTTAGCAGATGGCTCTACATGTCCATCAGGAAGGAAGGAGAGAGTTCCCTGAATGCCACATTGAAGGCTGTCATCCAGCCCAGAACATCATCATTAGATTTTGCATGAAAGCAAAAAATAAACTTTTGTTGTATTAGGCCACTGTCATTTTGAGATTCGATTGTCATGGTAGCTAGCTTTACTTATCCTAGTACAATGAGGAAGGGGAAGTAGTTTTGTACAATATGAAATTTTTTAACCCTTATGCCTTTGCTAAGGCTGCCCCCTTTTTGTTAAAACTAAACTATTATTTTCAATGGAATGATGGCTCTTGGTACTTATTAGGTAACTGAAAAACAGCTATTTTTACTAGAGAAACAAAAGGTGTTTAGAGGCTCAGAGAAGGAGAGAAAGGTATAGACAATTACATAAAATGTCTGACTTTTCATGATTTCATTGTATAATGATTCACATACAAATCATGTAAAACTAAAAATGTAGGCAGTAATCTCATCCTAAACAATGAATGAATACAAGAGAATATGACCCAACAGTTAGAGGAAATAAATAGGCTAAAATAATATTGTACAGGATAATTATATTCTAAATGCACAACATCTTAAATTATAAAATTAGAAGAAAATTCTCTTTTAACAATTCTTCTAAGAAGTCTCCCAAAATCATTATAGGTAAATATGACTTCTTTTTTAAAAAAGGGAAAAGGAGTCAGTAAACATATGAAAAGTCGATTAATTAATTAAGTGACAGTAAATAGCCTTAAACTCTTAATCCCTGACATATACTTCTGCAGCTTAAGGAAATAATAATATTAAAAAGTTATTTGTCAGTAAAATTTACAATTAGTATGATAT
Source organism: Propithecus coquereli (assembly GCF_000956105.1). Taxonomy (NCBI): domain Eukaryota; kingdom Metazoa; phylum Chordata; class Mammalia; order Primates; family Indriidae; genus Propithecus; species Propithecus coquereli. Next base: position 6,683,074 of record NW_012154507.1, on the reverse strand, counting down.
AAATTTTTTTATCTCAAATTCCTAAGATACTGGATTCTTGAATTTTTTAAATTTATTTTTGTTCTATTATTTAGAAAAATTCTTAGTTATATAAATCCACAACTTACTGGCATACCCAAAATGTGCAACTATACTAGACATTTAAGTTTGACCAACATAAAGTTTGAATATTTAAAAGGAAACCAAATGAGGACAATTATTTATGAATTTTCATTTTGCCTATTTTAATATGAAGATGTTAATGAAAAATAAAAAACACTAAAATGCAGCTTGAATAATACAAATAAGTATCACATTTAACAGTCAACAAACTACCAACATCCAATGAACTACCAATTGCCATTCAAATCTGTCTACTTCTCTCCCTTCTCTATTTCAAAACATGGTTTTAAAGATTTAAAGAGCTGATGTTTCTTGAAAGTGTCTTCTAAACTCTAAAGCATTATATGAATGGAGCATAAGATATAGTCATTCAATCTAGCTGCTTAGAGGAAAACTGCATATCTTAACATGTAATAAAGATATATGAGACTTAAACTTTCTCCTTTCACCCCATACTCCCACCGTCACATCTGGGAACATGAAGACTTAGAGACACTTTTGTTTATTCAAATAATATCTGTGTAGGTATGGAATAGCAAGTTCACATCCCTCCCCTCACTTTTGTTTTTTTTTTCCCCAAAGAAGAGAAATAGAAAGGAACCACAAGGATAAAGATGCCAAGTAAAACTTTATCAGTTAACAAAAGGAGGACCAGCCCTGTGGGATTTCCTGTGAGTCACCGTCCTATGGAATTTCTACATGATCAGGCCCTGTTTCACATTTATAAAACAATCACATATTGGCACAAAGCTTAACATTAACAGATATTGTCTCCACAATCTCTCACTTTTCCCATTATATCTTTAAGATAGTTATTAAGTGTTATTTAGGAAATAAAGAAAAATGCCTTTTTGTCATTATGGATGCCTCTGTCAGCTTGAGGCTTTAGAATATGGTGTAGTTTTCTGAAGATGATGAGCACATTGGACTTGGAAAAACTAATTTCTTAACAGCTCCATCATTTTATTTTATTTTTACATGTGTACAGTGACACCATTATAATATTATTCTTGCCAATTACACTGTTGCAGGGGACTTAAATTTTTTTGCTATAGAAAGGTCTTATAGGCATACAGGCATAATGAAAAAGAGGTTCTGAGGGAATGGATTAAACAGGATGATTGGAAAAAGAGATGACAGGGTGGCCTATACACCTGTAAAGACCTTAATAAACTCTTTATTTCATAATGACCTTAAGGATTAAGCTCACTGATATTAGCATGACATAAAAAAAATGACAATATATCTTCCCTATTCAGGTTTTAAAAAATTAATATAACAATATATCTGAAACCAATACATGCCTAAAACTAATTCCATCATAAAATGGATCAGCCTTCTGATAATAAAAAATAAAAAATTCTCCCAGTCCTGAGTCTGTGGAGTGAGGTTGTTAGTCACTCAGGCTCTGAAGTCCCACAGACCGGGTTTGAATCCAGCCTCTGCTACTTATCAATGACCTGGGCTTCATTTGACCTCTTTAAGACTCAGCTTCCTCCTCTTCACAAGGGATATTAACAGCGTTTGCCTTATCAGGCTGCTGTGAGGATCAAACAGCATAATGTGTTGACACCTCTTAGATTGTTACCTGGTAATATAACCAGCATTCAATAAATATTTGTGGTTTGTCTATTATTATTGTTGCTGTCATTGTCATCATTATTACTACAATACAGCTAATGTTTAAGGCCAAATTTGCTGATGTCAGGGCCATGGGATACTAGTAAAAATGTATCTATGAAGTCTATAATGTGATTTTTTAAAGATGTTTTCTAAAACCTGTTTCCTACTGAATTTTTAAAATATTTTCCCACTGTAATCAAAAGAAGCATCCTCTGCCACCTAGTGGCTCCTTAGGACCAGTCAAGAAAAACATGACACTAAAAACAAACACAAAAAACAAAACCCATATTTATTTTAAACAAAGGACTTATGCTGTAGATTTTCAAAAGCAGCAATAGATAGAAGAGAATTAAATTTAAAATAGAAATCCTATTATTTTCTCCATAGTATTATATTGTTCAAATTGCTTTTGAATAATTAATAGCATCTCTTCAGAGTGACTAGGAACCTTCATAGCTTTTAGGCCACAGTTAAGTTCCTTGGTATCTTCAAGGCAGAGGTGATGTACCAACATAAGGATTTCATCCTCTATGCTTTTTAAATAGAAATTGAAAAAATACTGAATTTAAAAAATATATAGAATGCTCAGGAGCCTGTTACTATTACTATTATTTAAACTAAATATATATACTTACATAAGAATGGTAGAAGTTCACTGGGCAAAAGACCAACAGGCTCAAGACTCAGGAAGAGTAGATGTTTCAGTTCAAGTCTGAAGGCAGGAAAAAAGCCTATGTTTTAGTTGGAAGGCCATCAGACAGAAAGAATTCTCTCTTCCTCAGGGGAGGGTCAGCCTTTTCATTTTATTCAGGCCTTCAACTGACCAGATGAAGCCTACTCAGATTAGGAAGGGCAATTTGCTTTATTCAGTCTACTGATTTAAATGCTAATTTCATCCAAAAATGCCCTCACAAAAACACCCAGAATAATGTTTGAACAAATATCTGGGCACCCTATGGCCCAGTCAAACTGCTACATAAAATGTCCAGTGCAACAGAGGATCTGTAATAGCAGGTTCTGGAACCTGCAAGAAGGTCCATGTGTTTGGGTTCTAAGGTTCATCATCAGGGGAGTGGATAGAAAGGTAGGTGGGGGTCAAATTCCCGAAGGCCTTGAATGTGATGCATCTGGACTTTAACCTGTGGAATATTGGGAGCCACCACAGTTCTCTGCAAAAGAAATTAGATGATGATAATAGAAAATATTGATTGGAACAAAAGCTACATTAAGTACTTCCTATGTGCCACAAATATCTTTGTTTCCAAATATTATCTCAATCCTTACAATAACCCTTGAAACTTTTTTCTTGGTTTTGTTTTACCTTATTTTACCTATTAGGAAACTGAGGCTCAGAGAAGTTAAGTAACTTACTTGAGGTCACATATCCAATGAGTGATGGAGCCTGGATTCAAAGATGATCTATCTCTAGAGCATGTGTCCATTCTAGCGAGCCAGAAGGCCTATGCCTTGCTTCTTGATATGGTCACATTTGTTTTAGGACAATAGATAATATTCTTTTATTTTGATTGACTTTTTGAGAATTAGGGAACTTATTTTGAGGAGTAGGGGTTGTCTCTTAAAATTTTTTTGTCTACCATCGTGCACAGTAAGTGTTCAAATGTTTGCTGAATGATTCGATGCTGTCTGCCAGACTCCAGAAAGGGTGGGTAGGAGGTATTAAGGAGAAGCATGCTCAGATGGAATTGCACTTTCATCCAGTTGTCATAATTGCACCAGGAGGCAATATTTGAACAACTCTTCTAGGCTTTCTGGGATACCCTATATTAATAACGTGAATCGAGTATGTGTTACGTATGGCAACTGCGAGGCACAGGGGGATTGCATAACAAGTCTAAGGTCTCAGTCTATTAATTGGTAGAGTTAGGATTCAAAGCCAAGACATCTGGCCTTAGAACTCCCACTCCTAAGCACTTTGCTATGCGGTCCCACTGAACTAGACTGCCTCTTAGTGAAGATTTGTTCTACTTAATATGATTTATTGGGGTCGTCAGCTGCTAGGATGATAGTGGAGACATGGGAAGCCTATGAGTAGCACGGAGGGAACAGTGACTTCCAATCCTGCTACTCTGCTCTAGGGCCTCCAGCCAGGGGATGAGGGGGAGCTCAAATTCAGCCTCTGCTCTGCTAGCAAAGTGATACGCCCTGGCCACTGCCCCTACCAAATCAGGTCTCCTGTAGGGCTGCCTGTGCCAGGAGGAAAGAATGCCTTTTCCTAATTTCCATGAAGGTACCATACAAGCAAGCAGCCCTGCATGGGTATCTAATTTGGCAGGGACAGTGGAGGACAGACAGATGGGAGTAGTGAGCATGTGAAAGAAATTACTAACCTTACAAGAGAAATCCAAAAATTGGACAGTCAACATGATCCTCTGCTTCAGAGTTTGGCCTAGAAAGATCCAGGGCACTGTGTAACCACTAAAGACTTGTCTAAGAGTCAAGTCTTAAATGAATTTAAAATGACCGGTTTATAATACATGCCTTTCCCTGAGGACTGCTTGTCAAATAACTGTTGGCAGGGTTAAAAAAAGTTGGAAAGGAAAGGTTAGATTAATAAATACCGAACTTGTTTGAAAATAGAAATAATTTTAGCTAGCATAGAGGTAGGAGTTAATTTAGAAGATTTTTTTCTAATAATCCTGCATTGGATTACATGGGCAAGTCTGACTTTAAAAAAAAAACTATAGCAAACCATGATTATTTATTAAGACCACCATTATTAACAGTTGCAAATTTTCTGCATTGGTACATTCCTTGACATTGAGCATTAGAGGAGTATATCTGCTAGATATTAAATGTTAATGTAATAAGAAAGTCAAATATGTAATCAGCTTGTGGTCATGATCTTGACTTTAAAAAAAGGCAGAAATTCAAAAAACAAACTAATGAAGATTGTAGAATGGAATCAAAGAAATAGGCAGGAACATGTAACTCATCCAGAATTGTTTCTAGCTAGGGCACTGTTCTTTGAGGGCTGGTGTCTACCCTGCCCCAACCCCTGTCTTATCCATCAGACATCAGATTCTGGACTACAATTTTCATTTCAGGTGGGCACCATTACAGAATCTATCTCTAAAGGGTTCTTTCACTAGATATTTTATGAATAAAACAAAATGACTAATTGAAAATGATCAAACCCTCACTATGGAATGAGAACTTCTTAAAGTCCATTAAAGTTTTAATTTAACTCACACACACACACACACCTGCACATGTATGTTAGTTGATATTTTTTATATCTCCCTTTTCCCCATGTGCTGCTGGCACGTGATTTACACTATGCTCTCTCAGAGGTGAGTGTGTTCTAACTCAGTGGATGACTCTTCAGAAAGTATCACTCATCATGATATATAGATATATAACTATACCAAAATCCTGGCATACTCAAGTCCCGCAGTCGGCCCTGCAGAAGTTGGCCCTCTGTATAAATGGGTTTCACACCTTGTGAATACTATGCTTGGTTGAAAAAAAGCTGCATATCCATGGACCCATATAGTTCAAACCTGTGTTCTTCAAGGGTCAACTGCACATAATAAAATATCAGAGAGTAATAAGTGTGATGAATTGTTTTAAAAAGAAGGATAAAGAAATGAAAGGAATAGTCAGAGAAGATCTCTGAGGAGGTAAAATTTAGGCAGAGACCTAAATGAAGTGGACAAATGATTCACGAAAACATAAAAGCAAAAACATTCCATGGAAAGGTAAAGGAGGAGCCAATGCCTGTGGTGAGAGAGAGCTCAGAATGACAAGGAGGTCCATGGGTGGAGTGGAGTGAGGAAGGAAGACAGTGAGAAGGAACCAGGTCAGAGCAGTAGGCAGTTGCTACATCAGCTTCTGGTAAGGCATTGAATTTCCAAGTCTGACAGGAAGCCACCAGAGAACCTGAACTGTGAAATAACATCATGTAGCAGAAAGGATCATTTTGTGTGCATTAACCAATTTCCTTCTTGTAGTAAAATTATGAGGTGGACCTTTCATTTCCATGTAGCAAACGAGGAAACTGAGGATTAGAAAGAGTAAGTACGTAGTGCAATTGAAATTGAAAAGCTGGTCTGTCTCACTCCAGAACCAGGTTCTTGGCCACCAGACCTAAGAAGCTACACCCAGCAGGAAAATGAAGCTGTTAGATGTGGTAGCCAGCTTCCAAGATAGCCCCCAGCGATTTCTATTTGCTTGTAGCATACTCTTGTGTGGTTCTCTCCCACAATAAAAAAGTCTAACCTTTAAGACCAAAAGGATATTGTAGGAGAGACTGATAGTGAATGGATTCTGAGACCAGCTCATAAAAGACATTGCTGCTTCTGCCTTGCTCTCTTGGATGGCTTGCTCTGGAGGAAGCTAGTCAGGAAGAACTTAAGCAGCCCCCATGGGACAGGCCTATGTGGAAAGGTGCTAAAGCCTTCCACAAACAGCTCATGCTGACTTGCCAGTCACATGAGGGCCACTTTGGAAGCAGATCCTCCAGCACCAGTAAAGCCTTCAGATAACTGCATCCTGATCAACATCGTGACAACTTCATGAAACACTCTGAGCCAGAACCACCAGGAATTAAGCCACTCCTGACTTATTAGCACACAGAAACTGTGAAAGAGAATGTTTCTTGTTGCTTTAAGTTACTACATCTTTATGTAATTTGAGGCAGCAATAGATGACTAATATATTAGACTTTAGTAAAAACAAATGCCCCTTATACAATTGGGTACAAACATTAAGTAGAATGGAAATATTAAAAACCTAAGGACTGAACTCTGGCCTTTTTATTTTTCCAAAATTCCTTTCTAAGAGGCCTGGTGAGTTACACCTACAAATGATAAAATCTCACCAAATGGGTTTTATTTTATTTTATTTTTTTTTTGAGAGAGAGTCTCACTCTGTTGCCCTGGCTAGAGTGAGTGCCGTGGCGTCAGCCTAGCTCACAGCAACCTCAAACTCCTGGGCTCAAGCGATCCTCCTGCCTCAGTCTCCCGAGCAGCTGGGACTACAGGCATGTGCCACCATGCCCGGCTAATTTTTTCTATATATATATTTTTAGCTGTCCAGATAATTTCTTTCTATTTTTAGTAGAGACGGGGTCTCGCTCTTGCTCAGGCTGGTCTCAAACTCCTGACCTCAAGTGATCCACCTGCCTCATCCTCCCAGAGTGCTAGGATTACAGGCGTGAGCCACCACACCCGGCCCAAATGGGTTTTATTAACCCAATATAATGTGGTTTATTTCCCAACCTGATTCCAGTATAGTATCACATAAGAGATAAAAGATCCCCTTACTTTAACTCAAGCATCCTAGCAGACCCCTATCTTAACTCAAGCATTCCTTTTCACTGACTCTGGGTCTTTAGACAAAGCTTAACTCTTTCAACCAATTGTCAATTAAATAATCCCTAAAACCCATCTATGACTTGTAAGCTCCTGCTTTGACATGTTCTGCCTTTTTGGGCTGAACCAATGTATACCTTCTATGTATTGATTTATGATTTTACCTGTAATTCCTGTCCCCATGAAAGTATAAAACCAAACTGTCATCTGGCCACTTTGGGCACATTTTCTCAAGACCTCTTGAGAACTTGTCCCATCGGCCATGGTTTGCACACATTTGGCTCAGAATAAACCTCTTTAAATTATTTTAGAGTTTGGATTTTTCTGTTGACAAACCTATTAAAGAACACATTGACTTGCCTTTAATTTTTAAAAATGATTAAGTGGTCATTTTTAATAATTATTGAATTTCCAAGAGATAATTATGTGTAAGTGTGGTAGATCAGTGTACTTACATAAAATTTGGTATTTATCTACCATAATTAATATAATATGTAAATATAAATTAACATACAATGTTGTTCCTTATTAATGAAACTGCTCTTTATAAAATTAATAAATGCCCCAAGGTGGCAACTGTGGTTTCGAATTTGCGTGTCATCCTTGCGCAGTGGCCATGCTAATCTTCTCTGTATCGTTCCAATTTTAGTATATGTCCTGCCGAAGCGAGCACTCAAGGTGGGAACTGTGGTAGGGGCCTGAACTCTGCAAAGGTATAGGCATAGTTAAAAAATATATATAATCAGCCATTGTTCCCTAGCTTGCTTTTCTATAATTACTTACTACTCAGGAGTCATATAGCTGATAGTCATAAAGATTTTTAGCTTTCTTCATTGATGCCATAGACAACATCACCTTTGTGAAACCTAAGCCTAGTTTTTGAGATTATCTTTCAGGTCCTGCATTTTGGTGGACTGGCTGACCCATCCAGCTTAGTGACCCATTCCAAGGAACTGACTCATTTGGTTTTGTGACCACCACCCAGGAATCAACTCAGTGCAAGAAGACAATTTCTACACCCCTATGATTTCACCCTGAACCCAGCCAATCAGCAGACACAATTGCCTAACCCTTTGCCCACCAAACTATCTTTGCCTGCCATTTCTCCCAAATTCTCAAGGAGACAGATTTGAGAACTTCCTCTTATCTCCTCACATGGCACCTGTTATATTAAACTTTTTCTCTACTGTAACCCCTGCTGTCTCAGTGTATGGGCTTCCTCTTGAGTAGTGGGCAATGAACCTGGTTGAGCTGTAACATTAACAGTCAATATTCATGGGCAGGGAAGCAGTACTATTCATGGCCAGCTATGCTCAGATAACCATCTCTGTCTCAGTTCAGTTCAAACATTTCATGTTGTCCTGACTCTGTATCATTTATGATCCCCTTCTATGCCTTGGGCCATTTGCGTGGGAAGAGCTGCTACTAGTTTCAGGGATTTTAATGCACATAGCCCCTAGTTAAAAAGGCCATGTCCTCATTAGTCCAAGAGACAGATTTGAGGCTGTTTCTTCCATTCTCCTGAGATACTTCTTTCATATTAAAAAATTCCTTTCTTCCTTGGCAATCCTCATTGTCTCAATAATTGGCTCTCTGTTTTGCTAGCAATGGGACCTAGGCTGGACCCCTTTTGGGTTCAGTAACACACACTTTTCTTTCTCCTTGTGAAATTGACCATACTTCGCAATTTAAGTCTGGTGTCTACAGCTTTAGCTTTCTTCATGTCTTCTGGACAATTACAATAGCATATATTAAATTAATCCTGAGCTACAAATCCCCTGTAACTTGCTAAGTAGTTACAGCAGTAATTAGTAACCTTTCATATGGCTAAATCTTTATTAACTCTAATTTAGGGTTTTACATGATAGGGTCCCTTTGAACATCTAGACTTTTCTCTAGTTATACTTAAACATTTTATACATGAACAAGACATTATAAAATATTTAATAAGCTTCTTTAGAGTTAAATTTTAAAGCCAATCTCATAAATTTAGAATGACCCTTACTTTTGCCTTTCTGCATGTAGATAGGACGGGAGAATAATTAATCTTCCTAATCTTGGCTAAAAGAGCTGTGAGATCATCTGAGGAGCTATGTCCTTTCATAGTGACGCATGGCCCCATGCTGCTTCAGCTGTGTTTTGTTTCTAGTTTTTGTGATAGTCTTCCACTGCCACTAACTATGGCAATATGAAAGAATTTCTCTTGCAAACTCTGATATACAAAGACCTTTCCCCTTTGAATATGTCAGTGATGCTGTTTACTGTATTATCTGTGAGATAACAATTTTCCTCTTATTCATTTGTAATTGTGAATATATATATGAGGATCTTTTCACATACATGTTGGAAAAAATCTAACTTTTCAGTTCATTCCTAGTGATAAAGTACCCAGAATGAGGTTACAGAGTATATGACCATATTTCTGATTCTTAAAACATATTTTCAAATTTTTTCCAAAAGTGCTGTTCTATCAGGCTACCAGCCATGTTTGATTGATCACTATAATGTTGCAAGTATTGGTTATTTTTAAATTTTAAAAATGTAATAGGCAAAAGAAATCCATACTTTTCATTTAGGTATATGTTATAAAAATACAAAAAATTTCATAATACTGACTATATATGAGTGTGTATACATATGCACATACACATATAAATTTGTGTGTATATATACACATATACATACACATATACACACACATTGATGTCTGTTGAGTTAAGCACCTAGAACTTCTATGTCTTTAAGTAATCTTGATGCCTCTAACTCTTTGGGCTATGGATTTAAGTAGCTTACAGAATCTAGTAACACCAATGACCTATAGGTACTGAAGAAACAATGTAGACACAGTTCATAATCTGTAGCCACAATCCTGTGGGGGAGACACCAGCAAGTAGGCAAATACAATACTGTATGATAATTGTAAAGCCAGAAGTTCAGGGTTCAGCGGGGATACCAGGGAAGATACCTTATTCAGACCAATTAGCTAAGGAAAGACCTTCTGAAGAAAGAGATACATAGGTAAAATCTGAGGATTAAATAGCTAGTTATATGGAGCTGGAGCAGGACAGTCAGGAAATGAGGGGGCAGTATACCTTCTACAAAACCGCAGAAGAGAGAATATGGCTTGGTCAAGGTATCGTAAGAAACCCAGCAGGTAGTGCGATCGAAATTGGAAGGCTGGTCTGTCTGACTCCAGAACCAGGTTCTTGGCTACCAGAGCAAAGAAGCTATAAGGACCAGGAAAATAGAGCTGTTAGGCATGGTAGCCAGCTTCGAAGATGGCCCCCAGCAATTTTTGCATTCTTGTAGCATACTCTTGGTGGTCCTCTCCCACAGTGAAAAGTTCTAACCTTAAAGACCAATAGGACATTGTGGGAGGGGCGGATGGTGAATGGATTCTGAGACCAGGTCATAAAAGACATTGTTGCTTCTGCCTTGCTCTCTTGGATGGCTTGCTCTGGAGAAAGCTAGTCAGGAAGACCTTAAGGAGCCTGGGACAGGCCTATGCGTAAAGGTGCTGAAGCCGCCCACCAACAGCTCACACTGACTTGCCGATCACACGAGAGCCACTGCACCAGCCTGGTGGGGAGGAGGAAAATAGTTCAGTCCCCAAGACCATTGTGCACCACCTTGACGAAGGCATTATGGGACCTTTGACTAAGTCCCATTTGACAAGATCCGCCCTACCCCCATCCTGCAGAAGTCTAAGATTCATCAATACTGTTGTATGTCTCTAGAGTCTACTCAATTTACTGCTATATAACACTGTTTTGAAACCATCCATGGAGTAGCCCCTGTACAGCAGCAGCCCGAGGGGTCTGGCAGTTTATAGCTGTCACTGTGTGCCTGAGGGTCTATGGCTATGGCAACTACTTGTAGGGGACTGGCTGGTGTTTGACAACATGGGCACCTATGTTGTGGGCAGGGATTCCTCCTCAGGGGGACCGAGGCCTGCTGTGTCACCTGTGTCATGTCCAGGTGGCCTGAGAAGTACCACAAGGGCAGCTGCTGCCTGTAGGACTGGATAAGGACACTGAGGGCATTTGCAAGGCTCTGTCCTGCGACTGGGAGATCACAGACAACCTGTGTGTGGGCCCTGTCTTCACCTTGCTAAGTATCATGTGAGTGAAAGAGCCCCAGCAGGGCCACAGAGATGCCTCTGAGAGAAGTAGGGAAGACAGCAAACAAGGGCACCCTCTGGCCAGGACTCTCATGCCCACTCTGCTGCCCCCATGCTCCACCTGTTGTGTTTCTGCCCTGTAAATAGAACCAGTCTTACACTCACTGTAGTTCAAATATGCAACATAAATCCTGTCCCTTCCAGCCATCTCTGCCTTCTCTACCGCACAAAGGGCCTGGACAGCCAGGTGTGGGGATGTTCTTGGGGTCTCCCTCTGTTTCTTCCCCACCTTTCTAAATATGAAGTAACAAATATTTAACTTTTAAAATACTCAAGCAAACAAAGAAAAAATACTGGATTTATTAGACAGTATGAAAGAGATGGGCAAAAACTAAGTGTGGGTCATTAGAAAAGGCTTGATATAGCCTTGGAAATTATTTTAAGAAATTTGAACTTTATGCTAAGGATAATATAAAGCACATAACTCATCCATTAAACAGTTTTAAGTAGGGAATGATGTGACTAGCCTTGTGTTTTGGGAAGACCACTTTGATTTTAGATAGGAAAAGGGACTGTGGGGGATGCAAGTACTATATAAAGGCACTGAGACTAGTTAAGAACCTTACATGTTGTAACAATCCACATGAGACAAGATGATGGCTTGGCTTTGCACTTCAAGATGGCAGCGTGAATTGTTCTGTGGACCCACTTCCTAGCAAAACAAACATAACTGGTTGGATTAGTTTACTAGGGTGCCATAAAAAAGTACCAAAACCCAAGTGGCTTAAACAGCAGAAACTTATTTTGCCATAGTTGCAGAGGCTAGAAATCTGAGATCAAGGTTCTGTCAGGGTTGGTTTCTTCTGTGGTCTTTATCCTTGGCTTGTAGATGGCCATATTCTCCCTCTGTCTTCACATAGTCTTCCCTCTGTACCTGTACATATCTGTGTCTAATTTCTTCCTTTTATAAAGATAGCAGTCATATTAGGTTAGGGCCCACTCTAATCACTTCATTTTTACTTAATTGTCTCTTTAAAGACCCTATCTTCAAATACAGCAACATTCTGAGTTACTGGGAGTTAGGACTTCAAGATATAAATTTGGAAGAGCACACAACTCATCCTATAACATTGCTGAAAACTTTAAAAACAAAAACAACCATCTAAAAATCTCTGGAAATTGTCCTTCATTGCATACAGCAAATGAAGAAGAATTTTTTTTTTAGAAAATCTACTAAAATTCAGTAAGAACAGTGAGTGTCTATGGCATCTGAGCCACCACAAACTCATTATGACCCATCTCCCCTGTCCCCTCAGCTCATCTTGGTGGAATCTCTACTCTGGGTGCTGTGACTAAGAACACAGGGCTCCCTCTCTCCTCAGCTCCCAATCAAGAGACACCAAAGCAGGCAACAGAAACTACCTGTGAGGGACCAATATGTCACATCTAACAAAGACTTCAAAGCATCAATTATAAATATTTTCAAAGAACTTAAAGAAATCATGCTCAAAGAGCTTAAAGGAAGGAATGATGACAATGTTGCATTAAATAGAGAATATCAATAAAGAGATAAAAATTATTTTTAAGATGTACCAATGGAAAGTCTAGAATTAAGAAGTACAATAATTGAAATTAAAAATTCACTACAGAGGCTTACCAGTACATTTGAACTGGCAGAAGAAAAAAAATCTGTGAATTTGAGAGAGATCCGTAGAGATTAGCAATCCAGAAGAATGGAGAAAAAAGAATGAAGAAAAATGAACAGAGCTTTAGAGAAATGTGGGACACCATTAACTGCATCAACATATGCTTAATGGGATTACTGTAATAGAAGGAAAGGAGGGAGAAATATATATATTTGAGGAAATAAGGGCTGAAACCTTCAAATTTGTCAGAAAACACTAATCTAAATGTACAAGAAGCTCAATAAACTCAAGTAGGGCAAAATCCAAAGAGATCCATACCCAGACACATCATAGTAAAAATGCTAACAGCCAAAGACAAAAAGAAAACCTTGAATGCTGCTAAGGAAAAACAACTTGTCACAAACAAGGGAACCTCAATAAAATTAATAGATACTTCTCATCAGAAATAATAGAGGCCAAAAAGCAGTGGAAAATATACCCAAACTGTCAAAAAAAAGCTGTGAATCAAGAATCTTATGTATGGCAAAATCATCTTTCAAAACTGAAGTTAAAATAAAAGACATTCCCAGACAAACATAAACTGAGAAAAATGTGTTGTAAACAGACCCTCCTTATAAGAAATACTAAAGGAAGTTTTTCAGGTTAAAAGCAAGTGATCCCAGATGGTAATTTAAAACCATAAAAAAGAGAGAGAATTTATAAAGATAATTATATAATTATAAAAAACAGTATAATTGTATATTTATGTTCCTTTCTTCTCTTAACTGATTTAAAAAGCAATTGCATAAGACAATTGTTTATAATTGCGTTGTTGGGCCTATGACATATAGAAATGGAATATAATTAACAGTAACAGCACAAAGGTGATGAGTGGAAACAAAGTTGTATTGGAGTAAGGAAATCACACCAGATGGTAACTTAAATCCCCAGGAACAAATGAAGATAACCAGAAATGATAATATATTAATATAACAAACACTCTAAATATATACTTGCTCTTTCTTTTCTCAGCTTCCTTATTGGACATAAAATTACATAAATTAATAATTATAACAATGTATTATAAATTTGTAACATATACAGATACAATATGTATAACAATAATAGCACAAAAATTGGGAAGATTAAATAGACTTATATAGGAGTAATGTTTCTATATCCCACTAGAATTAAGTTAGTATAAATCTGAACTAGATTCTGATAAATTAATGTATATATGATAAACTTTTGAGAAAATGCTAAAAAAAATCCTCAAAATATATGATGCAAAAAATCCTCATAGGTTTAAAATGTTACAATACAAAATATTAACTTATTGTAAAAGATAGCAGTAATGGAGGAATAGAGGAACAAAGTATTTATGAGATATACAGAAAACAAAAAGTAAAATGACAGACATAATCCAACTATATTAGTAATAACATTAATAGTAAATGGATTAAACTATGCAATCAAAAAGCAAACATTATCAGACTGGATAAAAATCACAAGATCCATCTATATGATGTCTACATGGGACACACTTCAGATTCAAAGATACAAATAGGTTAAAAGTAGAAGGATGGGGAAAAATCATGCAAATGACAGTAAGAAAACTGAAGTTGCTATACCAATATCAGATAAAATAGATTATAAAACAAAAAATTTTACTAGATATAAAGAAGGAAATTTTATAATGATAAAAAGGTCAATCCATCAGGAATATATAACAATTATAAAGACATATATTTCGGAGCCCCAAAATATACGAACCACAAAGTGTCAGATTTGAAGACAGAGAAATAGACAATTCAACAATATTTGGAGACTTCATTTTTATCTTTAGTTTATTTTTTTTTCTTTCTTTTTTTGTTTTTTTTTTTTTTGGAGACAGAGTCTCACTCTGTTGCCTGAGCTAGAGTGCCATGGTGTCAGCTTAGCTCACAGCAACCTCAAACTCCTGGGCTCAAGGGATCCTCCTGCTTCGGCCTCCCAGGTAGCTGAGACTACAGGCATGCGCCACCATGCCCGGCTAATCTTTTTTGTTTTTAGTTGTTTGGCCAATTTCTTTCTATTTTTAGTAGAGACGGGGTCTCGCTCTTGCTCAGGCTGGTCTCGAACTCCTGAGCTCAAACGATCTCCCGCTTCGGTCTCCCAGAGTGCTAGGATTACAGGCGTGAGCCACCGCACCGGCCTTTTTTTTTTTTTTTTAAGGCTGGTCAAGTCAAGCAGGGAGAGTGGAGAAGGAGCAAAGGAATCTATAACTGGTTGTGATCAATTAGTTGTAAACACCACTGCACTCGGACCAACCAATGTTTGGAGACTTCGATACCCCACTTTCAATAATGAATAGAACAAGTAGGCAGATGATCAACAAGGAAATAGAGGACTTGAAGAACACTATGTACCAACTAGACCTAATAGACATCTACAGAACACTTCACCCAACAAAAGAAAAATGCAAATTCTCCTCAAGGGCTGGAATATTCTCTGGGATAAAACATATACCAAGCCATAAAATAAATCTCAATGAATTAAAAAAGGATACAAAATATGCTCTGTGATCACAATAGAATTGTTGTGGGAGGAGAAGGAGGATCCTTCTTCTAATGACTGACCCAGAGACCAGGTGAGGAAGAAGACGAGGGTTTTATTCACTGGTGAGGCTCAGAGTAGAGGGTCCAAATTCTGAGCCCTGAACAAAGAGTGTAGCAGTCCTTTATACATTTTTTAGGAAGGGTGAGGGGAACAGTTACAATGTGGTTATCTCTATTCTTAGTGAGGGGCAGGATCTTGAGCAGGCAGTGGTCAGACATGTATGTCAGCTTTGAATTCTTATCTTTCTGGTGCAGGCCTGTTTTTATAAGCAAGCAAGTTACAGAAGTCATAAGCAAGTTTTACAACTTTAGTTCCTGGTATGGAGTTTCTATAGAATTTTTTCCTGTTTTCTTTCTTTTTTGTTTCACAGGGGCTGGGGACTCATACCACAGAATGAAATTAGAAATTAATAACAGAAAGAAATTTGGGAAATTCACAAACATGTAGAAATGAACAACATACTCCTAAATAGCCAATGGACAAGAAAAACATCAGAAGGGAAATTAGCAAATACTTTGAGATGAATAAAATGATGGCAAAACATAATAAAAGCTACAGGATATAGCTAAAGAAGTGTTGGGGAAATTTTAGAGCTTAAATGCCCACATTAAAAAAAAAGAAGAAAGATTTCAAATCAATAACCTATAATCTTTCACCTTAAAACACTAGAGTCAAAAAGCGGCAAACTAAACCCAAAGCATAAAGATGAAAAGAAGTAATCAAAGAGAATATAAAAACAATAGAGAGAATAAAACTAAAAGTTAGTTCTTTGAAAAGATCACAAAATTGACAAACCTTTCGGTAGACTGTCTTAGTCTGTTTTACCCTGTTATAACAGAATATCTAAGGCTAGGTAACTCGCAAAGAAAATAGGCTTATTTAGCTCATGGTTCTGCAGGCTGGGAAGTTCGAGGGTATGGCCCTGGCTTCTGGGTAGGGCTTCTATACGTTGAAGGTCAAAGGGAAACAGAAACATGCAAAGAGAGAAAACCCAAGGAGCATACTGGCTTTATAACAACCCACTCTTGAGGGAACTAATCTATTCCTAAGAGAACTAATCCAGTCTCACCATAGTCAGAACTTACTCACTACTGCCAGAGCAGCACCAACCCGTTCATGAGGGATTTGCCCCCATGATTGAAATACCTCTCACTAAGTCCCACCTCCCAACACTACCACATTGGGGACCAAATTTCAACATGAATTTTGGTGCGGACAAACTCAAACCATATCCAAACCATAGCACTAGCCAAGAAATAAAAGAAGACTCAAATTACTAAAATTAGCAGCAAAAGAAGGGACATTAACATAAACTTTACAGATATAAAAGAGATTATAAGAGAATATTATGAACAACTTTAGGTTAACAAATTAGATAACTTAGATGAAATGGACATACTCCTAGAAAGATACAAACTACCAAAACTGATTGAAAAAGAAATAGAAAATCTGAATAGACATATAACAAGTAAAGAGATTGAATTAGTAATTTAAAAACTTCTGACAAAGAAAAGCCCAGGCCCAGATGACGTCAGTGCTGAATTCCAGCAAACATTTAAAGAAGAATTAATACAAATTCATCACAAAACACTATGTTCCAAAACATAGAAGAGGAAGGAACATTTCTATGGTGCCAGTAATATCATGATACCAAAACCAGACAAAGACACCACAAGAAAACTATAGACCAATATCTCTTATGAATACAGTTGTAACAATCCTCAACAAAATACTAGCAAATTGAATCCAGCAATACATAAAAAAATTATACACCATGACCAAGTGGGATTTATACCAAGAATGAAAGGTTGTTTTAATATCTAAAAATCAATTAATTGGAACTATACAGAGAAGATTAGCATTGTCCCTGCGTAAGGATGACACACAAATTTGTGAAGAATTCCATATTTTTGTCAGCCATAAAAAAGAATGAAATAATGTATTTTGCAGCAATTTGGATGAACTGGAGGCCATTATCCTAAGTGAAATAACTCAAGAATGGAAAACCAAATACTGCCATGTTCTCACTTATAAGTGGGAGCTAAACTATGAGTACACATGGTCATCAGGAGTGGAATAATAGACATTGAAGATTCCAAAGGTGGGAAGGGATGAAAAATTACCTGTTGGGTACAAAGTACACTATTTAGGTGATGTACCCTAAAAGCCCAGACCTCATCACTATACAATATATCCATGTAACAAAACCGCACTTGTACCCCCTAAATCTATTGGAATAAAAAGTATATATTATGGGAAAAGAACCAAAAATCAATTAATGTAATATACCATATCTATAGGATAAAGAACAAAAACCACATGATCATCTCAACAAACGCAAAAAAGCATTTGTCAAAATTCAACACTTCTTCATGATAAAAACAGACAACCTTCCAGGAAGAGAAGGAAACTTTCTCACCTATATAAAGGTTAACTACGAAAAACCCACACTAACATTTTACTTAGTGGTTGAGAGACCGAATGCTTTTCCCGTAAGAACAGAAACAAGACAAGGAGGTCTGGCCACTCTTGCCACTTCTATTCAACATTGTACTTAAGGTCTAGTGTCTTAGTAGGCTTAGGATGCCATAACAAAATATTATAGACTAGGGTGGCTTAAACAACAGAAATTTATTTTCTCACAAATATATAAAGCTCTCATGGTACTCAAGGAAACAGGTAATAGATGGAAATTGGTAGTCAGATTTAGGAAATATTTTGGGGGTAGAGTTTATACGACTTACTAACAGAGTACAGAAGGAGCAGATGAAGAGAGGGAACAACAGGGAATTAATATGTAAATTTTTGGCTAGAGCAATCAGTTGCAGAGGGAGAATCAAGAATTACATTTTTTGGCCATGTGATGTTTGAGCTGCCTATTAGACATCCGGGAGATGTCTAGCAAGGAGTTGAACATACATATCTGTGGTTCCCAGAAGGGTCAGAGATGGAATGACAGGCATATTGAAGGCTTTTAAAGCCAAGATGAGGTTATTTTGAGGAATGCATTGATATGAAGAGAAAGAGGGGACCAGTAAAGCATCCTGGTGCATGCTAGTGTCAAGTAGAGGAGGACCAGACGAGAAGTTTGAGAAGGATCAGCTAGTGAGTGAGGAAGGAGAAAAATAAGTGAGCCATTCAGCATGAAAGGAAGTAAAGGTTTCAAGGAGCCCTGGTGACTGTATAATGCTGCTGGGAGTCAAGCTAGATGAATACCAAAAAGAAACAATTGGCTTTGTTATCATGCAGATTACCTGCGTCCCTGAAAGGTCCACTCAGTGAAGGAGTGGGGAAGTCGACCAGTTGGAGTGAGTTCAGGAGAGAAGGTGAGGTGAGGAAGTGTAGTGGCAATAATTTTCATTTGACAGATGGAGGCGGTGCACATTTTGGTTTGCATTTGTATTTACAAATATTTGAGGAAAAAAAATCTCAAATATATGTTACAAGCCTTTTTGTCTAGTTCCATTTTGAAGTTTTGATCTAGGATCTCTGTACCTACCGCATTTTTTTTTCAAATTGAGGGATAACATACACCTGAAAGTGCATAAATTGTACAGCTCGATCATTTTTTACATATTTGTACACCCGTGTAATCACTGTTCATATAAAGGTGTAGACTATAAAGGGTGCCCCAAGAGGTTCCCTCTGCACTTTCCCAGTCTATAATACCTCAGAAGTAAACCAATATTCTAACTCCTATAAAGATCCATTACCTTTACTACAAAATTTTTCAAAGGAAACAAAACTCTGAAGGGCATTGAATTGGAAACTTTTTAGCACAGTATAAGCTTACCAATTGGCTCGAGTAAATATCAATGTCAACCATCTGGCGCCAAAATTCTGGTGTCGACTTTTAAACCACCCTTCCGCAAAGCACCGCCCCACTTTCCACACCGCGCCCGCTTTAGCTCTCTTCCTTCCGCCCGACACTAGGGCATTCCAGGCGGGGGAAGGGGCCGCTCTTCTGTCATGCGCACTACGGAGAGGCGCTCTTCCCTCTTTCTCTAAGCTCTGGGACCAGGCTCTGTCATGCGCATTGAGATTCCTTCAGACAAGCGCGACTCGCCGCGCCGTGGTGCGCATGCGCAGTGCTGCACTCAGGGCGGAAGTAGGAGCTGCTGCTAGGAGGTGGAGCCGTCGAGCTCGCTGTGAGGTGGGCAAGCGGCCGACATGGCGCGCTCCGGGAGTCTAGTGGTTTCCCTGGCGGTCCTGGTGCTGTTGCTTTGGGGTGCTCCCTGGACCCACGGGCGGCGGAGCAACGTGCGCGTCATTACTGACGAGAACTGGAGAGAGTTGCTGAAAGGAGACTGGATGATAGAGTTGTGAGTGCAGGGCGGTTGTCCCGGTCCTATATCTGATCCTGGACACACGACTTCACCCCTACGTTCCTAATGCTAGTCCCAAGTTCCTCGGGACTGCCCCTCGGAGTCGCGTAGCTGGCGTCCCCTACTCCGATCCCAAGACTTGCCCTATTCTCGTTCCTTACCTGGGAATATTAAGTTTCTGCTAGTGTGCACCCTAGTTTCGTTTCTAGGTCTATGGTGCGCTTAAAAGATTACGTGCCACTTCGAATTCTCTGTAACTTTTCTTCTTGACTTTGCGGATGGGATTGGGGTGGGGAAGGGGGTGTGACTAGTTCCCATACAGTTATTTTAGAGTGATTTTTCATAAACAGACTTATAGACTTGTTTTCATCAAGCTTTACAGAAGAGGGTAATGAGCAGAAGCTCTCCTCGCCTTTTGTCTATCCTTAAAAGATAGTCCACTTATAATGTTGGAATTTGGGACTCTTTATTGTTTATTTTTTATGAATTAGGTACATTTATTGTAAATACCGAGTAAATTCAGGTTGGGTTATTTTAAAATCTCAGTTTCCTATTCTCTCCTTTTCTGTTATCTTTCTCTTTTTCACTCCACATCTCGTTTTTCCTTTGGATGTGTATTTTTGCAGTGTAGAGAATGCCTTGCGTTGTGACTTCTAGGCCTTTGTAAGTGGTATTGCATTAAAAGATAAAGTTAACAAATTTACAAATTAGATGTGATTATTATAAACTCCCAAGAGATGGTCATTTATCATTTGAACAAAATCGTACCTCATGTAGTGATTCCAATTTAATAATGCCAGTTCTGCAGCAGTAGGAAATAAACTATCTGCCTTTGCTTTAGATGCTACGTTGGTGGTGGTGGTTTTATCAATACTGGTGGTATTACTGATATTAATAAAAGCACCATGGAGTGTTACCTATGTCCTGGACACTGATAAGCACTTTTACATATGTTATCGTATTTAATTCCCTACAAATTCTCTATGATAGGTATTTCCCCATGTTACAGATGAGAAAAAGATGCCTAAATACCTCAACCTGTCCAGATGTTACTATGCTGGCTTTCTTTGGATCTCTAGAGTAGGCATGCAATAATTGTTAGGATACCCCGTTCTTTAACAAAGTTCAGGTGAGTGTTTTTCTGTATCGTGGATGCAACTAGGGTTGTCAGTTAAGGAAACAGGTGGAAATGGACATCTCCAAAGGGGAACCCAGAAGACCAAATCAGTAACCTTTGAGTTATTAAAAAAAAACAAAACAACAAACTTAGAACATTTATATGAAGGGTAGGATAGGGGAAAATGTAGTATACATATAATTTGCAACTCAGTGAAATGAATTTTCAGGCACCTTTGACACTTCAAGGGAGAGGAAATATAACTCATTTGATCAAACAATATAAATATAGCCGTCAGAAGTAGTATGAAGGGGAACAAAACTAATAAAACACTGAATATGAGGTAAATCCAAATTAGAGTATATATCTGAGATTGTAGTATACAGTAGTGTTTTTCCTAAGCTAAAGATTATAAGGTTAAGTTCATCTTTAGAAAGGAACTGAGAAACAAAACGAACTTGAAGGGATCTAATAGTCCTAATAATAGTCTGCTTTTAATTACAAGTGAATTATCTTTAGTAAATCCGTTTCTGATCGGAAGTTTTGTTATAGAGATGTTTTCATTATGATACAATTTATTGTCAAGGAGTTTGGCTTTTATATGTAATACCAGTTTGTCTTGTTCTACAATGCCTATTTTAGGAGTTTGATTTTCCTAAAACAAATCAAGAAAATGTGAAGTACAGAAACTGTACTTTTATGTTAACAGCTATAGGCTTTATTCTTCCTGGTTCCATAGAAAAACAGAAGCTGAGGTATATTATTAGATAATATACAATAATAAAGTGAAAAATAAAATCCTAGGTAAAGATTAGAGCCTGGGAAGATAATGAATACCAGAGGAGTAATTAAAATGCTAATGTGCTTGGCCATAGAATTTGTTAGCCCTAGATCTTGGAAACTGCCTGACCTCTCTGGCCAAGAGTTTTGTATGGCCTACTTAGTATTGGTGTGTGGGTTAAGTTTTGACATTAATTTTCTTAACGTAAAAATGCAGATCTCCAGCTTTTAAATATGAATAGCTAGCCTCAGGGCCACCTTCCCTTTTGGCAATCCTGAGTAGTGGTTGCCACCTTAAAATGAGCATGCTCTTCCTTATTCATAGCAGCCTAGGGCACTTGCTGTTTTTCCAACACCTTGCATTTGTGACTCTGCAGTGTAAAATTATTAAAATTGGTGAACTCCAAATTTGGTTTTGAGTTTCTGTGGCCACATTTTAATAGAAAAATCCAAAGGTTTCTAAAGAGCTGTTTTGCATGTGAAAAAGTCCTTGTGTCTTAAGAACTTATTCCCATAATTTTATGTGATTAGTACCAATTTGTAGTTCTTGATTTCAAGATTGTTAGACTTACACTTAAAACTTTTTCATCTGCATAAAATTAATCACTTTATCATCTTCAGCATTTTTAGTATAAAGTATTCCTCACAAATTATACATTTTAAAGTTTTTATCCAAGATGAATGGTCATATTAAAGTGCTTAACATTTTTTTTAACTATTATTTTTAGTTATGCCCCGTGGTGCCCGGCTTGTCAAAATCTTCAACCAGAATGGGAAAGTTTTGCTGAATGGGGAGAAGATCTTGAGGTTAATGTTGCAAAAGTAGATGTCACAGAGCAGCCAGGTACTGTAAATTGGTTAGGTTTGTTTCTTTGCTGATTTGGTTGATATGTCTATCCTATTTTTCACATGACATGGTCTTAACACTGCCTTTCCCTAGGTTTTGAAAACATAGCACCCAGTCTGCAGCTAGTTAAGCTGATTCACCTAGCCTTCTTCCCTGATGAGGTCTCACTTTGCAGCAGCTGTAAAAAGCCAACTCCCCAGCTGTGTATGCAGTTCATTTCTTGTTTTGTTGCTCTAAGGGACCTTGAAGACATCACCCTCTCCCCATTCTTGCCCACAGAACTCTCTCTAGTCTGTTTTTTTGGTTTTTTCTTTTTTTTTGCATCCAAGTCTCCAGACTAGCATGTAAGATGCCTGGAAGTCCTAGAACACTGTGGTCCAGGTGGACGTTGTCCAAGCCATCATTTGCATCCACACCAAACTTGAGAATATGACTTGGTACCCTGGACAAGCGGCAGGCCCTGCCCTTAGGATGCTCCTTTCTCGGACCAGCTTCATCTTACCTCTACTTGGTGGTCACAATAAATGTGGGTTCCTGGCTGCCCTATCCCAAATGGTGGTAATAAGTATTATTTATTGAGCACTTACCTATTGCAGCAGTCTTCCAAGTGTTTTGCATTTATTACTTAACACAGTCTTGTGAGATAACGTAATCTCATTTTACAGAGAAGAAAACTGAGGCACAGCAAGGTTAATCCTCAGTTATATTAGTGATTGATACATGGCTAAAAATAATGTTAACGGTTAGTGTTATGGCCTGTCTTATGAAAGATTCGTAGTATTGTTCATTTATTATCAACACTGTAAACTGCTTTTTGTTACTTGAATATCAAGTGCAATTTCATTTTATTTAGACTTTCTGAGACCCTGTTATGTTGTGTGCCTGACTCATGACTAGTAGTCTTAATTTTTAGACAGTGGCATAATTGATCAGGTGTTTGTATATATTCACAAACATGTTTAATATTCAAGCTTCACAGACTGTTTAATTGAGATAATATGCAGTAATGTTTTTTAAAGTTGCTTTGAGTATATAATTTTTTTATTATTTATCACAAAGCTCATCCATTAAGTTTAATTTCATATTCTTTCCTATTAGTACATATTTAAGTAATTCAGTGTCAACTTTTAAGTAGTCAATGATTGGCCCATATAAAAACCTGCTGTGTGTTCTTTATCATTTGTAGGACTGAGTGGACGGTTTATTATAACTGCTCTTCCTACTATTTATCAGTAAGTATTTGAAGGTTCTGAGTTATGGAGAAGAATACATCCTAGTGTAATCAGAATAGTAGGCCTCTGGTGTGGATCATGTTTGAAGGGCTGAGGTAATCTCATTATATTCAGCAAGTATTTTAGAGGGCTTATTTTGTTCTTAGTGTTACCCAAGGTGCCTTTAGATAGATGAGTGATGTGTGAAACAGCCCCTGTTCTCACAGATTGACAATTGTTTTGGAAGGTGATGTTCATACGAAATGTGAATATCTCTTCAGCATGTAGGGTCCATAGTAGTGGTGAGTCCTATAGGTAGTTAGGTAAAGGAGAAATCACTGTTATTTGGAGTGGTTCCTAGAGAATATGGGGTTTAAATGAAACCTTAGAAGTAGAATTTTTAAGAACGCAAGGTCAGCATTCTCTTCTGAGGACAGACTCATATATAGCCATTAATGGGAACATGGTGTCTTCAAAAAGTAGCTAAGAAAATGCTGTTGCACAGACTTAGGAAGAGCAGTGGGTGATATGGTTGGGTGTTAAATCAGAATGAATGAGATTATGTGGTCTTCCGTGTCAGGTCTTTTAGTTTGACTTCATCTTCTAAATTGGGGGTAGGAACTCTGATATCTGTGTACCTGCTCTGTACCTTAATTAACATCATCTAGCTGGTTAGTTAAATACCAGGAGGTACTTTTCTCTTGGTTTAAAGTTATGAAAAACAAGTTGGCAATTCTTTGTGTGTGTCTATACCTTTTCTTGTTCTTTTTTTTTTTCCATGTTTTTAAAACTCACCCCTACTCCCTTTATATCTATTTAAATTTCTATTCCCTGTCTCATAAGTGCTTATTTCCCTCCCTTTGCTCTCAGTCCTTTTCCACACATGTCCTTAACTGGCCATGAGCAATCTCTCCCTTTCCTTTTCACTTCTCAGTACCCCCTGAACTTACCTGGAATTTCCTGCCCATTTTCTTTTAGTCAAATTGTTTACCATGCCCTTTTCCCTATTTTCTGCCTGTTGAAATCCTACCCGTCCTTCAAAGAATACTCAAAGCTACCTTCTCAACAAAACTTTGTTTTTGAGTGGAGGTTTTCTTGTGGTCTCTACTTCTGTTTAGATGAAGGCTCCCCTGACCCTACGGTAGGCAGTAGGGAACTATTGAGTTTTTGCACATAGCGACGTGGGAGCGGGGAGAGCATGGGAATGGGAAGAGGAGGTGGATGTAAGGAAGACTGCAAAGCTGACTGTGAATACAATCACTGAAATGGGAGGAAGGGAAGCACTGTACCAGATGCTTCCAGCAATTTAAAGCAGGATGGCTGAGGCGACGTGATTATGACTGAAAGTACTGGAAAAATACCTTAAATTTTTAATTTGAGGTTTAACAATAGCTAACAATTAATACGTGTCAAACACTATTCTAACAACGTTTCATATAGTAATTCCTTTAATATGTGTATTTCATATAAAGTTTAAAAGTGCTCTTCTGAGATTTATCTACTTACTGTGTTTCATAGTTTTATTATTTAGAATAATAATAAAAAAGTCTAAGCTTATTATTTATTTATTTTTTAAGTCTTTTAAGAGACAGGGTCTTGCTCTGTCATCCAGGCTGCAGTGCAGTGGTGTGATCATAGCTCCCTGCAGCCTCCAACTCCTGGGCTTAAGCTATCCTCCTGCCTCAAGCCTCCCGAATAGCTGGGACTACAGGTGCACCTTAGCACACCTGGCTAATTTTTTTTTTTTTTTGGTGGAGATGGAGGGATGGGTTTGGCTATGTTGCCCAGCCTGGTCTTGAACTCCTGGCCTCAAGAATCCCTCCTGCCTTGGCCTCCCCTGCCTTGGGATTATAGGCATGAGCTACCATGCCCAGCTTTTGTGTTTTGTTTTTGTTTTTTTTTAATGCAACCTCATTGTTTAATGAAATTTTGGGCTAAGATGTCATGAGTAAGTAATTATGATTTGCTACTTGTGCATTGCTAATGCTTTTGAATATTAGGGTTGGCTGTAAAAGGAGATGAAGAAATAGCAGAATAAACGTGAAATTATTTCTCAGTGCTGGTTAATATTTAATTCTGATCCTCTTTAGTTGTAAAGATGGTGAATTTAGACGCTATCAGGGTCCAAGGACTAAGAAGGACTTCATAAACTTTATCAGTGATAAAGAGTGGAAGAGTATTGAACCTGTTTCATCATGGTTTGGTCCAGGTTCTGTTCTGTAAGTATGAGGGATTTTTCTCTTACCTATTTCAGAATTAATTGGAACAGATAATTTCATGTAAATAAAGCATTCATACTCAATTGTATCTTGGGCTCTTAAGGTATATTCTGATTTATTATGTGTTTGATATTTTTGGTTTGACCTTGTCTTTTAAGACAAATGTTTTCCTGCTTGTTAAGCTAGAAGGAAGCATTCTATAGAATTAAGTTGAATACCATTTTAAGGAATATTTTAGCTTGGTGGATTTGGTCATATGTATCATCAAAAACCAAATCCCCCTAAGAGTATGAGCAAGGTAATAGGTAAATCTATCACTTGAGTGTAACAATTTGAATGAGAAGGCTCAAACATATACTCATGCTACTTTTAGATTTCAATTTTTATTGTAAAGTGATTGAATAATGTTTAGTTGGCTATTCCACCTGTCTGATAACTTCTTATATGAATAGTGTAGATGAACAGTGACCCTAATAGTGTGACTAACCACGGAACTTTATAGACAGCTGGAAGGTATATACATTTCTCCATAGCAATTAGCTATGGAATGGTGAGGGTTAGAAAAAACAGTTTCCTGCTACACTGTTGGGGTGCATTGCCTCACTGGTTATTTGAGAGTTTTGCTGAGGTCACTGTGGAGTCATCTTGGTGTGGCTAAGCTGTCTCTTCCTGTCCATCACCACACTTGCCCTTGGAGGGTGGAGAGTTGGGATTCTGGGAGTGGAGGAAAGATCAGCATTTTGAAGTAGAAGTTTATCTTGAGCGTCTTTCCCTTCCAAGCCTCTCCTAGAAAACCTCTGAATTGTCTTTTAGCTGTCAGAACTCACCCATACAACCACCATGCCCAACCCAACGCTCCTGAAATAGTGAGGTTAATGCAGATTACAGTGAGGCTGTGCAGTTCTGTATATTTCAGTTCCTTATTCCTATTCTCACTTGGCTTTTCAAAGACAGAAGCACCATAATTAAAGTACCTTTCTATGTTGAACTGAAAATGTAACTCATTTTTGTTCTTTGAATCTTGTCTCGTAAATCAATCTTATCCTTCTCCAGTAGAAGAAAGTGGTTGCTTGTAAGTCTGTGTTGAATCCTCAGGCAACAGTCTATACCATTTTTGTTGTTTTATTGGGAGACTGAATAGGGGACATTCCCACTGTCAGCTCAGCAGGTTCATCACCCCAGTGATGGGAATTGGATCAGAACATCCTACAGTAGCTTTGGCTTTGTTCCTTGACAACGCCAGCAACACTTCTTTCTAGAGGGGAAATGGTCGAGAATTCACAAACACTTCTAATTTCTGAAGCATGTTTTTTTTTTTTTTTCAAACTGCCCATCTCTACTACCTGGATTTAATTGTGTAAAATAATAATTATTTTTACTTGATAACTTATTTGATAACTTAGCATTTATTTCCTATGTAGTTATTTCTTATAGCATTAAAAGATATCAAACTAATACTATTATGAATTTTAATTAATTTTAATAAAAAAGGGGTAATTCTTAAGTGGGAAGAATCAGGTAAACAAGTGTTCCCAGTTCTTCCTTCAGGCTCCCTTTGGTCATTCTCTGGAGGCTGTTGAGGGTGAATAAGATTTGTTGTTTCCAACTGGTTTCATAGAGCTTGTAACTTTCTACTCAGTACATTGGAGAAATCATCAGATGAAAGATGAAATGTTAATGTCAGAGCAATAGGAGAAAAGGAAAAAAATTGTCAAGTATTTATAAAGATGTCACATGGTAGTAATAATTCAGAAACAGTTGCTTTTTGTGAACAAGCCTTATTACAGGCATGAAATCTATGATGTATCATTACTCTTGATTAACACCAGCAATAAAATCTGTCATGTTAGGGAAATTATAGAGTAGAAAATAGAATATATAGATATAGACAAAGTTGTGTATGTTACTTAGTTTTCCAATCATCTCTTTTTTATTTTAGGATGAGTAGTATGTCAGCACTCTTCCAGCTTTCTATGTGGATCAGGGTATGGACTAAAAAATTATTTCTATCTTAATCATTTTTAACACCATTCCTTTTTTTTTTTCAAATGAACAGTTTTTTTCTTTTGATTTTAGACTTGCCATAACTATTTTATTGAAGACCTTGGATTACCGGTTTGGGGATCATATGCAGTTTTTGCTTTAGTAACTCTCCTTTCAGGACTGTTATTAGGACTCGTAAGTACTACATTTTCAGAGTACTAGCAAGAAAAATATTTTTAAATGTGATAATTTAATATAGTTGCACTAGCTATATCATATTTTACATTAATATTTCTTATAATGTTTACTTTTGCAGTGTATGATATTTGTGGCAGATTGCCTTTGTCCTTCAAA
Organism: Propithecus coquereli; assembly: GCF_000956105.1. NCBI lineage: Eukaryota > Metazoa > Chordata > Mammalia > Primates > Indriidae > Propithecus > Propithecus coquereli. Next base: position 6,654,837 of record NW_012154507.1, on the reverse strand, counting down.
AAGGCGCAGACCACAGCCATACCCTTCAAGTAAGTTTATTTTAAAATGTTTATTTTAATATTCCCATTCATTTCTGTAAACACAATAGCACATTTAACAGGTTGCCCTTCCAGATTAGGTTTGTAAATGTTGAGTGGTGGTCTGGATCAGCAGTGGCATAAGGGAAAAGGGAGCAGATATGTTTTATGGGAGGATGGTAGTCCAGTGGAATTTGGAACATTGTTATCTTCTTGACTCTTATAACATGGAGAATTTTGCCATTGCATATAGCATGTGGATATTTAATATTGACCTGATATCAGTTTATTTGAAAATTTCATGTTATTTATGGAGCCATTTAACCATACATGAGTCAAAATTTTAATAAGTTGAATCTATTCCACTCTAGAATTCATTCATTATAGTGACTGCATTTGAAGATTATTCTTTGAGTGCCAGCCAGTTCTTAGTGTCTTCTGGTAGCATATTGGAAAAAGCAATTCCTGTAGCTGACTTAGGATTGGCATTGACACTGAACTGTACTACAAAGTGAGTTTATATAATTAGAAACATTTCCTGCTCTCTGTTATAATAATATAATTATCTACCAATCATTTATTTTTAATCTTGAAAATTGTGCTGTTGGTGGAAGCCCTCATATTTCTAGTTATTAAAGAACTTTTACTTACCTTTCTGTTATCCTGTTTGTTTTTCAGCAAGCAACTCTGTAATAGTCTCCATGAGTGATAATTGTTCCTATTTTGTAGTTGAGGAAAATAAGGTTCAGAGAGATGAAGTATTTCCCCACAGTCACACAGAGATGACAGAGCTGAGGGTAGAACTAAATCAGACTGCTTGGTATTTATTCTGTTATGCTGCCTTTTTTGATTTTGGGTTTATTGAGATCAAAATTTTTAAATGAAATCAATGGAGATTGCATTTATAGTGTACGTTGTCCCTTGGATGACTGATAGGTCATCTTTTCATTTTCTGTGCAGTTGTATTGATATCAGAAAGGACATGCATGAGGGAGGGAATCATTTTATCCACCAAGGGCCACTGACCTATAGGAAGAAAATGTAAGCACAGATTACTTAAAAGACAAATTTATTGTTAAGTTTAAGGTTTTTTTGTTTTTTTTATATAATTTTATTTTAATTTATTTTATTTCAGAATATTACAGGAATGCAAACATTCTGGTTACATGTATTGCTTTTGTACAGTTTGAATCAATGTTATAAGTGTGCCCGTCACCCACATACTGTGCATTGTACCTGTTAGCTGTGAATTTAACCAACCCCTCTGCCCCCTCCCACCTGCTTGATTTCTGTTGAGTTTTACTTCCATGTGTACATATGAGTGTTGATTGATTAGTTCCAGTTTAATAGTGAGTACATGTGTTTGTTTTTCCATTCTTGCTATGCTTCATTTAGAAGAATGGTCTCGGTTTAAGAGTTTTTGAGGTGAAATAACTATAAAATGTTCATTCACAAACTTTTAAATCAAATCTACAATATAATATTTGATTTAGTAAATACAACAGGCAGGTATATAAAAATACCTATATAGAAGGTCCCTTACTATGATAGTTCAACTTACGATTTTTAAAAAATTTTTTAAAATATTTATTTTTTAGAGATAGGGTCTCGCTCTGTCACCCCAGCTAGATTGCAGTGGCACAATCATTGCTCACTGAAGCCTTGAATTCCTGGGCTCAAATGATCTTCCCGCCTCAGCCTCCTGAGTAGCTAGGACTACAGGTGCGCACCACTGTGTCTGGCTAAATTTTTTTTGTTTAGTGACGGGGTCTTGCTATGTTGCCCAGGCTGGTCTCAAACTCCTAGCCTCAAGCGATCCCCTTGCCTCAGCCTCTGAAAGTGCTTGTATTACAGGTGTGAGCCACCGTGCCCGGCCCAACTTAAAATTTTTTGACTTTACAATGGTTCAAAAGCAATGTGCATTCATTAGAAACCATACTTCAAATTTTGAATTTTGATCTTTTCTGGGAGTACTGATAATGCCATATGATATTCTCATGATGTTGGGCAGATTAGGTTAGTTTAGGTGTTTTAAGTGCATTCGCGTTATATTAGGATAGGTTAGGTGTATTACATGCGTTTTTGACTTAGGATATTTTCACTTTATGATGGATTTATCGGAAGGTAACCCCAAAGTGGAGGAGCATCTGTATTATGTTTAATTTTCTTGGTTACCTAGTCTGTGTTCACTCTCACCTAAATCCTGTGGCTGTCAGAAATTCTTTAGGGTGATCAATGTGCAACTGGCCTTGGATCCCATAAACGTGCCAAAGTTCATACTGAAACATGCAATGTGTAGGCTGAATCATTACTGCCTGATTCTCTTCTCTGTCAAAGTTGTCTGCCAAGTGTTTACTTTGGGAGTTTGTGTAGAGTGATTGCTCTATGTGAGGATGTAGGTGTTGGAGTCTGAGTTGTCTTACCACTTAAAGCAGTCTTGAGAGTATATTAGACTTACCTAGAGAATGTGTTGAAACAGATGCTGATCCCCATCCTGGGTTTTGGATTCGGAAGTTCTCTGGTGGGGCATATTTAACAAATTCCCAGGTGAAGTTGATGTTGCTGATATGAAGACTACTCTTTCAGAACCATTGTCTTTGAGAAAGTGGTTACCAACCAATAGAAAAATCTATAGTCCCTGGACCATGAAAGAGCTTGTCTTTTGGTGTTGACCGTATACATTTCTTAAAAGAATACTGACTCTGGCTCTGGTAAGCTCCCTTCTATGGAATATGTTGTGAAATGTATAACTGGCATATGCAAAAGGGGCTAAGTATTCTCAAACAAAAAGGGTAGGAACAATGAATAGGCACAATTTTAGAAACTTCCTAACAGTAGAACCTAAGGAAATGGCAGAGGTGACACTCTACCTCTTTCAACAAGTTACAAGGAAATTCATTTCTTGGAAATTAATTTTTAAAAATGAACTGGCTAATTCATGTCAAGCTACTTAAGTTTGTCTCTCCTCTGTTATGATCCACAATAAAATCACTAGAGAAATCTGTACCTTTAAATATCTGTTAATTTGGAGAGATTGAGAGGCATAATGTAATGGGTTTTCTGAATGCCTTCCCAAATGATTTAAGCAGAAGGCAGCATGGTCTTAGAGCTAGAGAGATCTGCTTGGGGATTCTAGTGCTACCACTTGATAAATCAATATGACAGACATTTCCTAACCCCTGAGCATGTTTCCTCCTCTGTGAAATGGAAATAATTATACTTGCCTCATTGGATCATTGTGATGCTTTTAAGATAGGTATGTAATTCTCATATTATTCTGGTAACACATATTACTAATAAACACTCAATAAATACTATGGATATGATATGTAATTTGTTTTCCTCTAGTGATGCAACTGATAGATATTAATTCAGACTTTAATGTGATATTGTCCCTTGTGTAGCAGGTCACATAATTTGAGTTGTTTTTCAGGATATGTGTTTGGCTTAGATTTTGAGTTGGTAGGGAAAGAATCCTAACTCAGTCTACCTTTAAGCAAAATAGGAATTTATAGGTCATGTAGCAAGTGAGTCTGAGGGCAGAGTTGACTATAATCTTGGGGCTCAAATGATGTTAAGATGCTCTGTGTTTCTGAATTGCTCAGTTCTCCATATCTTTATTTGTTCCATTCTCAGCTTGGCTCTTTCCAGTCAGCGTAAGATGATTATAGAAAGCCATAGCTCACAATTCTAGTGTAAGAAGGAAATCCATTTTCTTCCTATACCCACTATTTTGGAGAAATTCTGGTGTACTCCATTTGTGTAAAGGGTTCACTTCTTGGAACAGTCACTGTAAATCAGGGTTTCTCAACCTTGACAATATTGATATTTTTGGCCAGATGATTCTTAATGGTGATGGACTGTCTTTTGTATGTTATTCGACATTCAGCAGCATTCTGCTAGTTGCCGGTGGTACTGCCTGCCTCGGATATGACAACCAAAAATATCTCCACTCATTGCTAAGTGTTCCTTGGGGGTCAAACTTACCCTTGGTAAAGAGCCACTGCTGTAAGCTGCAGTATTCACCAGAACCACAGGAGATGTGGCACAGGGAAGGTGTGTTAACCCCAAAGAAAGAGGGGTACCAGGTAGACGTCCAGTTGTCCACTACTGACAATTTTTCCCATAGTTCTACTTTATTAACTCCATCCTAACCTGCGTTCCCCTGTCCCCCCTGAATTCTGGATTGTCTAGGATTAGAGGTAGTCTGAGATCACTAAACAGAGTGAAGCTCTTTGGCCCAGTTCTCACTATGGTGTGCTCTATGCTTAAGTTAACTAGCAACTGGCTGTATAAAAAACAGAAAGAATGTATATGTGCATACATACTTATGTATTCCTTTAGCTGTACATTAAGACTTGTATATTTTATTGTTTGTAATTAGACCTTAATAAAATTACATAGATGGGGAGGGAGAGGGAAAACACATTTATGAGAACAGAAAAAAATGTGGACAACAGTATAATCTTAAACTGTAAATGTGTGATTCCTGTTCTCTTGGAAACTGAAACAAGGATAGTGGTGATGTTTTAATATACTTATTGACCAAGAAATTAATAGCAAATTATATAAGATAGTTCTCCCTAATGCACCATTTTTTTTTTTTTTTTACATATTCACAGCATTAATTTCAGTTCAGTTTATAAATAGGTAATTTGAATGAATTTGGTAAGTAATATGGCTCTTCCAAACCTGATTTTATTTTAATAATATCCACTTGGGGTTTTTGTTTTGGTCTTATTTTTAATAACATCTTCCTTTTGGAAACCCAAACATGATAAATAAATGCCAAAGCAGTTTACAGGCATATGAGTCATTATTGTATCTTAATTTTATTTTAAATCTAATACATCAACAAAAACACATTTTTGGTCTTTGTCTTTAAGAAAAAATATTACCAGAATCTTCTCAACCTTTGAAAAAAGTGGAGGAGGAACAAGAGGCTGATGAAGGAGATATTTCGGAAGAGGAAGCTGAAAGCAAAGAAGGAACAAGCAAAGACTTGCCACAGAATGCCATAAGACAACGCTCTGTGGGTCAATCTTTGGCCACAGATAAATCCTAGTTAATTTTTATAGATATCTTCATATTATGATTTTGACAAAAACAAGATTCATCATTTCTTTTGGTTTGAAGTGAACTGTGACTTGCTTGTGTATTGCAGGGTTCCGTCTAGATTGTCATTAGATTGAACAGTCTACGTTCAGAAAATAAAAGCACTAGGTATAATTTAAATTATGATTTAAGAACAGTATGGTGGTTTAAACAGTTTTTTAATTTTTGAAAAATCTGGTGCCAAGCAATAAGATTTGTGTATATTTGTTTAATAATAACCTATTCCAAGTCTGAGTTTTAAAAATATAATTTTCCCAAATATTGCATTATTAGGATATTTAAGAAGATTACTTTAGAGAAAAAGGTTTCTCATTTGATAATTTTTCTTGGTTTCACTGTGTGAAAAAAAGAACATATTTCCCATAAATGGGAACTTTGCCCATTATCTCAAGAAATGTGTATTTCAATGACAACTCTGTGGTCTTTTTAGAGATATAATCCAAAATTTCCTCATTTTTAGATTATGCAACTAATAAAAACTCTTCAATTACAGTTTTCTGCACATGATAGTACCGGATATGCTATTGATTTTGGAAGTTTTTATAACTTCATGGTATCCTCCTATAAAGGTTTGCCTTTTTTGTTCAGTATATGGTTTATGGTTTATATTTTGCTTATTTGCCATTAGTTACATTTTTAATTTTTCAAAATGGATGACAATTTCCTGGAAATGTTTTTCATGTTTTGGTAACAGTACTTCTTGTTGTTTCAACTGAAGTTTACAGAGAGATCCATCAAACTGAGCTATCCATAGATAATTTGAAATTATGAAGTAGCCATTCACTTCAGATTTTATATCATTCTTATTGAACTTCTGCTTGAATTTTTCTTTCTTTTTTTTTTTTTTTGGATGTGAAGTGAACATTCCTGATTTTTATTTGATGTGGAAAAACCTTGTTATTTTACATTTTGAAAATTCACAGCAACTTAATTTGATACAAAATAAAGTTTGCATTCTACTCAGGAAAAAGCATCTTCTAGCGTAAGTTTAAATGTATCTTTGTCTTCATATGTAGAAAGTTCTTAATTGATTTGGTCTGTATGCTTGATATTTAAAAATCATAACATTTTTATTTTTTAAAGAGACAAACTTCATATTTCACTGTTCTTTGTTGACTACTAATATTGTGTGGTATTCCACAGGTGGAAATCAGCAGGATGGAATGTTTAGTGTATTTTCACTCCTTAAAGAGTTAGAACACATAGTTTTCACCTTACAGCCAGGGTAGGGGTGCCATGGAGGACTGTATTAGCCATAAGAACAGGAAAAATCGTAAATGCTCACAATGATCCACTGACCATTTTGTAATAGATGATTTCTGTAATGTCCCCCTTTTTCAAGGCTCTGTTGCTATGTAAATCTATTAGACTTATGATATCATAGTGTATTACAGTTTTCTTTAAAGTTCTCTCCTTTAGAATATTAAATATTCTGACATCAAAGAGTTTGGATGTATAATTTCTGATGCTTAGAATAATATTCTAAGCACAAAATAAACTTTTCTAAGTACTTCACTAAAGCTGAAGACCGGTATGATTTCTAGTTGCTTATTTGAAAGTATGCTTTATTGCTTTGTATTTAACAATGTTCAAGTGAATAGTTGTTTGTCACTATATATGTACTTGATATGTGTAATCAAAAGTCTTTCTATTACTTGAGTTGTTGGAGGAAAATAATGCTTATTAATCAAGCATTCTATTTTTTAGTGTTATATGTGACCTTGTCAAATTTTTAATTAGATGTGTTACGGAAAATTAAAAATAGGTTGAGCAGATAGGGTTTTGATATTTCAGGAAACATACAGTTTCACAGTTCTTAAAGATTGTCACTGTAGGCTGGGAGCGGTGGCTCATGCCTGTGATCTTAGCACTTTGGGAGGCTGAGGTGGGAGGATTGCTTGTGACCAGGAGTTGGAAACCAGCTTGACAAACATAGCAAGACCTCATCTCTACAAAAAAATAGAAAAATTAGGTGGGCATGGTGGTACACACCTGTAGTCCCAGCTACTGAGAAGGCTGAGGCAGATGGATCTCTTGAGCCCAGGAGTTTGAGGTTACTGTGAGCTATGATGACGTTACTGCGCTCTAGCTTGGGCAACAGAGCAAGACCCTATCAAAAAAAAAAAAAAAAAACCAGATTGTCACTACAGATATCTGAATAATTTTCTGTTGATGACAGGCTTACAGAAATGATATGGAATCACAAATGGTTCAGGAGGGATTAAAGTGCAGTACCGGTAACATCCTGGAGAATTATGGCCCACCCACCCTCCATAATCATTCAGCTCTGCCACTAAAGTATTGCAAATTCTGGTCTCTAGTGAAAATACAGTATTCTACCACATATTGCCTAAACACATAATGATGTATCAGCAAGACTGAAAAAAATTGAAGATTCCTGAGTATATCTAATAGCTGCCACTAATTGGGTACCTACTAGAGCTTTACTAAGTTGTTTTCCGTTGTTCATTTAGTCCTAACAACTATCATTTAAGACAAGTAAGCATTACACATCTTTCAGGTGAACAGGCTTAGAGCTATGGTAGAATTTGAATCCAGTTCTGCCTCATATTTGTCTTGTTTTTCAGTATGAGTGCTGAAAATTTAGCATATTTGGTCTTAAAATGTCACTCCTATCAAAATATAGAAATCCATGCTATTCAGAAATACTGTAATTATTCAATATTTGCAGTCTTGTGATGTTGCTTAATGCAGAAAGAAAGTTATTGCAGTAAATGATGCTTTCGAAAGCAATTTTCTCTCAAGTCAGTTGTGTCCTTATTCAACCCTGTTCGTAAAGTTACGGTTCTGGACTTAATTACGATAAGATCAACATTTTTGAGTGAAGATCTCTACTCAAATTTTAGGGTTAACTAGGACATTCTAATTTATCCCTAGTCAATTTAAGATAGAATTCTTAAATTACTTTTGATATCTTTTGTTAAGATAATTGAGTTGGAATTTTAATTAGTGGTCTCAGTGATTGTAATTCTAAAAGTATTTTTTAAATTGAACATCTTTACAGATTTAAATCTGTTGGTATTACATATCTTGCAACTTGTATTTATTTGAAACAATAAATTTAAGTTTGAAACTTGATAATACGTAAGTAGCAAGGTCAAATTATATACTTGAACAAGTCTAAATTATTTCCTCTCATTTTCTCTCATTTATTTTTAATTGACAGATAATTGTGTATATTTATAGAACATGATATTTTAATCTATATTTACATTATAAAAAGATTTAGTCAATCTAATTAACATATCCACCACCTCACTAGTTTATTTCTTTTTTTTTTCTTCCCATCAGACGAGTAATGTTGCTGACCTCGTAACAAAGTTTGAGAGAGGCGTGTCTCACACATGTAAAAACCCAATCATAATGCTTATGAACTACAAAAGGATGTAGGATTTTTTTTGGTGTTGAAAATGTTAATAATCTAGCGATTTTGAAATATGTAGTATGTCATTGCTAACTTTGGTCACCATGTTGTGCAATAGACCACTAAAACTTACTCCTTTTGTCTAGCTGAAATTCTGTTTGATCAACATCTTCCCTTTCCTCTTCGTTCTCCGTACCCACCAGCCACTAGTAACCACCTTTTTACTCTCTGTATGAGATTGACTTTTAGATACTATGTAAAAGTGAGGTCATACAGTATTTATCTTTCTGTGCCTGGCTTATTCGACTTAGCATAATGCCTTCCAATTCCATCTATTTTCTTACAAATGACAGAATTTCCCATTTTAAGGCTGTGTGATATTCCACCGTGTATACACACATTTCCTTTATCCATTCATCCATTGACGGATACTTGTTTCTCTATCTTGGCTATTGTGAGTAATGCTGAAATGAACATTGGAGTGCAGATTGATTGCAGTTGCTTACGATATGTAACTGGAAGTGGTATTGCTGGATCATATGGCAATCCTATTTTTATTTTTTGAGGAAGCTCATGGTCTTCCAAAATGCTGTACTAATTTACATAACCACCAATAGCATACAAAGGTTTCCTTCACATCCTCACCGGTACTTCTTGTCATTCATCTTTTTCATAATGCCCATTATAACAGGTATGAGGTGTTATCTCATTGTGGTTTCAACTTGTGTTTTCCTGATGATTAGAGATGTTAAGCATTTCTTCATGTATCTTGGCCATTCATATCTCTTGAGAAATGTCTGTTCAGATCCTTTGCCCATTTTTAAATAGGGTCATTTATTTTCTTGCTATTGAGAGGTTTACTTTTGGAGTCCTGCTGAAGAAATCCTTGCTCAGACCAATGTTGGCACCCAGCCTTCCTACCCATTTTGATGTGGGTATTTTCTCAGTAGTCCAGTATATAGGAGTCTTTGAACTGGATTCTGGCTTTCTCTCAGAATTGATGTGGGTGTAGGTGTTTATTCGGTGTGTCTGTGGAAGGAAGGTTAGTCAAGAGCCTCCTGTTTTGCCATGTTGCTTATGTCACTCTTTTAAAATAATTGCTTATTTTGATTCATTAATTACAAATGATAATATTTGGCTGTTGATGAAGTCACTTGGGCGGGGTGCAGTGGCTTACTCCTGTAATCCCAGCACTTCAGGAGGCTGAGGGGGGGATTGTTTGAGCCCAGGAGTTTGAGGCTAGCCTGGGCAATGTGGTGAGACCCCTTCTCTACAAAAAATTTAAAAAATTAGCTGAGCACGGTGGCGTGTCCCTGTCATCCTAGCTACTTGGGAGGCTGAGCCAGAAGGATCGCTTGAGCCCAGGAGTTTGAGACTGCAGTGAGCTGTGATCACACCGCTGCACTCCAGCCTGGGTGACATAGCAAGACTCTGTCTCTAAAAAAATTAAAAAAAAAAAAATCAGCTTTATATCCACTTGGCTGCACGTGACAATACTTTTAAGCCTATTTTCATAGAGGTATCACAACTCAGACTGGTTGTATCCTGAAAATGAAAACATGAATAATGAAAATACAAAAAGTAAATTGACCAAATTTAGGTAAGTTTGACTTACCTAAAACTTCTTTTAAATTTAGAGAGTCATAGATTTAAGTTCAGTGAAAATATACTTTGAAGAAAAACAATGTATTTTTTTAAACTTTCCTAGTTTCAGTGTTTTTAATAAAGCATGTTAGAAATACAGTTATGAGTAGATTGGAGTATATTAGCTCAAGTCCTTAGGATGACTTAACATATTGCTACCTGGACATTTCTAAGAAACTCTCCAAACTTTAGATGTCTCTCCTCTTCCACACAATCAAGTATATATTTCTTGTTTGGAAATTTTAATTGCTCTTGACTATATTACCTTCTACTCCAATTAATACTCCCTGCACCACTTTAACAAATCAGCTGTTCCATGAACATTCCTCACATTCTGTCTGTTGGTTCAAGAGTCAGATCAAATTCTTTAAGTCCTTTCTGGCCCACAGTCACTTTTTTCACAAATTATAGTGTACATTTTATCATTCTCTGCTAGTTAAATCCGATTTTGTCTTGTAATATTTCTTCTCTTGCATTTATTATGCTAAATAGCTGGATGACATTGAGCAAATGATCATACATCTTTTGTCCTCAATTTATGTGTAAAGTGATTTCTGAGGTTTCTTCTCTACCTTTAACAAGATAATCACTATTTTGATACTTGTCTCCAAAACCTGATTGTCAGCTCCTGAGGCCTGAGACTTGTTCGTTTGAGGCAAACTGTAGTATAGTGGGGGAGACTTCTGGGCACTGATTTTCACATTTGTAAAACAACGCAGGTCCTTAGGCACGAACTCGCATCCTCTTTCTACTGAGGTGGTAGAGCAGGGAAAGAAAGGCTGTCCTGCCCTTGACTCGCGTAGTTAACACAGTTGAGTCACTGTAGTAACATCGCCCCATCCTTCACATCAGAAGCCAGATTTTAAGTCCTTCATTCATCTTTCTCTGCATTCATACTCTTCAGAGGCAGCTGACTCCACCCTTCCCTGCTAGGATTGGGTTTTGATTATTAAAACACATGCTAATGCAGTCCCGCAATTGACAATGGTCAATGGACGTGTGGTCCAGTGTTTGAGCCAGTGAGATGTTGGGAGCTTCTGGGAACGTCTCATCCCTTAAAAAACGAAACTCAGAGAAGAGACAGTTCTTTCTTCTGGAGTTTGGTATTATCTGGATATGATGCATAGAATTTTGTGGTCATCCCACAGCCTGAAGATGAAGATGATAAACAGGAGGGCAGAGCCAAGAGAATCTCAGAAAGGCAACGCTAAAGCCCTGGCATAAAACACCTTACCTCTGGATATCTTATTTGAGATAATTTTTCTTATTCCCTAACCATTCTGAGTAAGGCTTTTCAGTTGAAATTAAAATATGAGCATGGCTGTCACCTCTCTGGAGTTTGCGAACAATGGTGTCTTGATTTAACTTAACCCAGCTTGGTTCCAGGTATATTTCATTATCTGAAAAGTTCTCACTTCAAGCCATGGTTTACTTCTCTCTCTGTGATATTCCAAGGTCAGGTAAAAAAGAATTTATATATGTGGCTAAAACTAGTTTTAGCTAAAGCAAACATGTACTCCAAACATATTGGGTAATGAGAGGTTAAAAGAGTATAGTTTTCCTTGTTGGGATCTTGTGCATAATTTATTACACTAATGTTATGTTCTGTAAGAATTAGAGATGAAATCCTAGAAGCTAAAAATAGTGTGTTTTGGGTTCAGATATAGTTGTTTAGTGTGAAATTAGGCTTTGAGCCTAAAAGAGCCTAGTTTGGCTGCTTTAGTCCTTTTATATTTGGATTTCATGTTTAGTGAGCACATTCTTATATATCATTTTAGACAGTAACTAGAGTCTACTGAGAATGGTAGCAATATAAGTTTGAAGGTGGTAAGAGGAATTATTTTAATTATTAATTATTTAATTATTATTTTAATTATTTAATTATTATAATAATAATTATTACTTTATTATTTTGTTCCCTTGGGCAAGGAGGAAGGAAAGGAGGAGGTATGTTTGTGTCATCTGGAACGTTTCTTAGTCTAATGTTTATGACAGTAGATTCCAGTTGAATAACCCTACTGCTTAATAGTCTGTAAGTTGCATTATAACTTGAACCATTTTTAAAGTGTTATTTTGCAAACCTGTCAAGAATGTCATTACTTTTTTAAATGTGATTTTCAAGCTCCTTGTCAATACTTACTTTGATACCTTATTGCTGGAGAAGCCAAATTACTTGGTAACTTTTAGTAATATATTGCATATAAACATTTTTAGCTATGTTCAGTGTTTATATGTGAATTGAGGTTGTTAAATGGCCTCAGTTTTCAGGCTGATTTTTGATCTGAGGATATGCAAGCTGCATAAAATGATGTGTTACTTTTTCTCATCCTTGGATATGAGATTCCAGAGAAATTATAGTACACAAAAACAGGACAGTGTGGTGCGTTTTTCATTAATCTTTAGGGCTGTCCTTTATTCTGAGATTGTATCCTTCTAGTTCTTAATATTTTGAAATGAAAAATGCTAGTACAGTTTACAAAGTGACCTTTCTTAGTAAAGGTAAAAGTTGACAATTCTTGCGAGTATCTAAAGTTTGGAGAATTTTACTGGACTGTAACATTTTGAAGTCTGGAAACCACTCTTCTAGTGAGAGATGAGTAAACTGAAGTTTCCTCACTAGGCAGCTCATGAAAGGCAGAAAATAAGAATTTGTATCTCTTTACAATCAATGAAGTTTTCTTTGAGTAGAGTTATTGTTTATACTACTGTAAAGTTAAATAGAACCTAAGTCTTTGATTAAAAAGGGCTGTTGGATTAAGAGATTATCAGGTGACAATTTGTATTACTGTGCCCTCATGCCTGTAGTAATCTCATCATTCTTTTTTTTTTTTTTTTCTTTTTGAGACAGGGTCTTGCTCTGTTACCCTGGCTGGAGTGCAGTGGTGTCATCATAGCTCACTGCAACCTCAAACTCCTGGGCTCCAGCAATCCTTCTGCCTCAGCCTCCCGAGTAGCTGGGACTACAGGCATGTGCCACCATGCCCAGCTAATTTTTTCTATATATTTTTTCAGTTGTCCAGCTAATTTCTTTCTATTTTTAGTAGAGACGGGGTCTCGCTGTTGCTCAGGCTGATCTCAAAGTCCTGAGCTCAAATGATCTACCTGCCTCGGCCTTAATTTTTCTGTTTTTTGTAAAGACAGAGTCTCGCTCTTGCTCAGGCTGATCTTGAACTCCTGACCTCAGACAATCCTCCCACTTCAGCCTCCCAGAGTGCTAGAATTATAGGCATGAGCTACTGCACCTGGCCTCATTGTTTTTCATGTCTGTGTGAAGAAAAGATAGAATCATTAAGGTGAATGATTATCTTTGCATTTTAGTTACATCAGTAGATTTCCACTTGTACATACAGGGAGGTCAGTTTGAATCTGATGCTTAGCACTTACTAAGGGATATAAAGATCAGTTGGGTATATGGGTAATATGAGTATAATGAGGTTACTGAGGTTCTGCAGCTTTTTTCAAAAAATTATTGATAGAAACATCATTATAAAATTTATAGTAACAAGGAGATGTGCCCAAGTTCATATGGATCATATTAGTGTCTTGGCACTATGGCAGAAAGCTTAATAAATGTTTCCTTAATGTAATTTTTCATTCTGCTATGTTTACTACTGATATTGAGTTAAGCCACCAAAAAAAGCCCTGATTGTGCTAGTTATCCAGCTTCGCAAAAAACAACTTTTAATAGAATATTTTATCTTCCATTTTATTTCACTAGTAACACTGTCCCACGATTCCAATGGCTTTACTTTATCTCTAATGTGAGGTATTGTAAAAACACTTTAATCATGTGTATGTTGCTTTAGAGTTTACAAAGAGCTTTCACATGCTTTGACTTGTTTTACTCTAACAGTCTTAATAAGTGGATAGGGAGGGCAGATATTTATTATGATTATTAATATTATTATTATTTCACAGATAAGGAAACTTGAGAGGCTGAGAGAACTGCCTGAGGTTATACAACAAGTAAGTGTTGGAATTAAGACTTGAACCAAGGATTGTTGACTTTAGCAGAGCTCAGTGTTTCTCAAATTATCTTCTATGGAACACTAGTCCCACAAGATATTCATGAGGAAGATTCTCATGCTCAAATGGGTTTGGGAAAGCATGTACACAATATATTCTAGTTGAATGTTTACGGTACAGACTATACCAACAAGTCTGTACCAACAGGAACAATTTGTCTTTGTTCAACCTGATATTTCCCATTTATTTGAATGTAGAACCCTTTTGTAAAGTAACAACTCTAAACATCCGAAGAAATCAGCATTTGTTTTAAAGTACACTTTGGAGGAATGTTAGTGTAGTAACTTCTATGCCATGCTACCCTAATCTTGTATGGGACCTATCTGTATGGCACGTTATAATTTAAGCTTTCTACTCTATTGTTGAATGCTGTCTTCCTGAAAATACACCAACATAATCCTATTGATTAAGCAAAGCTGAATTTATAGCTTACCATGATAAGGGCAATCACTACGTTGACACAGTCTTGCTATGGTTTTAGAGGGAGAGCAAAGGTAGGATATTTAAGTTCTTAAGGTGGGTCTTTTTATTTGGGGGCCGGTTTATGATTGGACAAATTTTGAGGCTAGGGTGGGTTTCGAATTGAATCTTTAGAAGTAGACATTCAGTGCTATCTGTTCTTCTAAGAAGGGAGTAATTACTTTGATGGGCGTAAGTTTAGTATTTAGTGTTCAGATAAATGACTTGGAGGAAGTTCTTGAAATGAACAATAAAATTATTACCACTTTGTCTTCCTGGATAAGTTTCCTAGACTATTCATGACATGTAAATGAAGACAGCTGAATAGTAAAGTTGTTAATATTGACAGTAAACTGTGTGGGTGCAGATGGTTTCAATTCTCAGTATTCCCCTTGCGACATATGTGAAATATATATTTGGTCTCCATCCCTCAGTTCCTGACACAGAGTTCCTAATATCCTTGTAATTTCCTTAATGATAGCGGTAATAGGAGCATCTTTCATTTTAATATATGATCTTATTCATAGTTCCTGATACAAGAGCCTCTCAGACGCTTGAGATCTCTGGAGTTAGGGATAAGAGTGTCATTTTATACATTAATGAGATGAGCGGTGGCTAAAAGCCCCTAGACAGCTTCAGGATAGGGGCTGGTTGCAAAGGAATGAAACTATGTGATTAGAAAACTGGAACTGTCTGCCTCACCTGCTGTCCTCTGAGGAGGGGAAATGGGCTGGAGATTGAGTTCAAGCACCAATGGCCAATGATTTAACTGGAATGTCCACAAAAACCCTAAACAAAGCAGTTTGGAGAGCTTCTAGGTTGGTGAACACATGGAGGTGCTGGGCGGGTGGCATGCTCAGAAGGTGCATGGAAACCGTGTCCCTTCCCACATACTTTGCACTCTGCATCTCTTCTGTTCGGCTGTACCTGAGTCGTGTCCTTGAGGATAAACCAGAAGTAGTAAACAAACCATTTTCCTGAGTTCTGTGAACCATTCTGGCAAATTATTGAGCCTGAGCAGGGGTTCATGGGAACTCCCAATTTATAGCTGTCAGAAGTATGGGACGTCCTGACTTGTGATTGGCATCTGAAGAGGACAGTGAGATGGGGAAGGCAGCTCTGTGGGACTGAGCCCTTAACCTGGGGGTCCACACCAACCTGGATAGTTAGTGTCTGAATTACACTGTAGGACACCAGTTGGTGTCCTCAGAGGACTGGAGAATTGCTCAGTGTGGAAAACTCCCATACATTTGGTGTCAGGAATATTGTGACAATAGAAGAAACAGTTTTCCATTTTCACCCCATTATTGTCATTCTTTGGCCTGAGCTGAAGGATTCACTACTGGGGATGTGATCAACCCAGATCTTCACTGCTATTTATGGTATCATGATCATGTGTCAAGTTTCCCGGATGATTGTTTCAACATCCGTAATTGTTAGGTTTTTCTGTTCTTATTGTTGCATGATCATTTGTTCAATCATGTGATAAGACAATAGCTGAACAGCGGCATTTAAAACTTGGGATCAGCAAGAGCGAGACCCCGTCTCTACTAAAAATAGAAAGAAATTAATCAGACAACTAAAAATATATAGAAAAAATTAGCTGGGCATGGTGGCGCATG